>NC_065531.1:76965682-77571966 GCF_020184175.1 Aphis gossypii
TCGAGTCGGGTAAAACCGGGGTGGTTCGACCACTAGTAGTTATACACTTATAGCCCACGAGTTGACGCGTTTCGTGCGTGATCAAACGAAAATCGAAATTAAAATCTCTCCAACCCTAAACCCGCCGCCGGAGCGGGAACACCGCCAAATCTTTCGGACAGACTATATTATCTCGTAAAGTCACCGCGGATAAAGGAAAAACAAAAAAAACGTATGTGCAGACAACACGAATTTGACCACGTACCTGTGATGTTCCAGAGCTCGCCCAGGCAGTCGTTCTTGAGCCGGCCGATGCGGTCGCGCTGTTGCCGCTCGTTGCCGGCCTCCAGGAAGCGGAACACGAACGCGCCGACGATCACGTAACCGGCCACCAGTCCGAACAGGCCCAAGTTGCTGAACAGGTGCGCGAAGAACTTGCGGACGCACCGCCGGAACCGCGGTTCCGCGGGCGCGTATTGGACGGGCGGCGGCGGCGGCAGCAACAGCGGCAGCGACTGAGGTGCCGCCGGAACCGCGTGCGCCGGCATCGGGGAGGTGCGTGTCGGTGGCGGCGATCTGTGCAGACGACGGCCGCGAAAACAAAAAACTGTCGGCACGCGCGGCGGAGAGCACTTTAGCGTGGGGGTCCCGAAGCGAGAAGGAACGGACGGACGGGCGTTTTCGGAAAACGGGGCGCGACGAAAAATAAAAAAATGATCGGAAAACGAGCGCCGAAAACTCGTAGCGAGACACGGAACACGCCGACGATCAGACACGCACGCACACCGCACCGGCGATACGGCCACGAGACTACTGAAAACTAAAAGTCCGACGGCGTGTGCGGTGGTCGTATAGTCTCGTCGCGCGACAAGTCGCTCGCTCGCCGCCGCCAGTCAACGGTCGCCGAGGAGCGCACGCGCGCCGATCGCCGTCACCCCCTCGACGCATACCGTATTTTGTAATGCTGCGGTAATAGGTAGTATTATTATATTTTTATATATTTTATTTGATTATTTATTTTTTTTTTTTCAAAATTATTAATATCCTATTGTTTCGTATAATATTGTTTGCCCCGGGTGTACGTCGATTGCAGCTCCGAATATACCGTAGGTAAGAAAATCAAAAAAAATAAGCGATTCAAAATAGTTACAATCGTATTATCGTAAATATCGCCCCGTTACAATTGTCTGCCGTCTATTACCTATGTATACGATGATATTGTAAAAATTACTATTTATTTTATATATATTTTTTTTTTTTTTTTACGATTTGTTCTAAATTATGCATTATTATTAAAATAAGACGCAGTAAAAGTTATTTTACTTATTATTTTTGATGGCGACTTAATAATATTGTAACGTTAACGCATACACGAAATTTCACACTCGAAAAATTATAATACTTTATTTATTATTTTGCTTTTTAAATTTATTTTTGTACATTTAGTTAATATGAAATAATATCAAAAAAGTAGTATAGCAAATATATTCCTGGGGTAATCGATGGACACTTTTTTAACTTGATATAAATCCTGCACCAGTGCAAAAAACGTATTCAAACAGTCTAACAAAATCGAGTGCGGTAGATGGGCAAATCGTATGATATATATTCTTTGTTTTTGTTGTCATCATTATTATTTTTAAAACGAAATATTTCTCAAAAACCGAAACTATACAGTTAGATTAACGTCCAGTGGTATCTTTTGGAAAATTTTGCTGGATGCAGAGGAGGTTTAATAAATCGTTTACTCTATTAAAATAGCTAATAAGACATGGAAAATATACTTACGATGACGAAAAAATAGAATATTACACTGCGCACTATCTCCATCTTTCCACTTCACCAACAAGGAGACACCGGGGATAAGCGAACCTAATGATATACGATTATACGAAACGCGTTTAAAATAATATATTATTGCAAAGAGTTAATCGTGGTATGTCTGGAATTCTGCAGAAAGAGCTACCGACGTGTTTTTGTATTATTACTATTATTATTATTACGACTACATCCAGCCAATAAAGTAAAAACTGCACTACCGTAACATTGGTGCATCACCTGTGTATTGTAAATATATGTTTTAAGATATAGGTCTACGTTTAGCACTCCAATTTTCGTGAAGTAATTCAACTAGAAACGCGATAACTTATTCGACAGATGTATGTATCTTTAAAAATTTAATAACGGTTTGATGATAAAAATACTAAAAATAATATAAGGCGTACAATGAAACATTGTATTTGTTTAATTAGGAGGTTCATTTTTTTTCTATTACATGAAATATATATGTACTGTAACAATGCATTGGCATATTGCACCACCATATATATTAGATATATATACATTATAGTAATTTATAAATGTTCATGACAATAATATATAGTGACATATCATTTTTTTTTTTTTTATCAAAATATCAAAGACATTATAGTGTATACTATTATTTATTGTATGAGACAGTTGTCTACATCATGTAAATACCCAAACTTTGAACAAACTTCGTTCAACTCTCACGCACTCAACTTGAGTAAATAGAACTATTATTCCAGAAAATAAAAACATTTTATAATACTTAGTAAAATACTATAAAAAAAACTTATGTAGTTTAAAAGTTATCTTTATTTACTTGAATATCTTCGTAACAATTATCTAGTAATGTGGACCATCGTTCATACACGTATACCTACATCAAGATCTATAGTTTAATATTTTAACATGGGTTTATAGATAGATAGTCGATAGATATTATTATATTATATGTATAACTCAGAAGTCAGAACCTATGTATTATATATAGTATAACATTAGTCAAACGAACTTTTTAAATACTAAAACATAATTTAATTTTTAAGTAATATAGACACACGATATAATGATCATAAGATAAATTTGCTGAATTTTGTCTATTTTGCATATGAGTAGGTACAGGTAATAAGAAATCAACATTTGGGAATATATTATATTTATTTTAATTTCGAATACAAATATTGTATTATAATAATTATTAAATATTAATTGTAATCAAACGAAAGCTACGCCGATGTGTTGTATTAATAATCTCAGAAAAACGTGGGCAGCTGATCTCATCGAAATAGTAGGTCATGATATTTAAAGAACGCGCGCGTCTTAAAAAAACACACCTCATAGATCAAAAATCTAAATTTGTGATGTGAAAGATCAAGTACATTTAAAATTATGTAATTGTTGTATGGTTTTTTCTTGTAGAAAAACTTTTGGTGTAAACTAATCTGTAATTTTTTGAATCGTAAATAGATCAAAAATGGATTATAGTTATTGTAAATTCATTAAAACTAAATTGTTTTTATTTTTAAGAATCATAAAAAAAATTTTCATTTACTAATGAAGACCTTATATTTTCATAATTTTTAAGTTTTGTTTCCAAAAAATTTCAACTAAGCCTGTGTTAAGTTACATTTTTTTTTATCTATAAATTAAATTAGTCATGTTAACAATATTAAGGAGGAAGGACGAATTTGCATTAAATTTATTTAAACTGAACCATGTATACGTTTAATTTTTCTAACATTTACCAAATATTTACAAAATAGGTATATTAAGTATTTAAAAAAAATAACCTTTAACCAAAATAGATTAAACAAATAACTTTTATATACGTGGTCATGTGATTGATTATTCAAATGTATACGATTTTCATACATTCATACATATAATATATATAAATGTATACTGAAATTGGTTAAGATTTAGGTACTAGTATGACAGTACATAATAACTTATTGTGACAACAATTTACATATTTTGATATTTAAGGATATAGACTAAATCAAATAACTTGAATAAAACAGACTTTTCTCAAGAAGAACCTAGAGTTTAAAAATTCAAATTAATTATGATTATCACGTAATGATGTTAAAATGACATAAAATGTTAATAATTATACTAATATCATGGAAAAATATATTTATCATGATTTTAAACTCACAATATTTGTTGAGTATAGTTGAGAATTTTATTACAATATAACAAATTTAATTTAATACTATACAATGTTATGGAAATCAAGTACCTACTGTCAACCGCTGAATTGTCATCATAAATGATCAGTTAACAAATTATTAGTATCATCACTTATTCACAAGTTTGAGACAGTCAATTTATTTGTAGACACGTGAGTTCAATTTCCATTAACTCACTTACCTAATCACTTAGCATAGGTCTAAATGATAAAAATTATAAATTGATGTTAATAATACAATAATTATTACGGCGTTTCGTATAGGCTTTTTGCGTACACAACTATCGTAGGTTCTTTTTTCCAGTATCTCATAAATTTATTATACGAATATAAGTATATAACATTGTATTATTATATGCACACCATGTCCAATTTTACTTATTCACACCGATAATAATTTTTAGTTGTAGATCTTAATTTCGTGTGTTGGCTTATGGAATATAAGTACCTATAAGTAAAAAAAAAATAAGTATATAATATACAACTAAGTTGTGACTGAAATAAACTTAATGTAGGTACTATGTTCACACTAACTTCATATACTTTATCATAGTTAAATTTATACCTAGGCAAAATGGTTAATAATTTTCCAAAACAAAATTTATTCAGAATTTTATTCAATAGAAATTATTTTCAATATGATCTATTTCAAATACTTCTTACATATGATTAACTCAACAGCTTACTTAGTGCGAAATCCTAAAAAATCGATAAAGATAATTAAGACGAGTATGAAACCTAAAAAAAATATTTATGATTTTCTATGATAATGTCATTTGTTTTTAAATAAATGTCACAAATAATTTTATCTTAAATTAGTAGTGTGAAAATAATGTTCAAATACTCCACAGCATCAATTACGTTGAATTTTAATATGTATTTTATTTTTTCCCATAAACTCGTTTTTTATTTATATTATATTCAATAGTACACTTATACCTTTAAAAATCATTAAAGTTCTATATTTCCATTATAACTATTAAATATGCAATAAAATATAAAAAATATAAAGCGTTAAGAAATGCTCAAGTGGCTTCTTGGGAAGTAGTAAAGGAAATATAGTGTCCTAAACTGACTAAAACAGTCGAGAAAGAAATTTTCAAATGTCCAGATTGAGTTTTAATGTAATTGTCCTAGTTTTTTTTTAATGAAAATAAGTATGGCATTTTATAATAAAACACTATTCTAAAAGGAGACAAGATCATGACATTTAATAAACTTCTGTTTTTGAAAATATATTATATTACATTTAAAAAATCAACTGTTGAACCGTATGTAAATTTATAAATTTAGCAAAACTAAAAAAAAAATAGCTTATAAGTACTTAGATATTGTTTTGATAACATACAAGTGTGGGTATTCAGATTCAATTATATTAAGAATATAATATTAATATAATTTTAAAATTAAGTAGAATGTTATAGTGTTTGCCTAAAATTGTATTATACATAAATAAAAAACAAACAATAAATTTACGCGTAACTGTTAGTTTATTGTAAGTATTTGTAACATATAAATTATAATACATATAAGTGATGGATGTACAACGTACATTTTTGATGTTTATATTACAAAAATGTTGATAATTCAATAATTTTATGTATTTGTTGTATAATAAATTTCGTTTAATAATAGTTTTTATTATAAAATCCACATATAACTATATAAACATGAATTTATTTTAGAAAAAATATAATGACCAATGTCAACCAATGGTCAATATTTTCTTAAACTAAAAAAAAAAAAATGTTAAACAACTTCTATTTTTATAAATTTCCGAATTTGTTCAATACTGATTCTATAGTTAACCAACACGCGATGGTGACAGCACTACTACGAGGACAAATATAATCCTAAAATAAGTGTACCTAATGGCTAATATAGTTTAAAACTTATAACTAGACTCGTCGTTATAATAAAATAATAAAATAACGATAATTGAACCTAAAAAAAAAATATATATACCTTAACATTTGTCAACACAAAAATGATTATATTATTTACTAACTAGATACTTAAAAATAAACTATCACTCAAAATGAATTTAATAATATTTAAAATAAAATTATAACTATCAGTCTATTATAACTCTTATTTATTCATTATCATAGAATTAAACTTATAGTTTGAAATGTATGGGTTAAGTATAGGTTTAAGATGACAGTACCACTTATTTAAAACATTAAATAATACTTACATACTAGATAATGACCAAGATATTTTCCTCAATGGAAGGTAATAAACAAACTCTTATCTCCATTTTCTTAGATTAGTGTTGTAAAATTGTCTTCATTTAACTGCATTTATATGCTAAAAGAGATTGATTTAATATACGATCAACCTATTTTTTTGTTATAAACATTATTATTTTCAAAAACCAAATCTAGTTTACTCTTTTAAATGTAAAATCCAAATATTATATGATACATGGCACATGGTCAAAAAATATAATAGTTTACGGTTCAACATAATTATCGTGTAAAACTACCTGTCAGATAAATTGTATAATCTAATAAAAATATAATAGGATAAAACTTGTTTTGTATATTTTATCAACTTTATATTTTATACCAATTTCCTGAAATTTTCATAAGTTTAACAAAGTTAATTATACCTGAATCTAAAAGTAAATCAGTTATCTCATTAGAGTTTGAGAGAAGATGCGACTTTTTTTTCGTTTTACTTTTAAGTATGATTTTGTAAAAACGTTGAACCTAAAGTTGATCAAAATCATTGTTTGGAAAATATTTTACATCGTTCTAAAATATTATAATCCTAAGTTAATTTAATTTACTCATACTTACAAATGTATAATATTGATTTTATTAAAATGTTTGATAAACATATATAAAATGCTGTAATTATATTATATTATGTTATAAATTCAGTTAATGTTACATTTTTTAAAAAGTTTAAAGCTTGAAAATATGATCAATAAAAATTCGTTGTGATAAAAAGAAAACTTATTTAAATTCATAAGGTTAGTTTTTTTGTAATATCTTTTTTTTACTTTAGTTATTATTATATTTTATATGTTCTAAAATAGTTTCTTATCTTTAATAATTCTAGTCTTGAACAATATTTCATCTTTATTTTAAATAGTCCATTAACTGAAATAAAACGAACTTGTCAATTTGAATAACTGTTAGTGACATGGTTTGGAGTAAAAAAGTTATATTAACAGACACCTTGACGTTTACTGAGTGAAAAAAGAAGAGTAAAAGAAGTGTGTTGCTAACTACTTTTACTTATATGTAATGTTTTTGGCAAAAACACATCAGGGCAATCTAAAATTGTGTCCAACCATGTCACCTTTACGTTATTCCATATGATTGACAAAAAAAAAAAATGAAAATCGCTATACTGAAAATAGGAAATTAATGATATATTATACCAAAAAATATTTGATTTGCACATTGGCTACTGTATATTACACATAAATCTTGCTAAGAGAGCAACAAAAATTGTTACAACAAATATATATCATAGGTGTTTGACTTTTCATTATAACTAACTGTTTCTGTAGACAGTTTTAAATCGCACATCAATTTGTCGGCGTTACGATCCTAAATCAGTTGACTCGTTTCGTTTAATGGTCCAGAGAAACTCTTTGCTGGATTTGCTCCAAATATTTTACGGTTAGTGTTGTCATTTAAAACCATTTTAAATGCAACACATGGCTCGACTCAAAATATATTAACAATATGAGCTGTATTATTTTCCAAAATTAACATTTTGTAAATTAAATCATACCAATATGTTTAATAAGTTATAATATTTTTGCATTAAAAATGACTGAATTATAGAAAATGCGTTATTTATATTCATATTTCGTTATCATTAATTAATAATAAGAACAAATACACTAATTATACTATTGTATCAAAATGTTTTGTTGTTGGTTTTAACTTTTAATAGTATAACATGATGTTTAGTGTTTACATGCGGTACATACTATAAGTATGGTTATTGCATTTTATGAATATTTGGTTTGTGATTGACATCCAGTGAAAAAAAAAACTGCCACAACTAATCAGTGTCTAGTGTAGGGTTTTAAAATGTAGCAGTATTAGTTTTTAAATCATGACTTGTTTTGAAGATTGAAATAGAATTGTTTGACAATAACGCGTTAAGAGCACACCAAACGCAATCATTCATCGTCGTACTGTGTATAACCCTGACATGTCTACGAATGAGAATTGCTATTTTATTGTAACAAAAAGATTGATTACACGCACAATGTATGTTATATAGTAGAAATAATGAAATTTATTAAATTCGATTTTTATCAACCCAGCACCTTGTTGTTGGCATTTTTAATAATTAACCACGCGAACAACACATACAACTAAAAAGTTGTGTGCCACGCTCGTTTAGCACTGCTGCAGTTAACGAACACAACGTATAGAAGCCAATTACTTATAGTAAGTTTGTGTATTCAGTTGTGAAATAATTACTTTCTCCGCAGGATTGTTATGAAATTAAAGTATAAACTAGGTACCTGCGTAGACGTATGTGTCTCATAACGGTTTTTGACGAACGTTCGTCGGCCGTTGATTACATTTTTGTTAATGAAAATCACAAATTCATAACATCGCATGTCCATATAACAACAATCGTTTCATAAATATTCATATATTGTCGGTATTTAAGATATTTAATACTTAAATATGCCGCATAGTAGTATATTTTAAAAATGATATTGCTATTTATCCATATATTTCTTTTCATACTTGAAAAAAATGTTTGATTTTTTATACTATAACTCATTGTTATAATTACTCATATCTCATAACTTATAGGTTATACTTACTCATTGGTAAAGAAGTATAATAAATTTGCAGAATTCTCATAGAGAATTGTTTTTTTTATTCATAATAATAATAAATCAACATTTACATTATTATATTTACCGAAATACTCAGAATACGTAATAAATCTTATTAAACATAATACAATTATACGTATAAGTATGTATGCGTGTGTATGTATACTGTATACACTATACATATGACAAATATGACATGTGTGCTTTTAAAAAGGGGCGGGGTTGAAATGCAAATATTTATAACGCTCCTATACATGTATTTAAACAGTAAGTATAGAAAGGTATACATTGTATAGTATAATAATATATTGCCATGTACATTGCGATCTCTTTGTCATTAAAGCTATTCAGAGAGAAGTAGGTACTCTATTATATATCATTATAGTTCTCCGGTTCCTTTGTCAAGTCTTTGGCCGTCTGTGTTGTCCTCTGGCTTTTGACGAAATGCGCCAGTATAGTGAAATAGTACGCCAAAATTTACTATCGTTACATAATATACGTGTGTACAAAATTAGTATCACGTGACGTAAAATTTATACTAAAAAAAAAAACAAACATTATGTTATAATTCAAACATAGTAGGTACTTATAATATCGTAAGACATTTAATATTTGATTTATTGAAATCTATATAATATGAAAGTGCATCAATCATATTTTTAAACACACCAATTACATTATTGCATATAGACAAATAAAATATATTTGCGCAACGGTTATCCGCGTAACATATTATCGATCTCGTTTGAGCAAAGCAAGTCTAAATCAATGATTTCTGATGATGGACAAGCAGCCTTACTGACATTTACTTCATGTCCAAACTTTTAAATGGAAGTATATCATGTTCGGAGCTACTGGAACTTGTACAATTTTACGTCCCTCGATACCCGTCTCGTTATTGTCCAACTTTTTCAATAAAAACCTACCACACATCATATGAATACAATCACCATATATAGGTTACGGTACATCGTATCTATGCGTGAATGCACAAATTTTACTGAGATCGACGTATCCAACTCAAAAATCCTATTATCCCTTAAGTAATATTATGTTAAAATACCGTATTATATACCAATTTTGTACTTTTAAATTAATTTATGGTAATATATTTTAATTAAGTTTATTTTATGCTATTTTCTTTATACATTGTTTATATGTTTTATTATTATGTTGTACACTATATACTATGATTGAGCCCATGCGGCCTTTAAATAAATTCTTACTATGGATACTGGAATTGGAATATCTTCCAGAATCCTACGCCTTTGGGTATAAAACAATATCCAAAATCACATGCCACCATCAGAGTAAGATGTTATAAAATAATATTTTTCTTAGTACTTTACTATATTTAAATTATTCGATACACAAAATGTTCTGTATTTGATACCATATATAGGGCACAACTTGTTTACGCAGTATTACCTTTTTTACAACATGTATGTGCACAAAATCAAACTAGATAACTCATCTATATCAATAGATTTGAATAATAAGACAGCCTAAAATTCGTTTACACACATACAATTTCATAGTTTCACAAAATCTTCAATATTACAATAATATTCACTGTTTTTTTAAAATCATGTTTTCCTTATATTTATACTATTACGAATAGTATTATTCAATTAATCATGTTTTCAACATAGAGGTTTTTTTTTAAGAATACTATAAAAATAATATTATTCAAACATTTTAATTTAAGTTTAAATATCCCAGTGCTTTGAATAAATGCAAACCAGTCATAAATTAGTTGCAGCTAACAATTTAAATGAGTTACGCATTGATCACTGTGAGATATGCCATAACGCATGACAATATAAAATTAACATTTTTCAAACTCAATATTAATGACATCCGTGCTAATACCTCTCCTTAAGTTATTTTTTGTCAGTAGATCAAATCAAATAATTGAATTATTAAAATATTAGGTAAATTTCACACAAATTACACTATGAATATTAATAATCATAATGAACTTAAAAAAATAAATAAATGTTTTATTTATTAAGATAATTTATTCACTCTGTTAATCAAATGCAATAAACAAATATTTTTTTTCTATAAATACCAAGAACAGATTTAATTTATGAGCTACTTTTTTTTTTATTGTTATTATATTTTGTAATATTTAACCATTTTTTTAGTTTTATCATATGTTTATAATAATTTTTAAAATTCCGTATAATTGAAAAAAAAAACAAATAATCATCTGAATTTGAAATGTTTCAAAATTGAAAATTTCACTCTCCTCGAAACATTTCAATGAAATATTGAAAAATATTTTTTCTTTTTTTAAACATGTTTGGTTGTAGATGGTTAGAAATAATATATTGATTATAATATATAGGAAATATTTATACCTAATGAATAACTTATCAGTTATCATTTATATCAACCAAGGATTATAAACTATTATAATATGTGAATGGTTATAAATTAAGCTTTTTAACTTAATAACTACTTAAAATACGGTATATTAGTATTAATTTTATTATATTCTTTGTTATGTTTTTTGGATGTAAATGATAGCATTGTTATATCATAGATTTGTAAAATATCTTCTTCATTGTAGTATGTAAATATGTTACATATTTTCTATGTTTCATACAATAAATCAATTTCTAAAAATGTTCACTTTTAAGTTGACTTTTTTGTATAATTATATGAATATGGTTCATTTTTAAATGTGATCATAAATTATTTAATTGCTGCATTAAAAAAAAAAAAAAAATAATAACGCTAAAATTTGAAAGTCTTAAGTATACGCTTTACACATAAAATTCAGTACAAAAAAATAAAAATATTTTAATCAGTTGAACAGCAATTTGATTTTATAAATTATTTCTACATGAACTAATATCATATACATAAATATTATTTGATGTATTGAGTTTTTGATATCTGATCAATGACCATTGAAATATATTTTAATATGAGCTTCAGGTGATTAACAATTATAGTTGATACACGCAGCTTTGACAATTTGACACTTATAAATATATAATATAATTAATAATTATATACTTTTAATTTTAACGTTTTATCATTTTCCACGTGTGTTTTTTAGATATAAATACAATTATATAAACACAATACGAATTGAAGTAGGCAGTTTTTTGGAAGTAGAAATTAAATAATTTTTTTTTTTATTTAGCAATTTAGTAGTATATACTATACCATTGTATACTACAAATGAAATACAAGAGTGTATTTACGACTACACATGTATAATTAATACATTTCAACCTGTAAAGGCTGGCAGAAATAGTTTTGCTTAAACTATTAATTATTCATTATGTGCATTTTTACATAATATAGAGATTTATACCAATAAATGGTGTTTTTTAAATTTATTTTATTGATAATTCTAACTTATATGTCTTTTATTATAAGTTTTTTAAGACAATTCGTTGTGGTACAATGTTATGAAGTCCAGTATAACTGCCGGACTACACATTATTTATCAATGGATCACAATTACATACAACACATTTTTTAAATCTAAATTTATAAATTCTAATCGAAAGTTCAATAATTTGTTTTCTCAGCATTATTATTTAGCATAATATTTCTCTTATAACATGAACTTGCCAACTTATAGCGAATATGTTTACTATTTTACATTTTTAAATTGAATAAAAAATATAAGACGCATAAAGTGAAACATTTTCCTGTTCTTTTTTTACTGATTTGAGTCGTAAATAATACACATATACATGTTTCCCATCTGTCCCGGGCGAGTTGTATTATTTATTCTGCTTTTAGAATTCAACTAATATTGTAAATACAGTACAGTAATGGTGGAAATAAAATATATTGTACCAATCTAGATGTAGCAAATATTATAAAAAATTGTAGCAGATACCTTCTTTAATGATAAAAGTAAATTATCCGCTTTTACACCAAGTTACCAGGTTTGAAATTACAAATGAAATATCACAAAACGAATTGCAGCTGTAAGATCTACGCGTAAATAAAAAATAATAATAAATGAAGAACATAAACTAAGTACTAAATATTACAAGAAAAATGTTTCAATGGCCAGAAACAATATTTACAACGAAACAACTTTTGTGTGCGTCTATTGTTATAGTTAATTTTTTTTCATAACGGTCATTGTTTGTGTTAAAGTATTGTTATTATAAAAAGTTATTACCATTCTACGGTTTTTTTTTTAAATTTATGCTCAATTAAAACGATTTGATAAGTTGTAGAAAATAACCACTGCACGATATAACTAAGATTTTAATATTTTACTGATCATAAGTGTAGAAAGTGATTTTCCATAGGTATTTATATAATTTAGGAATTCAAACAAATATTTGAAATGATTATGCCTACACGCTACGTTATTCAGTAAGTATATACACCATAGTTGCTCTACTAAAACGTTTTTATCATATTTTTTAATCAATTATTTTTATCGTTTATAGTTTATAAAATTATTTTCTTGTGCGTATTGGATTTATCTACCGCATTGTATTATCCATTGAACGATTTGACGCACACGTAAAAACCATATGTTGATTAATAAAAAAATTATAATTTTATTACTGGATAACCTCTACTTTTTTACTGACAACAATATAGTTAAAATAATATTTCAATCAGTTTTAAAGTATTCCGTAAAATATAATACCCTTAAATAAAATGCATGTCATTACATTAACTTAAACATAGTTTATAATAACTATTAATTCATAAAATATACACCAAATAAATGTATAAATATTATTGATTTGGTTATAAATATATATATATATATTTGGTTGCTGATTGAAATTCCCCAATAGTGTTAAATAATTGACACTATAACAATTTTAATTAACCAATTAAATAAATAAATAAATAAATAATAAAATATTATTTATGTTAAAATATCAAGTATGAGTATCTGTATAGTTTTAGAAATATTATAATATATGCTTTAAAAAACACAAACCAGTATCAGATGTTTTTGACATTTATGTCTTTTATGTTTATTATAATACGCTTACCAACAAAAATCTTGCCAAATTATAATACCTTGAAAAAATGTATTTGTCTAAAAATAAAAACAAAATATTCGATTTATAATGTATTATAAAATGAATATCTTTTTTTTTTTAAATGCAGAGTGATCAGAACAGATATTAATAAAAATAAATATTTTTTTTTTAAGTTCAATGTATTTATTTATATATTACGTTTTTAGTTACCATGGCAAACCTTTGAAGTTAAAAAATAATTTTCTTTTTAAAAATTAACTGATGAACTGGTATAAAACATTCCAAAATCGCCTACAACGATTCTACCATATTAGCCAACCCACGTACCTAATCTTATATTTGCTCTCGTTTCAACGCACCGTTGGTAATGGAAATTTTATTTTTAATACACTATAACCAAATAAATATTTCGTCAAATTTATAATAAACATAAATGTATTATATATACATTATACTTGGTTAATTATATAATATGTATATATTAATATCTGTATATATAATAAATTATGATTTAACAATTATTAATTAAGCTCATATTTGTTTTATTTTTATTATAAATCAAGTTATAAGACAAAAAATTACAATATCATAATAAAACCAAGACATATGACGACAATTACTTTTAAGAAAAATAGTTAAAATCCAAAAAAAAATCTGCTTTTTTGTTAAAATTTTTAAATTCTTAAATTTTTTACTTTTTTTTTTTTTTATATATGACAAAGAAATAAAATATAGTTCATCAAAAATCAATATAAATTTAACATAACTATGTCACGTCATTAGTCATTAAATACGACTAGAATAGCCTGAATAGTATGAAATGTACAGATACGGGACATCAGCTTTTAACATCAAACATATTTTACAAACAACTTTCAGAGGAACTGGTTGAAAAAAAAGGAAGGAGTGCCAAATTGTATTCAGTTTTTCACTCATTAATTTGTGCCAGATAATAAATAGGTATTTATTCTAAAAAATTAAAACGATACATTGATAAAAAATACATTTTGCAAAAAAATATTTTAATTTTTTAAGAGCAGTTTCAAAATTGTTAATAAAAAATAATGTAGTTACTTTTGTTTTCTTTCATTTTTAGCAAAAATCTTTTTCATCTTCTATTCGTAACTATTTTAAGTCTCATTTATTAAATATTATATTATAATTCATTATAATTTATTTATCAAAAGTGTATAGGTAGTTAATACTATCAAAAGGTTTTTCAAAATCTGTGTATATGATATCAGTCTGTTGATCATTGGAAAATTATTTATTTATTTTTTTTTTATTATTAAAATAATTAAATAAATAACAATTTTAAATTTACAACCTATATAAAAAGTAATAGGTACAATAAGTTATTGTGTTAATATTTATTTTTATCTAGGCTTGAGGGAAGGTAGCGTCCATTGACACTACTTCCAATATGAAAAAGAATTAGGAATGCATTTTTAAATAGATAGGTTAGGTAATAATATGTTTGTCATAGCAGATCTGTTACTGCGGAAACCATGTTGCTGCTATAGGCGGGAATGACCCGTTTGGGAGCAGTATAAATAATTTACCTGAAAATTGTTAACACGTTTGGGCGCATTTATGAAGACACCTTTGGGCACAATCGGTCTACAACTAGTAATGGAAAGTCTTATTTTATAATTAGTAATATTAGTAATATAAGTATATTGTAAGAATAATAAGGCTATATTAAATTACATAAAAAAATTAGGACCACGTTTTGTAGGGGAAAAAAATGTGTTCAGGGATAAGATATTTTGAAAACAAGATGATGATGTAAAATTTTTAATGAAAGATTAAAAATAAATAGGATTGGATTAAAGTGAGTTTTGCATATTATTTAAATGAAAATTATAATCATATGTATTAAGTTTTAATAGTCGGTGCGAAGAGAAAATAATTTTATATAGTCTTATTAGTAGCTTTAAAAATGGTGTGAAATAAACTTTGTTCAATGTATCAATGATTTAAGTTCCATGACTCCAACACCCTAAGTTGTGAATTTTCACACCAAAAAATTGTGTTAACCTATCATAAGATGCAAATAAAGAACGCCCAATATGCGGTGGAGCAGGACTAAACCCAATAGAACAGTGGTTAGTGCTATTATAAAGCAAAATAAATTTCATCACACTAGTCTATATACTATCATTGTTTTTACTTCTAGGAATTATATTTTTTAGATAATTTTTTAATGTCCTTACCAAATGATCTGCTCCGCCATTTGTTGATAGATTATACGGAACAATTTTAACGTGAAAAACACCATTGTTCTTAAGAAATCATTCAAACTCAATAGAGCAAAATAGAACTGGGGATACCGGTCAAAATTCATTGAGAGTCGTGCAGGTGATTTCAATACAAAACCAAAACAAATTAATATAAAATCGTTTTATTTAACAATAAAATATGTTACATAATGGATATTGAAAAAACCGAACTCTGCTGCGTTTTTTGGCGCAGTCGGGGAAGATCGTTACAGCAAGATATTAGAACGCGAGGCGATCAGTGATGGATTGGACGTAAAATACCAGTACCATGCTGATAAGTCCACAGGTGAACAATGACTATATTATTTTCTTTAAATAAGTATACATGTAATATCTTATCATTACTTTTTACAGGAACGTGTGCTGTTATAATCACGAACGGTGGAAAAGATAGATCGCTGTGTGCCAATTTGTCGGCATCGAGGTATTATACAGATGACCAATTAGAAATACCCGAAAACCAAAAGATCATTCAAAACGCAAAGTTATCGCATTTACGCACGGTTGAAAAAATTGCAAGAATCGCACATAAAAGGAATTGTCTATTATTGTTCAATATGAGTGCGGCATATATATTTGAAACTTATATGGATTCAGTGATGGCTGTTTTACCATACGTAAATATTATGATTGGAAGTACTGAAGTGAGTGGAATCAAATGCGGTGTAATAAAATAAAATATTTTTTTATTACAAAAGTATGTTTGATTTTAGGAAGCCAAAGCATTTGCCCTTGCGAATAAGTGGGATACGACAGATATGGAGAGAGTCGCACGCAAGATGAGCACTTTTAAGGTCAAAAAAGACGGTTATCGCTTAGTTATTTTAACTCATAGGTTAGGTCACAGAATCATCAACAACCACAAAAAACAATAGATCATCATACCTGATCATTACTTAATCATTACATTTTACAGGAACGTGTGCTGTTATAATTACGAACGGTGGAAAAGATAGATCGCTGTGTGCCAATTTGTCGGCATCGAGGTATTATACAGATGACCAATTAGAAATACCCGAAAACCAAAAGATCATTCAAAACGCAAAGTTATCGCATTTAACCACGGTTGAAAAAATTGCAAGAATCGCACAATTGTCCGTTATTGTTTAACATGTGTACCTACGTGCACGGACGCAAGTACGCCACGTATCTTATCGCAGCGCCATGTCGGACGGGGAAGCTCCGTGATAAAGTTGCTTCCTCCCCCCCCCCCTCTACCGTACATCACTGAGCTGTTGGCCGTTGGCTATTTGTCGCCGGCAAAAAGTCTGCGTATTTTCCAGGCGGTCGAGCCTGACGCATCGTCCCGTCCGCTCGCCACCTCACGCGATTAAACCGCGTGTGCGGACAACACGTTTTTTCTTCATTTAAGTCGTTGTGACCGTCTTTCGCCATCCGCCGAACCTAGCGGAGTCTGCTTTGTTTTGGCACGTTTTTTACGTCGAACGAGTGTGTCAGTGACCTCGTGGTCGATCCACCCCGTGGTCGTTCATTTTTTTATATATATACCGTGAAGTGTAGTAACACTTCGTAAGTTCCAAGATAATTGTGGCTTGACGTATTAACTACACTCCGGTTTTATTCCGTGAAATTAAATTTACGTCAATTCAAACGTCAAGAGCTGTCGCCTTACCAGCCCGGACTAATCCTGCAAGTCTATAACACTCTTATTAGTATACTATTATATGTATTTACATTATTATATGTAAAAAGAACTAATTGTTCTGATTCCTTTATAATATTATTGTGATTACGCGGCCGTGCCCGCATAATTATTGTTAATTATTATATTATTGTTTTGTTTACGTTAGACGCGTGGAATATTCGATCATTTTATAGTAATTTATACTTATATTTGTCACGTTATATCATTTATTATTATACTTCATATTATATTAATTAATTGTTACACCTTGGGTACCCTTCCTTATCACAGCATCCCGCGAGTCGTTGCCGCCAACCGCACCAATCGCAGGAGCGGCTTCGGCGCAAACAACATGAGTGCAGAATATATTTTTGAATTGTGTATGGATTCAGTAATGGCTGTTTTACCATACATAAATATTATGATTGGAAGTACTGAAGTGAGTGGAATCAAATGCGGTGTAATAAAAAAAAAAAAATAATTGTTTATTACAAAAATATGTTTGATTTTAGGAAGCCAAAGCATTTGCCCTTGCGAATAAGTGGGATACGACAGATATGGAGACAGTCGCACGCAAGATGAGCACTTTTAAAGTCAAAAAAGACGGTTATCGCTTAGTTATTTTAACTCATGCCGATAAACCAGTTATCATAGCTATTAGTAAATATTTTCATAAATTTAACTTTTATAATAGCTTATGTTTAATATCCAATCTTTTTTGGAGGATCTTGTTTCAACATTTAATGTGCCGGAAATATCTGAGAAAGATATTGTAGACACAAATGAAGCTGGCGATGCTTTTGTTGGTGGTAAGATAATTTGGTTCAATTAAGAAATGTCTTTATTTTAAAAGTTATATTTTTGAATGATCATATTATTCAATATCGGGCTCATACTGGAATGCTAGACGCAGGAATGAATCAAAAATAAATACTCGATGTACCTGTTTGCGTTGTTGGTCATTTGCTCTGCGTGAGTCAGCTACGAATCGACGCGCTTGTCTTTGCTCAAATTGTCGTTCATTCCGTTCTGCACGTGTCTCTTGTAATTGAGATTCACGCAATTGCGACATACTCACACGAACATTCGCACTATTGGATTGGTATTGTTTGTCTGTTATTTGCGCTCTTCTATTTCTCATGTTTGTAGCTGCATTTGTTCTACGACAAACATTGGCATTCTGGCGTCTACTTGGCATTTTAAATGACACAAACAAATAATTTATTCAAAGTAATTATTTATGTTTTATTTTTTTTTTTGTTTATTTTTGGTTACCTTGCAACGTCAGGTAATTCATTATATTAATATTATATTTTACAAATGGCAACCATTAATAAATAAATATTATTCTCAAATCTTATAACCACCATAGCAACCATTTTTAACAAAAATGTCTATCGTAAATCTCAAAATGCCTGTTTGAGCACCTCCCGGGAGTGGTCAATCACCTTTTTAAATTAGCCTTAAACGTATTATCAGACCTACCACATATACACAAAATATTTCATGAAAATCGGTCAAGTCGTTTCGGAGGAATTCGATAACTAACACTGTGACACGAGAATTTTATATATTAAAATTAATTTTTCCATTGCACCGATAGACATTGAATTCTACCTATATAGTATATAAGAAAAGCTGTGTTTTATAAATTATCATACAATAACATTATAAAAAATGTTTTTCTATGAATACTATTTTCTTTATGAAATAACAATACAATACATCAGTTTGATAAATATAAAGATTTTTGACATGAAGTACACATGATAATTGAAAATATCCTTTCTCTGCAGTTAAATACAAAAAGTAAAATTACATACTATTTATTTAACACAATATAGCCTATATTGGGTGTGTTATATTAGAATTTAGTGTAAAAACACGTAAATACAATTTAATAAAAAGTATACATAAAAATAATAAAATTTAACCTACTTGATTTTACTTCAATAAAAATATGCATAAAAATTTCATACTTTTAAAAATAATTTTGTAATTTTTTATACAAAAAATTAAACAATTTTAGTAATGAAAATGTATTAAATTATCTTACCAGCAACGAAGGCATCGCCAGCTCCATTTGTGTCTACAATATATTCCTCAGATATTTCCGGCACATTAAATATTGAAACAAGATTCTCTAAAAAAGAGTGGATATTAAACATTAGCTTTATAAAAATTAAATTTATGAAAATATTTACTCATAGCTACGATAACTGGTTTATCGGCTTGAGTTAAAATAACTAAGCGATGACCGTCTTTTTTGAAAGATTATGAAAATTATTTTATTTTATTACACCGCATTTGATTCCACTCACTTCAGTACTTCCAATCATTATATTTATGTATCGTAAAACAGCCATTACTGAATCCATATACGATTCAAAGATATATTCTGCACTCATGTTGAACAATAATGGACAATTCCTTTTATCGGCGATTCTTGCGATTTTTTCAACCGTGTTTAAATGCGATACTAAGATAAATCCCTAAAATTAAAAATATATATTTGATGCGTTTTCCGTTGCACTAACAAACATTAAATCATGTATAATAATATGTTATTAAATATAATTTAGATCAATGTTACAAAGAAAGTATAATTATACTGATTGTCGGTTACTACCATAGATATTATACTACTAAATAAGCAACGACCATATGGAATGCATAACAACATAGAGGACGCTGTTTGATTACAAGATTACTCGTACGGACACTATGAACGGTAATACCGTAGCATGGATTTTTTATATTGTCTAATTGAACTGTTATTAATGGTTTATTAGCTATTTATTTTATTAATTATCTTATGTCACAATTTATTGTCACAAAAATATTTCTAATATACATATTATGCACTCTTGTCGTCCAAAACGGCTTAGATCACTGCACGATGTTGTTACGCTGTTCGTAATGCCGTTGTTATCTACAGGTCCTGTCTAGTAGTATAAGGTTACTACGGACTTAACTTACAATTATTTTGATTAAAATGTGATAATGATAACAGTAATCATGGTTTTAAATCTGTAAAATCTATTACAAAAAAAAAAAAAAAAATGTGGTATCCAGCCCATAAACTTATTTATGTTAAAATAAATTATAATCGCTTATTATTTTTGAAATAAGTATAATTTATTATACAATAATAATAGGTACTATAATAATTAAAAAGTTAAATTTTTATAAAAAAAAAAAAGATTTCTACCAAATAAGAGAAGTTAAAAAAATCAATATAATATCATATAATCAAAAAAACTTACAGTCACAAAGTAAAACTTTGCGTTTTGAATAAAATTTTGATTTTCTGGTATTTTTAATTGGTCATCAGTATAGTTTCATCGGTTTTCAATATCCACTATGTTACATATTTTATTGTTAAATAAAACAATATTATATTAATTTGTTTTGGTTTTGTATTGAAATCACCTGAACGACTCTCAATGAATTTTGACCGGAATCCCCAGCAGTGTATTGCACGTTCGGATATTTTTCTATTTCTTCGTATATTCCCATTTGTTTTTTCCCTGCCAATATTGCATCATTTTTCTTTAGATTTTTTTTTTAATATATTTGCATTGCCTACCACAGTAATGATTAACAGTGGGTTACAAAAACCTACGACTGTCACGTCAAATCGTATACTAAATATATTATAGATATATACGAAATATTTGTTATAAATAAAACTAGTTGATGTTACCATTAGCAACAGAATTTGTCTTTTTTTAATATTATTTTTTTTAGCATTTTTAAATTTTTTATATATAATGTCTTTGGGGTTTCACAATGCCGAACCCAGGATTTGTTTTATTTTTCCGGGGGTTGGGATTAAACATGCATACTTAATTCTATAAGAAAATAGAAAATAATTCAAAAACAATTAAATACACAATACACTTACTGTTTAATGTATTATATGCATTTAATATATTAATGTAAATTGTCAACATTTTAACATTATTACAATGATATTAACCCATTAAGCATTACTAAAAAAAATTTCTTTCCTGAGAATTTGGGAGGAGGGCTTAGGTTCAAAAGCCCCCCTAAGGTTACGGCACTGTGGTTTTGTATTAATCTAAATACTCAGCTCGTAATTAAAGAAACAAAAATATTTTATTTAACATTTTTAAAATAACTGACTTTTTTAATACCCAATACTTCAAATAACACTCATGGGTTTCCCTCTTAAATATTGTTCTCTATAATTTCATAATAGATATTTTTACTCTAAAACTTAGTTATAGTGGAATACGACAGATATAGAGTCAGTCGCACGCAGGATGAGTTCATTTAAAGACTTAAAGTCAAAAAAGACGGTTGTCGATTAATTATTTTAACTCAAGCCGAAAAAACCAGTTATCGTATCTATGAGTAAATATTTTCATAAATTTAACTTTTATAACAGCTAATAATATTGATACCCACTCTTTTTTAGAGGATCTTGTTTCAAAATTTAATGTGCTTGAAATATCTGAAGAAGATATTGTAGACGCAATTGGAGCTGGCGATGCCTTCGTTGGTGATAAGATAATTTAGTTCAATTAAAATATGTCTTTATTTTAAAAGTTATATTTTTTTTCATTTTAATCGTAACATGTAATTTATCTTTATAGCATTTTTCGCTAAATATGTTTTGAGCTATCTATTGAAATGTTGTAATCAGTCTGGAATCAATGCGAGATGCTATATAATAAAACGACATGGAATGACGAGAGGAGATACGTTCGATTTATAAATTTATTCTGTTCGCAGTAATTGAAACATAAAAAGTAATATAAAAAAGTAATTGTTCATTACAAAAATATTTTTGATTTTAGGAAGCCAAAGCATTTGCCAGTGCGAATAAGTGAGATACAACAGATATAGAGTCTGTCGTACGCAAGATGAGTACATTTAAAGTCAAAAAAGACGGTTATCGTTTAGTTTTTTCAACTCAAACTGAAAAACAGTTATCGTAGCTATAAGTAAATATTTTTATAAATTTAATCTTTATATTACAGCTAATGTTTAATATCCACTTATTTTTAGAGAATCTTGTTTCAACATTTTGTAACGGTACACGCTGTGGCGCTTCACAGTTTCTTATAGAAATATAACGCAGGTGTTTTTAGGTAATTATGCTCTATTTGTTTTTATATAAATTTAATTTAATTACAAATTAAAGGATATAGTTTACGAACCCGAGACCGTACAATCGGACTATAGGTTCGAGACCATTTAACAATTTAGGAATATTGTTGTTTTCTACAATCAAGGGTGGAGGTACGGATTACCGCGTCTGGCCCGCTTAAGGGGTCTGCGCGCGACCAGTTTTTTTGCTCAAAAACTGCATGTCTTACAGGAAAAATTCTCACGCCTCGCAGATTGGTCCGATTTACGTATTTTTTTTTTTTTTTGTTAGATAGACCAAAACTTTTTTTAGCGTGCCTTGGACTTGGATTTTTAAAATTATTTTTCTTAATCGTATGATACCGATTTGAATTTAATCCATATTTACAACTTTTTAATTTTTGTGTTATTTTTCGTTTTTAGCAACGTAATCAAAAATTGAAGTCTTAGGTGCCCTGTAAAAAATCTTCCTCTATCTAACAAAAATAAAATCACGAAAATTGGACCAATCTACAAGGTGTGAGAGTTTTTCATGTAAAGTGTGTTTTTAGCAAAAAATCACGCTTGTAATTTTTCTGTCTGGCGATTACGTTGACATGTGCATGCGCGTGCGTAAGTAACCCCGCGACCCGTGGACCACCACTTATTGCTACTGGGCACTGGCACTACGCCGTCCTAGCGGTCTACCATAGAGTTAGAGTAGTATCTATTACTATTTACTCTATACCACGGACTAAGATATACAGGACTGGACACGACAAGGTTGGAGGGTGTGGGGGGTTGACTACGAAATGTAGTACAACAGGCGGTGTTCGGGGGGATATTTTCCTTTTAGCTTAACTAGCGCCGTCTTAGTGGATACTTTTGAAACTAGATGACATTATCACCATAGATAAATAAATACTATTATCAGTTATAAATTTGTAATAAATAATAATGTGATCTAGTTTCAAAAGTATCCACTAAGACGGCGCTAGTATAGCTAAAAGGAAAATATCCCCCCGAACACCGCCTGTTGTACTACATTTCGTAACCACAATATTCATCTCGTGTCCAGTCCTGTATATCTTAGTCCGTGCTCTATACGGTCTACAAAAACGTTATCTTATCTACTAATCTACTATTATAAATATATATTGTAATGTCCCTAACATTATTGGAAAACAACAATTTCGAATAGTCTTATAATGGTAAAACACATATACATCTATGTATTAAATCATAACCATAGCGCTAAAACGTTGATAAATAAAAATATAATGTAAGTTGTACACTTGTACGTACAAATAAAAAAGCAAAAAACAAGGATCACAAGAACGAAAAATATAAATTAATAATAATGAGTAACACATAGGTAAAATATTTCATATTACAGTAAATTTATTTACATTCATAAAATCGTATACATTTTATATTAGTATATTTGGCTGCAATTTTTCAGCCACTAAATATTTATTGTAAAATTGTACCAATTGACTTTCCATTTTAGTTGTCCAAAACTCGTCATCTCGCTCAGTTTTTTCTATAAAAATATCTAATAACATCTAATATAATAATATCTAATAATAACATGTAATTGTATGGAACAACTTTATTAGGTTTGGATGTTGTATTATTATGATACTTACCTTTTGGTGTCCAAACTACAAAATAACAGATTTGTTTATTAGCCACATGCAATTGACTCTGCACTTGGTAATAATAGATATCGATCTTTTTCAATTGCAACTCGCCCGAGTCATTGACCGACAAAAATTTGATTTTTTTTGTTGCAACACCTTCGATGACTGTCATATCTTTAGCGCTATAAGGACACTTTACTTCCAATAAGTCCTTATCTCCTATCAACCCATCAGGAGAACAAGCTAAAAACTTGAAATCTCATCTATAAATAGACCCGCTGGAAATACTTCTAATCCCAACTTCAGCTCAAAATCTTTTTTGGCCATAGGCTTATATTGTATTCCATACCTATAAACATCAATTTTGTGTACCTACCTATATAATTGAATTTTACTAAATAAATATTTTGTAATCATATCTCAATGCTGGAGTTGATGGTGTGAACACTTCGCCGTATCTAGACACGCGGTAGCGTGTCAAGCCAAGTTCTAGCTACAGAACTAGCGAGCAACACCGTGTGTAATATTACACGAACCATTTGGAGCCACTTTTGACCCCCTCATAACTCAAAATCTATTCCACATAAACATGTCAAATTTGGCTTATATATTGAGACTTACGAGATACATATGTTTTCCAAATTTCATAAACATACCTCAAACCGTTATTTAGATATTAACGTCCCAAAATCGTCATTTTTATGACTGACTGACTTATCTATAGATCAAAATTCTAACCCAGTTCCAGATGACCTAGAAAGTTCAAATTTGGCATACAGATAGGTAGTTAGGTTAATACAAAGGAAAAAATCAGAAACTTGTAGATTTTTAATTTTTTTAATTTTTTTAATTTTTTAATTTTTTAATTTTTAATTTGTTATCAATTGATTTTATTATAATTTTGCAATTAATTATCTATTATGTTTTATTTTTCAATTAATTAATTAATTGCCTCTAATTTAATGTAGTGTTGACTTAAATTGAAAAATTTAATTAAAAAATTTAAAAAAAAATTAAAATTAAATTAATAAAAAAAAGAAAAAAAAATTAAATTAAATTAATTTTTTTTTATACGTATGTCGGAAAATACAATAGTTTATTAAAAACCATTTGAAAATTATTTTAATATGATTTAATAGCTATTAATAATTTACTTACAAAAAAGTAATGATATCCCAACAAAACATAAATGTAAAATGATAGCCAAGTTCAATTAAATAATATGCTTTGGTTGTTGACTTCAACGACAAAAGAAGTGAGATCTAAATGGATGCCAAGTTCAATGGTCAGTCCTGAAATTTATTTATAACAACATAAAATATAATTTCTTCTTATCACTTAGGATAATGTTTTGAAGCCTAAGGTCTGACTTGGCTAGTTTTCATATACGAATTATGTTATAGCCTTCGCAAGTTATAAAGTTGTAAGTTCTTTTTTATTCTTCTAAAAATTTGGCTTGCTGGTAGAAACTAGCTATCGAACACAGTGCTCTTCCATGACTGTTTTGGTTGGTACTTAATAATAATTCGTATATGACAACTAGCCAAGTCAGACCTTAGGCTTCAAAACATTATCCTAAATGATAAGAAGAAATTATATTTTATGTTGTTATAAATAAATTTCAGGACTGACCATTGAACTTGGCATCCATTTAGATCTCACTTCTTTTGTCGTTGAAGTCAACAACCAAAGCATATTATTTAATTGAACTTGGCTATCATTTTACATTTATGTTTTGTTGGGATTGAGACTTACGAGATACATATGTTTTCCAAATTTCATAAACATACCTCAAACCGTTATTTAGATATTAACGTCCCAAAATCGTCATTTTTATGACTGACTGACTTACCTATAGATCAAAATTCTAACCCAGTTCCAGATGACCTAGAAAGTTCAAATTTGGCATACAGATAGGTAGTTAGGTTAATACAAAGGAAAAAATCAGAAACTTGAAGATTTTTAATTTAAAATTTTTTAATTTTTTAATTTTTTAATTTTTTATCAATTGATTTTATTATAATTTTGCAATTAATTATCTATTATGTTTTATTTTTCAATTAATTAATTAATTGCCTCTAATTTAATGTAGTATTGACTTAAATTGTTCCGCTAACCTTACGTACAGCCGAATATGTATCGAATGTCGATATTGTCGACCGGCGCGCAGCAACATAGGTACTTTTTTTTTCTATCTTTGTATGTAATTAATGTTATTTTTTTTTAAATATTACAATTAAAATAATTAAATAATTATTCTTACAAATAATGAATTACCCACCCATCAGTAGAAATTATAGTCAATAAAATTATGATAATTAAAAATATACTCAAAAAGAGATAAAGTAATTGTATATTAATTTTACATATATTTTATACTCTGTATATTATACAACAGAAAATATTTTATAATAAATATTATTATTTTTTTTTTTTTAATGTTAGACGTAATAGTAACTGAATTATAGTATATAGTAATAAACTTAATCTATAGAATACGTCATGGTAAATTATTGTTATCGACGATCGAAATGAAGTCGTTTCGGGGGAAAAATCAGTACTAAGAATAGACAAAAATAAAAACCAATAATATTGTTAGGTAAAATATACATAATATAAATATTGTTTGTATTTCAAAACATAGATAATGTTCTCATCGAAAATATAAATAATGACACACAAAAAAAAAACCCGTAAACGTAGGAAAATATAAATAAAAACACACAAACAAAAAATTATAACCCATAAACGTAGGAAAATATAAATAAAACACAAAAAAAAAAATTATAACCCGTACATGTAGGAAAATACAACAGTTTATTAAAAACCATTTGGAAATTATTTTAATATGATTTAATAGCTATTAATAATTTACTTACAAAAAAGTAATGATATCCCAACAAAACATATATGTAAAATGATAGCCAAGTTCAATTAAATAATATGCTTTGGTTGTTGACTTCAACGACAAAAGAAGTGAGATCTAAATGGATGCCAAGTTCAATGGTCAGTCCTGAAATTTATTTATAACAACATAAAATATAATTTCTTCTTATCACTTAGGATAATGTTTTGAAGTCTAAGGTCTGACTTGGCTAGTTTCCATATACGAATAAAATTATGTTACAGCCTTCGCAAGTTCTAAAGTTGTAAGTTCTTTTTTATCCTTCTAAAAATTTGGCTTGCTGGTAGAAACTAGCTATCGAACACAGTGCTCTTCCGTGACTGTTTTGGTTGATGCTTAATAATAATTCGTATATGACGATATTAATATACGAATCGTCATATACGTCATATATCGTCATATACGAATTATTATTAAGTACCAACCAAAACAGTCATGGAAGAGCACTGTGTTCGATAGCTAGTTTCTACCAGCAAGCCAAATTTTTAGAAGGATAAAAAAGAACTTACAACTTTAGAACTTGCGAAGGCTATAACATAATTTTATTCATATATGGAAACTAGCCAAGTCAGACCTTAGGCTTCAAAACATTATCCTAAGTGATAAGAAGAAATTATATTTTATGTTGTTATAAATAAATTTCAGGACTGACCATTAAACTTGGCATCCATTTAGATCTCACTTCTTTTGTCGTTGAAGTCAACAACCAAAGCATATTATTTAATTGAACTTGGCTATCATTTTATATATATGTTTTGTTGGGATAAAATGTAATTTACAATATTTTTTCAGGGGGTATTGGGTCTAAGCTTGCACACACGTCCAAAATTTGAGATAGTTAGTCTAAATTTCCACTCTTTATGCCAAATGTCACTTTTGACCTATCACAACAAACATAAACATTTTATAAATAAAAAGAGATGAAAAATACAAAATAATTGTTTTTTTTTATGAAATTTGTATAGTGTTAAAGTATAATAGTATAAAAATAAATTTGTAATATTGTTTTAACCTGTTCTATTGTAGCTCCTGAATTTCTTCTACGCTTTTTATCAAAGAAGTTAAGAATTCTAATTTTTTCTCTTCCACTTCCTCGGCTGAAAGCGATAGCTCTTCACAGCCCAACTCATTGTACAGATCGCCGTAATCAGTATCGGTCCCCGCAAATTTTTTGCTTTGTAACCTAAACCAAATATATTTTCAAAAAGCAATACAAATGACTGAGAATATTCATAAAATAACAATTAAAAATATAGTTTATCATTAAAATAATAATATATTATAAAAACATTTATAAATCATTATTATTATTATTTCATATTATAATAATATACTGTTTTTGCTCAAAGTTGAGTCTATTTTTTGGAGTTCTCCTTGCGTAGGTCTTGTTCTTTAATAATTTTGAAATTAACCGTTTGGTAAACTTTCTAGGACTTCCCTTAGTTGCTCGTTTAAATAACTTTCGCATGTACTCTGGGCCAAAGTTGAACGATGAAACTGTTGTCATACATAGAGTGTTATACGAACCTAAAAAAACTCTTATTATACATATTATCTATGTGACATTTGCCAACAAATAATAATAGAAAAATGTTACTTCTTTGTTTAAATTGCGTAATATTAGGCCAATGAAGCAAATGAGCTGAGGCAGCACCTTGTAAAATAATATTTAAGGACGTAAGCACCACAGGATAGGGACAGTGCTGGTTTTGAGTGAGAGACGGTATATGTTCTTATTTTTGTGTGTTTGTTTGTGTGAATAATAAAGAAATTTAAAATAGTGTGAATTGTTTATTAATCTTTTTGTGTACCATCGAGAGATAGGTATACTACAGCTGCATACACCATACATATTACATATATTAAAATTATTTAATTATAGTATTTACAAATCATATTTTATTTACCTCGCAGGGAATATTTTACTCTTTTTCCACCTACAAATTTTGCTACAACGCTGTTGTAAGACTCTACAAAATTATTATTCATGTTCTGAATAAAGCTGTCTGAGTGAAAAGCCACCAATTTTTTTGCAGCAATTACGTTTTGTCACAATCCTCATGTCTCCATTTCAGGAACATAAGTTTGGGAAGTGGAATCAGCTTTACAAAAATATCTATAAAGTAATTATATCATAATTAATGCTCTAATCCATTATACTTACAATCACACTAATACTCATTTACAATTAACGCATAAGCACCGAGCGGAGGCGACGAACTTACAAATTGCCTAAATGTTGCCCATTATTTAATAGCCACGACAAGGCCCCTTAAAGGACTATACAACTAAAAAAAACATATTATTTTTTTTGTGTCAAAATATAGTGCATTAAATAGAAATATTTTGGTGGTATAAAAATTATTGTCGGACAATTACTTCGGTGTTTATTTATAAATCGCGTAAAACGCGTGACGTCATAAAATCACACTGTCCGCCAGGCCATATCTAAAATACACGCGTTGTATTTATTTCGCTCGATTAAAATTGCTATAGAGAAAAATTGATTTAAGGTTTAAGTTACTAAAATACATTTATAAAAAGGTCATACATTTCTTTAGATGATCATATTATTTTTACAGTATTAAAATTTGTTTCAAGGTAGTTTATAAGAAAGACAAAAAAATAAAATATATTAAATAGCAAATACATTATATTAAATAAGAATGTACACTGTTAATTAAAGTGAAAACAAAATATGTGTTATTATGGGGCGGGACCCGTTTCGCCCAAAAATGACCCTCACCCTTTCGCCCGGTTATCCATTTCGCCTAAATTTTGTTTTTATATGATTCCCGTTTCGCCCAGAATAGTTTAGATCGATTTAAAATTAAGTTGGTAATGCTTATAATATTTGAGTAGCATTTAGCGTTATCCGAAAAACACCACGAGGAGGCGATACTCTTTGTTTTCCAAAAATTTTTTTTCGCGAAAGTGGTACATTTAACAAATTTAAAATTTAGTTCACAATATTTATAAAAACATCATTAAAAAACCAAATTGACCTTATTATAAAAATTTATACATATAATAAAATCGATTTTAATCGTTTAAAATATATTTATTAATACCTACACTTTATTGTTTATTTTTAAAATTATAACACATGATTTTAATGAATTCATAGCGAATAATTATCGGTATCTCGTTATTTGTTTCTGATTGTGTACTAGCCTTTAAATTATAATAACAAATTTTAATACTGTAAAAATAATATGATCATCTAAAGAAATTTATAACCTTTTTATAAAGGACTATTTTACGTGACACTGTTGGGGCTCGTTTCTTCGTTGATGACTACTGATTCCGGAGCTCGCTGTGAGTGTTCCAATATTCCACGGCTCGGCGGTATTATATCGCGACGGTCGCCGATGTTCTCGTAATGAGACTATGGGTCTAATTGCTGGTGATCAAGCCGCGGTCACGGAGTCGTTGGTCATAACGTCGAAGGCGTTCGTCAAAAGTCACGAGGACTTTATGATGTTCGGGTTACGAACCGAATGTGACGGACTACGGGCAGTATTGATGGCTTGTCACTGTTAGCTTTGGTGCCGATTGTCGTCGAGATGCGTAGCCAACGCCAGGTCTTGTAAATGTTCGCGGTGGCTCGTAGGTCGCTTCGGTGGTTTCTCCTTAATTATTGCCGTCGAAAGTGTGCTATAATGCAGATCTTGACGGCTTGAAGTGTGGAGAAAGAGTTAGGTTGCTAGGTAACCCAGCGGAATATCATTTTTAAATGCCTTCAAGGTATGCATTGTTAGTCTTTTTGACAAGGTAATTATAATTTCTCGAATGCTTAAATATGAGCTACTTTATTAAAAACTTGAGACGGTGAAAAACTATGTATTACTGTTTAAATTTGTAATTGATTTTTTTTTTTTTTAGTGGAAGACCGAATATCATCAACAACCACAAAAAACAATGGACCATCATACCAGAATTGTCAAGTGAGTAACTATATATTATTGCATGTATATAAAATATATAAAATATATAAAATATTAATTATATAACCTTCAATTCATTTTGTTTTAGGCCTGGGACAGTCGTAGGTTTTTGTAACCCACTGTTAGACATGACTGTGGTAGGCAATGCAAATATATTAAAAAAATATGATCTAAAGAACAATGATGCAATATTGGCAGGGGAAAAACAAATGGGAATATACGAAGAAATAGAAAAAGATCCGAACGTGCAATACACTGCTGGAGGTTCCGGTCAAAATTCATTGAGATTCGTTCAGGCGATTTCAATACAAAACCAAAACAAATTAATATAAAATCGTTTTATTTAACAATAAAATATGTTACATAGTGGATACTGAAAAAACCGAACTCTGCTGCGTTTTTTGGTGCAGTCGGGGAAGATCGTTACAGCAAGATATTAGAACGCGAGGCGATCAGTGATGGATTGGACGTAAAATACCAGTACCATTCTGATAAGTCCACAGGTGAACAATGACTATATTATTTTCTCTAAATAAGTATACATGTAATATCTTATCATTACTTTTTACAGGAACGTGTGCTGTTATAATTACGAACGGTGGAAAAGATAGATCGCTGTGTGCCAATTTGTCGGCATCGAGGTATTATACAGATGACCAATTAAAAATACCCGAAAACCAAAAGATCATTCAAAACGCAAAGTTATCGCATTTACGCACGGTTGAAAAAATTGCAAGAATCGCACATAAAAGGAATTGTCTATTATTGTTCAATATGAGTGCGGCATATATATTTGAAACTTATATGGATTCAGTGATGGCTGTTTTACCATACGTAAATATAATGATTGGAAGTACTGAAGTGAGTGGAATCAAATGCGGTGTAATAAAATAAAATATTTTTTTATTACAAAAGTATGTTTGATTTTAGGAAGCCAAAGCATTTGCCCTTGCGAATAAGTGGGATACGACAGATATGGAGACAGTCGCACGCAAGATGAGCACTTTTAAGGTCAAAAAAGACGGTTATTGCTTAGTTATTTTAACTCATGCCGATAAACCAGTTATCGTAGCTATTAGTAAATATTTTCATAAATTTAACTTTTATAATAGCTTATGTTTAATATCCAATCTTTTTTGGAGGATCTTGTTTCAACATTTAATGTGCCGGAAATATCTGAGAAAGATATTGTAGACACAAATAAAGCTGGCGATGCTTTTGTTGGTGGTAAGATAATTTGGTTCAATTAAGAAATGTCTTTATTTTAAAAGTTATATTTTTTTAATTTTAATCGTAACATATAATTTATCATTACAGCATTTATCGCTTAATATGTTTTGGGCTATCCATTGAAGAGTTGCATTCAGTCAGGAATCAATGTGGGATATTACATTATAAAACAACACCGAATGACGAGTGGAGATACGTTCGATGTATAAATTTGTTAATAATAATTAATTATTAATTATTTCTTAATCTTAATTAAGTAATTAATATAAAATTTTAAATCAAATCTAATTTACTAAATATATATAAATAAAAAAATGTATTAAAATTAAACTACTTAACTAGAATATACTTTAATAAAAAGTATACATAAAAATTGTATTTTTTTTAAAAATAATTTTGGAAATATTAAACGAAAGTAGCAATTTTTATGATCAAAGTTTAGTTAGGTTTTAAAAAATAATAAAATTTGGTTTGATTTATTTTAACTCTCCAGTCAGTGTACCACTTTTCCGTGAGATTAAGGTGAGATTGGAGATTTTGAGAAGCTACGACGGGATCAGAGTGTATAGATAAGATTTCCTTATCATCTGCATAATCGGCAGTTAGTGTATTAGGTATTGTTGGTTGGTCTGAGGCAAAAATATTGTAAAGGGTAGGTGAGAGGATACCACCTTGTGGAACACCAGTTGATATATTGGCTATAGAAGAAAATTCATCACCGACATGAACTTGAAAGTGGTGATCGGAGAGATATGCCTTAATAATAGCGAAGTATGTAGGATGAGTACAATTTTTTAATTTATAAAGGAGTCCATCATGCCATACCCTATCAAAGGCTTGAGAGATATCCAAAAATACGCTTGTACAGTATAGTTTTTTTTCTAGTGAGTAAGAAATGGCGTCTACAACTCTGTGAACCTGTTGGACCGTAGAGTGAGAGGAGCGAAAACGGAATTGTGAATCAGGAAGGATGGATTTTTCAGAGATACATGGAAGGATACGTTTTAATATAAGTTTTTCCAGAATTTTAGCGAAAAAAGGGAGTAAACTTATAGGTCAAAAAGAGGTTATTGAGTCAGGTGGCTTTTTTGGCTTGGGCACTAGGATGATGGTAGAACATTTCCACAGCATGGGAAAGTATGATAGTCTAATAACGGAATTTAAAATATGTGAAAGATGAATAAAGGCTTTTTTAGGTCAACACCTAGCTACTTCAGCCTTAATCAGGTCAAAACCTGGAGATTTTTTAAGGGAATATTTATTTATGGCAAATTTAATATCATTAGGTGTAAAATGTTTGATAGAATTAGATGGCAAGTAAGGTGGGGAGTCAAGAATATCTTCCACAACACTAGTATTGGTTTGAGAGTAAATATCAGGGTGAGGTTGAAAAATAGTAGATAGATGTACTTTAAAAAGTTCAGCTTTATCAGAACCAGAGATGACATAACTTCCGTCCAGCTTTTTAATTGGTAAATTAGAGGTGTTAAATTTACAAATATTTTTAGTCGCTCTCCAAAGACTACCATCTTTTGATGAGAGTTTGGAAAGGAAATTAGTGAAGGTCTCAGATTTATGTTTTGCCAGCAATTTTTTAAGGTGATTTTTTAATTTATTATATTTGTGCTTATGAGAAGGAAGACGAGTTCGTTGAAAGTTAGCTCTGAAAAATAATTTAATATATAAAAATAGGTATATATTATATTAATAATAATATAAAAATAATACTTAAAAAAATAATAACATAATAATATTAAAATATTATAATAATAATATGATATTATAATATTATTTAAAACAATTTTCGCGATGAAAATGTATACGTGTTTAAATTAAAATTTTATCTAATAAAAAAATAATAAAATTAAACAAGGAATTTTTTCTTTAGTAAAAAGTATTCATCAAATTTTTGTTTTTTTTTTTTTAAAATAATTTTTAAATTATTAAAAAAAAAATTTAACAAATTAATTGTAGAATTTCAACTTATAAAAAATAATGAAATTTAACTAGAATTTACTTTAATAAAAAGAAAGGAATCTCTCATAATATGTCAGCAAATAAATTACAGCGTTATGCTATTTTTTTACCCGGTTCTACATATAAAATAGAATTTATTAAAGATGTAGTGAATGGAAATTCTTAATGTATTACGATTAAACGGTAACGATCACAGATCGATCAACACTAACAATAACATCTAAAATAATAATAATATACATTATCGCAGCGATACGCAAATAAAAAAACAAAGAATTATAAGGTTTTGTATGACATGAAATCGATGAGGTGTGTTGTCGCTGGCGTAGGTAGCTGTACAAAACAATGAGAAACAATCAACGAAAATTGAATACGCCACGGTTGGCGTATTTACACTGTGTACAAGGTACGAACGGCGAACGGACGCGCGAGAACCAAAACACATAATATGGCCGTGCACGACGATAGGTCGTAATATGCACCTACAGCGGAGGGACGACGACGGAACAAAAGTTAATGTATAACGAAACGTTCTTGGACATTGACGGCCAACAATAAATCGCGAGGGCGCGACACGAAGAAAAGCCGTTTTCACGACGGAGACGACGGTCTTCATAAAAAAACACACAATGATTAAACTGTATTATTTTCAGAACTTCAAATTACACCTAAGAGACCATCATATAGAACACCCAAATTAGGAAGACCCAAAAACTCAGCTATTACTCCAAAAACCAAAAAAAAACAAAACAAAGTTTAAAACATTACAAAAAAGAGTACTTAGACCAAAAACAAAAGTTAATAACTTAAAAGAACTTTTACAAAGTATAAAAGAGAAAGGATTAATTGAAGAAAATGGTTATAATGTTGTATTAGAAGATTTTGATGGCATGTCTCGTGAAATTTTCAAGAATCAGCTAAAAAACAAAAATAATAAAGTTAAAGGTCGAAGAAATAGTGATGAGCTTAAAAAATGTGCACTTACCTTAAATTATTATTCTTCAAATGCTTACAAGTACTGTCGGTTAGTATACATTTTGAAAATTCATTATATTAAATAATTTTTATATTATTTTGAATACAATTTATTTTTTAGCACAATATTTAAACTTCCTCAACCAACAGCACTACGATCTTGGACTTCATCTGTAAATGGAGAGCCCGGTTTTTTCTCTGAAGTTTTTCTTTTCTTAAAAATCCTAGATACAGAAAACAAGGAATGTTATCTTGTTTTAGATGCAATGTGCATAAAAAAACAAGTGATCTGGGACAAACAAGCACATAAATTCATAGGATACCTTCATAGGAATCTTACAGTTGAAAGTAGTGAAACAGCAGCCACAGAAGCATTAGTTTTTATGCTTGTAAGTTTAAATGGCAAATGGAAACTACCAATCGGATATTTCTTTCAAAATAAAAGTAATGCTGTGCGACAAGCATAATTAATTAAAACAGCACTTACATTGTCTCATCAATCAGAATTAAAAGTAAGAGGTATAACCTGTGATGGGGCATTTACAAATTTTTTAACATTGAAAATTTTGGGATGTGAATTTGGTGAGGGATTTAATAATATCAAATCTTGGTTTAGTCATCTTATTTATGGGTCCCAAATTATTTTTATACCTGATGCATGCCATATGATTAAGTTGGCACCCAATACATTAGGAAATTCTTTAGTTTTAGAAACTGATACTGGTCATATTAAATGGAGTTATTTTGAACATTTACACGAGATTCAATCAAATTTATCTTTAAAATTTGCTAATAAAATAACTGGTGTACATTTAAATTGGAAAAGCAATAAAATGAAAGTGAAATTTCCAGTCCAACTTTTGAGCTCATCAATAGCTAAGGCAATGCAATACTTAAATGATAACAATTATAAACAGCTTAAAGATAGTGATGAAACTATTGTTTTTTGTCAAACAATAGATCAATTATTTGATTTTTAAATTCCAGAAATCCATTTTTAAAAGGTTATAAAAGCCCTATTTTTAAATCAAATTTAACATTTTTTAAATCTAAATTGATTCTTTTTATTAACTATTTATACAGTCTTAAACATAAAAACAAACTGCTTTTCACTACAAATAAAAATACATTTATTTTAGGGTTTGCAATAATTATCAATAATCAATTATTGATGTAAAATCAATGTTTGAAATAGCTACAAAAATATTTACCGAAAATTTAAACTTTAAGTACATCTTAGCCTATTATTTTTCTCAGGATCATATTGAATTATTATTTGGACGTATACGTCAAAAGTATGGAGCAAATAATAATCCTAATGTGATCCAATTTAAAACAGCAATAAAACAAATATTATTAAAAAATCTTATTGCTGAAGATTATGTCCGTGATTTGAAAGCTGAACTCCTAGGTAACTATATAATTTTATTTTAGATTCAATGTAGGGCTGAGAATGTATTTTTGTTTTTCAAATGATGTTTTATTTATTTTATATTATTTATTATTTATAATTATATATAAATAATTATAATAACAAATAATTTATAATTTATAATTATATAATTTTATTTATATTATTTTACTGGGAGTTGGATAAATAATAGTAAGAATGGATGTTACAAAAAATCTTCAACCATTTTACAGTAGGAAACTGGAATTTTCTATTTCAACGACGTATAGTTGTCTAGTATTATTAACAAATAATAACGCATCGTTTAAGGAAGTGTGATCTCATTAGTATTATAAAACTTCGAAAGTAATAATTAATAAGTAATTATAGTTTATTTTAACATAAATACATATTTTATGGGCTAGGTACAAGGTTTTTTAAATTAAAAACAAAAACTCTATAGAATTCAATGTTTGTCGGTGCAACGGAAAAATATCAATTATATTTTTTAATTTTTGGTTTTTTTTTCTTATTATCAAATTTAGGCGATGTTGAAAAAATTGCAAGAATTTGATGATATTTGTCGAAGGGATTTTCCAAACGTTTTTAGCTTGGAAAGGTTCAAGTGCCAAATTTCGAATTAATTCGATTAGGCTTGATATAGCTATTTCATTTAAAGTGTTCTTTAGGTAAGTTAGATTATTAATGTTAGTTAGTTAGATTTAATTTAAAATTTTATCTTAATTTAGTAATTTTAATTAATGGGAACAGAACAAATTTATACATCGAACGTATCTCCTTTCGTCATTCCGTGTTGTTTTATAATATAACACCCCGCATTGATTCCTGCCTGAATGCAGCTCTTCAATGGAAAGCCCAAAACATATTTAGCGATAAATGCTGTAATGATAAATTATATGTTACGATTAAAATGAAAAAAATATAACTTTTAAAATAAAGACATATTTTAATTGAACTAAATTATCTTACCACCAACGAAGGCATCGCCAGCTCCATTTGTGTCTACAATATCTTCCTCAGATATTTCCGGCACATTAAATGTTGAAACAAGATCCTCTAAAAAAGAGTGGATATTAAACATTAGCTTTATAAAAATTAAATTTATGAAAATATTTACTCATAGCTACGATTACTGGTTTATCGGCTTGAGTTAAAATAACTAAGCGATAACCGTCTTTTTTGACCTTAAAAGTGCTCATCTTGCGTGCGACTCTCTCCATATCTGTCGTATCCCACTTATTCGCAAGGGCAAATGCTTTGGCTTCCTAAAATCAAACATACTTTTGTAATAAAAAAATATTTTATTTTATTACACCGCATTTGATTCCACTCACTTCAGTACTTCCAATCATAATATTTACGTATGGTAAGACAGCCATCACTGAATCCATGTACGATTCAAAGATATATGCTGCACTCATATTAAACAGTAATGGACAATTCCTTTTATCAGCGATTCTTGCGATTTTTTCTACTGTGCTTAAATGTGATACTAAGAAAAACCCCTAAAATAAAAAATATATATTTGATGCATTTTCCGTTGCACTAACAAACATTAAATCATGTATAATAATATGTTATTAAATATAATTTAGATCAATGTTACAAAGAAAGTATAATTATACTGATCGTCGGTTACTACCATAGATCTTATACTACTAGATAAGCAACGAGCGTATGGAATGCATAACAACATAGGGGACGCTGTTTGATTACCCGATTACTCGTACGGACACTATGAACGGTAATACCGTAGCATGGATTTTTTATACTGTCTAATTGAACTGTTATTAATGGTTTATTAGCTATTTATTTTATTAATTATCTTATGTCACAATTTATTGTCACAAAAATATTTCTAATATACATATTATGCACTCTTGTCGTCCAAAACGGCTTAGATCACTGCGCGATGTTGTTACGCTGTTCGTAATGCCGTTGTTATCTACAGGTCCTGTCTAGTAGTATAAGGTTACTACGGACTTAACTTACAATTATTTTGATTAAAATGTGATAATGATAACAGTAATCATGGTTTTAAGTCTGTAAAATCTATTACAAAAAAAAAAAAAAAAAAAAAAATGTGGTATCCAGCCCATAAACTTATTTATGTTAAAATAAATTATAATCGCTTATTATTTTTGAAATTGGTATAATTTATTATACAATAATAATAGGTACTATAATAATTAAAAAGTTGAATTTTTATAAAAAAAAAAAAAGATTTCTATCAAATAAGAGAAGTTAAAAAAATCAATATAATGTCATATAATCAAAAAAACTTACAGTCACTAAGTAAAACCTTGCGTTTTCAATGATCTTTTTATTTTCGGGTATTTCCAATTGGTCATCTGTGTAATACCTCGATGCCGACAAATTTGCACACAGCGATCTATCCTTTCCACCGTTCGTTATTATAACAGCACATGTTCCTGTAAAAAGTAATGATAAGATATTACATGTATACTTGTTTAAAGAAAATAATATAGTCATTGTTCACCTGTGGACTTATCAGCATGGTACTGGTACTTTACGTCCAATCCATCACTGATCGCCTCGCGTTCTAATATTTTGCTGTAGCGATCTTCTCCGACTGCGCCAAAAAACGCAGCAGAGTTTGGTTTTTTCAATATCCACTATGTAACATATTTTATTGTTAAATAAAACGATTTTATATTAATTTGTTTTGGTTTTGTATTGAAATCACCTGAACGAATCTCAATGAATTTTGACCGGAACCTCCAGCAGTGTATTGCACGTTCGGATCTTTTTCTATTTCTTCGTATATTCCCATTTGTTTTTCCCCTGCCAATATTGCATCATTGTTCTTTAGATCATATTTTTTTAATATATTTGCATTGCCTACCACAGTCATGTCTAACAGTGGGTTACAAAAACCTACGACTGTCCCAGGCCTAAAACAAAATGAATCGAAGGTTATATAATAAATATTTTATATATTTTATATACATGCAATAATATTTAGTTACTCACTTGACAATTCTGGTATGATGCTCTATTTTTTTTGGTGGTTGTTGAGTATATTGTGGAGTACTCGTATATTGGTTCTTCCACTAAAAAAAAAAAAAATCAATTGCAAATTTATACAGTAATACATAGTTTTTCACCGTCTCAAGTTTTGGATAAAGTTGCTCATATTTAAGCATTCGAGGAATTATAATTACCTTGTCAAAAAGACTAACACTGCATACCTTGAAGGCATTTAAAAATGATATTCCGCTAGAAAAATTCATGATATGATTTAAACTATTATGTCAGAAAGTTCACGTCAAATCGTATACTAAATATATTATAAATATATACGAAATATTTGTTAGAAATAAAACTAGTTGATGTTACCATTAGCAACAGAATTTGTCTTTTTTTTAATATTCTTTTTTTTAGGATTTTTAAATTTTTTATATATAATCTCTTTGGGGTTTTGCAATGCCGAACCCAGGATTTGTTTTATTTTTTCGGGGGTTGGGATTAAATATGCATACTTAGCTCTATAAGAAAATAGAAAATAATTCAAAAACAATTAAATACACTTACTATTTAATGTATTATATGCATTCAATATTGAATATATTAATGTAAATTGTCAAAATGTTAACATTATTACTATGATATGAACCCATCAATCATTACAAAAAAAATTTTTTCCTGAGACTTTGGGAGAAGGGCTTAGGCCCAAAAGCCCCCCCATGGTACGGCACTGTGGTTTTGTATTGATCTAAATACTCAGCTCGTAATTAAAGAAACAAAAATATTTTATTTAACATTTTTAAAATAACTGACTTTTTTAATACCTAATACTTCAAATAACACTCATGGGTTTCTCTCTTAAATATTGTTCTCTATAATTTCATAATAGATATTTTTACTCTAACACGACTTTTTGACGCCATTTTGTTTGTTTGAGTGGACAAGTTTTTACGGTTGAAAGTGATCGGTGTGATGTCCTCTTAATCCAGATTATTCTTTTGCTACTTACAAAATATGATTTCAAGCTTAACATATTATTTCATATTATGTATTTATGTACAATGTTGTACATTATATTATCTGAACAACAGCCGTGTCTTATGGAGTCGTCCAAATCGACGAGCTGAATAATTATTGTCACATTGTAAAAAAAAAAAAAATGAAAAAAAAAATGAAAAATTCCAAAATTTACATCAAACTAATTCTAACGAACCGAGAGAACAAGGCAGCGCATAATAAATAAGCCAGGTTGGTGTAATCATAATATCGTGCTTTTTTACTTTACTACTTGTAGAGATTTTAGTAAGAAAACAATGCCATCAATTTATGTCGTCACTGCAGATCAATCTCACGGCACTTGTGGAGTTGTATCGTTAGTTTTTATGTTCTGACGCAGTATACAGATGTAATCTGCAAGTTGTAAACGACTATTAAGTCTTACCACATCCAGCACTGTAATACTATGTACCTATTGTACCTACAGCAATAATACACTCGGAATTTTTGTATCTACTCTCCGAGTTCATAACGCTCTTGTGATAGACAAGCCATTTAAATATACCTTTTTAAAAAAATTTATTTCAAATAAAATATATTTTATTATAATAATATTTCAATTACAGCTTTCTTTACATATTATTATTATTATTTATTATAACAATAATTATAGAATAAATAGCATTTATGAACATTCCTAGAAATATGTTTGTTTATATTTTGTTTACTACATTCTATAACGATACATAAAAGATGCACAAAGATGATTTTTTTTATCATAAACCAGACAACAACTTTATCTTAAGTAATATAAATATTTTTTAATTCAAAAGTTTTAATCATTAAAATACTACTTCGTAATAATATTTTCCATTTTTCTATGATTATCAATAAGATTGGGACTTCTTGCATTTGCATTTTTATTTTTCTTGTGTTTGTAGAATATTCTAGGTAAAAATTTGTTTCGTTAAATAATAAAATTAACATCAACATTACGCTTGACATTTTTTAATAACTATTTCGTAAAAATTAAATCAAATTAGCCTATACGGCTATACGCATTGATAAAAATTAAAATCAATATTATTTTATCATACATTTTTAAATTTATATTCGTACATGATTTTTTATATAAAAAAAAATTGAAACACATACTCGTATGTACAAAAGTTATTTTAAAACTTCTTTTCCCGTTAATTTTAACCGCATATTCGCATGCACATTTGAACATGTTTAATGTAATAAGACAAAAACCCTAATAAATAATAATTACCAATATTTGTTCTTAAAATAAAAAAAAAGCCTTCTAAGTGCATTCTAAAATATTCCCAGGTTCATGATCAAAGAATTACCTTGTACTCTGCACACACTATATACACGTCTGAGACTTAATCTGGGAACACGCCAAAAACAACACTGCATGTATTGAAACACATCACTGCGCGTAACACCTGTGTAGATATATAAAACTTTCCGTTAATCACACGTGACCCGTTTATTTTTGTAGACGAGTGTATACGAATCGTAAGGTTGAAAACTGCAGCATTTGTCAAATTATTTCACTCTGAGGAGATCTATATTTTATTGAAATAGCATTTTCATATTATAAACGATAAATAAAATTCACTGTAACGATTAAATCCATTAAATCACAGTGCAACTCATTCAACCTTTTTTTTTTTTTTTTTTTTTTTTTTTATAATTGTTAAATCTGACAGCATTCATTATCAAAAATTTAGAATTTGAAAAAAAATCCGAGAGCTTAAAATATATTAATATATTTTAATTATTGATAATTCAATAAAAATTTAAAATATTCATTAATTATTCATAATTTCCAAAAAGAATTAGGTATCAATTATTGAACATAAGTATACAAATAACTGTACGTTAAAAATGCCTAAAGTTACATATTAATGTATTATTACAATAAAAACAATGAGGAATATTGTATACGAGATTAACCGTCTTAATATAAGTCGTATAGTTTTGAATTGTTTACGTATACTCAATAAAGAACTATTTTAATATACGTCGTTGGTAGTTGTATTCAGTGAAATCTTCTACAGACGAATAAATAAAAATTAAAAAAACTGTAATTTTACATGTATATGTGTCCTAAACCAAACAACGGTTGAATATAAATAATGGGAAGAATTATTTTATTTTTTATATTACTATTATTACTATAGATTAAGTACACGCCAACACTCGAAATAGATTGGTCATTTACACGTATTATACATGCTGACCATTATCATAAATCTACGAGAAACATTATCTTTCGTTTTTAGCTTAACATCCGCAATTTTGTATCATATGTATTATTATTTTAACCGTCATCATTGCCGTCCATATATGATTCTCGGGCCTAAGATCACATTTTTTCCCTGGTCCAAAAATAATATGCACCGAGTTGATATTTCACGTGTTATCTTTAACGCCCGTTAACTTCTTTGTACTTATTTTTAACATTATAGCATACAATCCTATGAAATGGGGAAAAAAGTGATACGATCTTAGTTAGATTTATTTATTTATTCTTACTGTTTATATGCTTTAACTAAATTGTTTAATAATTCATTGGATTAAATACTTCAGTAAGGAGGAAAAAACAATATTACACACAACGCAATGTGTGTATAAACAAAATAAAAATTTGTATCGAAGAAAAATAAACCACTAACTATAGTCCACTGTATGTAGCTGTCACTGTGAATTGAACAGTGCACACACTCGTCTTTATTATAAAAATTCTTTATTATTATTTTTTTTTTTTTGGACTATTTAAAACATTCTCAACGCCATAATTCACAAGAAGCCACAGTATTGTGCAGTTTAGACGGAAATGGCTGACCACCCAATTGAAATTAACATAAAATTGATCAAGCATATTATATTGTGCTCTACGTTTTTAAATCTTAATCGAACGTTTGATTATAATTGTGTTCTACGACTCTATTTTTTATCGAGTTACTCAGTCCGCGTGCCGTACTAAATTAGTGGCATTGTATGTTATTACAATGTGTTAATGAACTCGGGATATCGTCCAAAGCAAATACGATGAGATTATTGTAAATCTAAAAAAAGAAAACAGAACATTTATCTCCACTAAAAATACGCGAGGAAAAACGTTAACGACTCGCTAAAAGTATTGAAAGTGTTCTAGACGAATATTTAAAAATAATATTAAGTCATTAATAATGTGGTACCAACTTCAACTAAAATGCACAGTAACATAAAAACGTCTTTTCGGTTTACATCTATTTTACATCCCACTTAAAAATGTTAAATGGTTTTCCACCACGAGTATATCGAAAAGCTTAAAACAATAGTATGCATGATTGAATTTAAGCAGATTTTTTGTTTTTTAAATTATAATCAAAATACCAGCTAAAAATGTATTTTTAAAAAAATCAAAGTGTGTTTCACAAGACCTGTCAAAATTATATATTTTTTTTATCCACATTGTGCTGCTTAATTTTATTTTTAGTTTTTATTTATTTTTTTTTTTTAAATAACTTAATTCGAGAGATGTTTAACAAGTAATCAAAGGATATTTTTAATTTACGAAGGCGTCGTGAGTGCCAACCATTTTAACTCTGAATCATTCTCATTATCTAAATTGATTGTATTTCTATTTTCAATTTCGAAATTTATATTAATTGCGTCAAAGAATAAACATAATAATTTAATGTTTGCTACATTATATTGTTTTTCAAATATTATTAAAAATGCAGTTTAATATAAAGAGTATTAAAAAAAAAAACATTCAGAACATTTTAAAACACATAAAAATCTGATCAATATTTCTACTCTGACTCTTGAAACTTAATTAAATTTAAAAATTGGTAATTTAAAATAATTGTTATGATTATAATAGTAATAACACTATAATTAGTAATTAATTAATAATATAATACTTAAGTAATTTAATTTTAATGCCTAGGTAATTTTGTTTTTTTTTTTTTTAAGTATAAAATACCTAATCTTATAAACCGTTTATTCATTGTAAACTTTTCTTTTTTATACCAGTAATCATTATAATATTATATTTGTAGAAAAAATTGTTTAAATTGCTTAAGTCGCACTGCATAAACGTATTCAATCCATCAAAACCGTTTTTAGGCGTGCTGTCATTCTTATAACTTAACATTATATATTATTTAATTAGCTAGTTAATAACAAACAATTAAGATAAATAATAACTATTTTAATATTATGACATACAATTTCTACTAAAATAGAGCATACATAAAATATACAATGAACAAAACCAACCATATGAGGTAATTTGTCATTATATTCTTATTTTTAAGTATTTTTTTAATATAAACTTATTCGTATGGTACAAATTGTAAATGTTATTTAAAAAGAATATTGATCCAGCCAACATATACGTACCATAGCTCATTAGTGGTCTTAATATTTGTGTAAGATTATTATGTAAAAGGTACTTATAATTTCTAACTTTTTAATAACCAAAATACATATTATATTATTTATTTAAACTTATTATTAGTTAATTCATATTTTTATATATATCAACAACAATAGAATAAGAAACTGTTTTTTTTTTAAATATATATATTTAATAATGCAAAATGTATAACATGTATTATTTTTGTAAGATTAGTAATTGTTGAGCTATCACAGTTTTATACTAGGTTAGGTTAGGTAATGATTGGAATTATATAATGTATGACTATTTTTGCTTATTTCTTAGCTTAAGGTAGCCAACAAGAAAAAAAATTACAAGTTAAACTTTACATTAGATTTAAATTACATAGCATTTAAGAATATAGATATAACAGTATAATTGACATGAATTAATATAATATTTAATCATATATATTAAATAATACTGATAGGTAAAGCGTGTTAAAACATCTATTTAAATTGTTAAATCAATTCAATCATCAAACGATGATTTAACGTATTATAATGGTGAAAATACATCGTATACTTCAATAAAATTATTAAACTTATATTTATTTTTAATAACTAATAATCAAATGAAAAATAACATTACAATAATTATCATTGATGGATTTATGTATAAGATGTCAAAAATTACTTTTTCGATACGTTAACTTGATGATGAAAGTTCAAGTTTAAAAAAAAAAAAAGTTGGATATTCATAACAAAATGGTTTTTATTGTTTAATGCCTGTTATTGTTTTAAACTCAAATTTAATTTCAGTGATCTTCTTGAATAATATATTATACTGTATCAAATTAAATTTGAAGATTTTGATTATTTAGTAAAGTCTTATATTAATTCTAATGTATAAACCGTAAAAGCTGAGTTGCATTTACGAAAGCAAAACTTTCAAGGTTTAGAAACTTACCAAATATTGGAGTATAATAATATGTCATTAAACTTTGAATCCTGCCATATTTTCAAGTATGAGATTATATTATATGTTATTAATTAGATATTAGAAATAATTTGTACACTTTCTATGTCAATTTCTTTATCTGAACGTATGTTTTCTTATTTTGAATGGTTGAAAATGTACTTAAGAAAATACCACGAGAGAAATAAATATGTGTTGTTTAAATTTAATAAGTAAAATGATAAATAAATGATTTTAATTTTATAAGAATTTTTTCTACTTTAAATACAAATTATTTATCTATTAACTAATTTTTTAATTAATATAAACTGTATAACTATGGTTGTGACTGTTGTAATACATTATAATATTATCAAATTAATGGGGATACAATGATAGCTGACGGTACATATAAATATAACTATTAACTTCAGATTAAATATTACCCAACAAAAAAAAGTATAAAAATGTTTATCATATATTATATTATAATTACTATATAATTATTTACAGTTCTGTCCAAATTCCATGAATTTTTTAAGAAGTTACTCATCACAGTGAAAATGTCGCTCTATTTATTATATTATTATAATAATATATTTATTTTATATAATATATTTGTGTGATTATTTGATTGTATTTTATGAACACTTATGTGCCATTAATTTTATGTTGTTAAGTAATGCATATATATTTCAATTTGTAATAGTAAAAAATATTGATTAAGACTTATTAATTAAAAGACTTAGGTTTTAAAATCAATTATAAAATGATAATAAAGTACTTGGTATCGAAAGTTTATAATCAAATGTTCAATTTGCCTATTTTACTTACAAAACATTCTGATAGAATCAATCTATTAGACCATTTTAAAATAATTTTAAAACAAGTAGATTATCCTGTTGTCCTGATTTTCAACTGAAAAAAAAATAAACAATTAGTAGAAACACGCATTAATTATTTTATTACTTAATTTTAAAAATAACATGATATTTGTTGATAATTCAATTATTTCTTTTTTTTAATTAAATTATTTGCATTGTCATAGTGTTTTGAACAATAAATAATAATTAAATAATAATTTTTATAATAATATTATAATCTTTAAATTATTATTATACGGAGTCTTGGATAGGCAATATAGCCACATCATTGTCGTTGGTTTGTTCTTTCGATATCTCATAAACGGGGTATGAAAGTCAATCTGTACAAAAACGCACAATTGAAACAATTTATGGTAATTTAAATTTTATCCTTTTTAGATGACTACTTAAAAATTACACATCAATGTATCACAGCTAATATTTGTATAAAATTTAGTAAAATACAGTAACGTAAATTTGTTAATATATATTTTTTTTTAAATTCACAAAGATGAACAGTTGTTCTTTAATAACTGAAATTGAAAATTATGTATTTATTATAATATTATAATACCATTTGTTGTGTAAAAATATATGTTATGGCACATAATATGTTTAAATGCATAATGCTTTAAGTCATGCTTATGAATATAGTTTGATTAATAGCATTTACTTCAAAGTTCTATTTAAATGAGTACCTAAGTCCTAATGAGAGTAGGATGAAATTTGCAGATAATGCATAATATTATTTTATGAAAAAAATCTCATCTAAATTCTATCTAAGATAATCAATAAAGAAAAATTAATTAGTTTAATATTTTTCATGACAAAAATGAAGTATACTTAACAATTTTTAAAATAGTTGATAAGTAACAATTATACCCCTTTAGTAAAATTATTTGAAATACTGTTATAGCTAAACAACGAATACAATTAATTTGAAAATACCTCTCCACTGCGGATATTAATTTCTAATCAACCGTGTGGTTACTGGTTATAACATTAAGTGCTTGATTTTGCTTGTACAAGTTTAAATGAACTAGTGTAATCGCCAGTCATTGGAACACTTAATAAACTGATTACTCACCTGATTTAATACAATATACGATTACTAGCATTAATTATCAAGTATAATATTCGTTGAAACATAATCCTTGATACTATATTTAGGTTATCACAAATTTCTATTGTACATGGATACGCATTATAATATTAAATTGATCGATTTTCCGGCAATTTTCCCTATTCTATTAGAATCGATACGTCAACTCAACAAATCTTATCTCATTGTATTATATAAATTATATAAATAACATTAATATATTATATTATTATTTTTATTATATTTATATTATATTGATATTTAAAAAAACTCACACCAGATATGTAGGCCGATGTCTAAACCAAAAGTTATATTCTTGTCAAGTTATATTTTTATTTTTTTTGTAGTAAAATGTAGTTCAAAAATAGTATTCACTGAAACAAAGTTGTATTTGACGGTCATGAAAATGTGAAACTACAAAGTTTAAATTTGAAATAAAAATGAATAAGCTCGTAGTGCATTTTGAAACAAATATTATGTATTGTACAAATATCGTTAAACAAAAATAGAGTTGTCGACGTCATATTTCTTGTTATTACACATTTTAGCATACATGGATGTATAATATATTACATATATAAACCCCTATAAATCATTGTTAATTACTACTAAAAGCGAGTTAAATGACACTATAATAATGATAATGGTATTTTTCGAATAATAGTGTTTATTGTTTACTTTACGTACTAGTATTGATTTTAAATATTCAAAATAATGTATAATAATAATATTTATACATCATTAAATATGTATTCAACATTTAAAATTTTTAAAATTTTACTTTGTAATTTATCATTCTACTTAGAATTATAGAGACAATTAATAATGAAATATAATATTAAATATTTTATAAAAGAAATAATTAAAAGAACCCAAATTGTGTTTTCTTTAAATTAAAATATTGATTTATTAATATTTATAATATTTATATGTATTTTACATATTATTGACTTCTATTATTTATATGTTTAGCGAATTACTAATTTTTCTTCATCCTCAATTTTTATATCTAATAAATAATATTTATATAATGTATATTATAAAGTAATATACACAAACATTCAAACATACTCTTATAATAATAATAATATAATACCTATGTATAAATCGTTATGTTTTTTTTTTATATATAAATTGCATTGTTTAACATCAATATAGCCCATTAAAACTTGCTATAAACATATTTAGATAACCTTATCTTACAGTATACTACACATAATATTGTATGACAATTTAAATTCAATACTCTAATACTTGGATACGTAAAATATATATAAAATAAATTTCCAAGTGTGTAAAATTCAATATAAACTATTCAAGATAGACATTTACATAACATCATGCTCATGATGCAGAAGTAAAGTTTTTCCATTACGTTTAATATTGGCACAATTCAAAGCCGGTTCACTTATCAATATTGTTATCCCGTGTTTGTTATTATGCATTTTATTCTTCAGAAAATTTTTTCCGTAACATTTAATAACATTTTTATAGTCATGCAATCCAAACAAGTATATAAGTCTCCGATGGATTTTTTTTTTAACAAATCAAACGTTTATTGTAACACAACACAGTACAACAATAACATGACTACATTTTATATGCACCATTTATTTGGTAATAATAATTCAATAGTTCAAGTTATAACGTCATAATTGAAACGAAATTTCAATGGTTTGAAAACTGAATAGGTATTCGTTGATTAATGAAATCACGGTGTATTTACTTAGTAAAATAATTTATATGCAATCGATTTTTTATATTGAATTATAATAAATTTATCATATTGAAAACCGAAATTAAATACAATTGAAGGATTTTATTTTCATGATCAATAAGTTAGTTGATCTGTATAATATTATTTATATATTTAAATAGTCATGTGTATTTATTGTATTTATGCGTTTATAATTATTATCACGATCATTAGAATTTTAAATTTATGTATAATATTATGTACCTATATAGATGGGTAATTTCTATAATATTTTTTTCATTAAAAACACTGACACGGTGGTCAAATAAATAATATTTTAATGTTTGAGACAAAAAAACATTTAAATTGTTAATAAAAAAAAAAAATTATGTATTTAATTCTAATTTTATTGAACACTTTTATACCTAGTGCTTTTAAAATAAAAATAAAAATAATACCTACCCTAGTAATATTAATTACGGTTACAATGAAAATAGGATACAATAAGAGATGTTGATCAAAATTAATTGGAAAAAATAGCTGTCAGCCTATGGATATCGCGATGCATTTTTATTTTATACTTCACTATTGTAATTGTTTCATATTTCACCCCTACTTTCTACTGATTTATACTAGCACACTTATAATAATATGGAAGCGATTTTACACGTTATTCGTACACGGCGTTCAAAACAATAACAATACACTATAGAGGATATAATCGATTTAGCTATACGTTTTTATTTTTTATTATTAGGGGCAAAGGTAAATCGATTCCACCAATATCTATTCTGCCATGAAGGACAGCAGTTAATTATTCTATCGACTCCGCCAATTTAAAGTTGTAAGTTTGTGTAATTTAAAAGTTACTGTTTTCATTCCTAAAGAAATTTCCAAATAGACAAATCGTATTTTTATTGATTGTTTAATTAGCAAAGGCCTTATTAAGATACAATTTTATTAAATCTAAATACCTATTTTATTTTCGAATCAACTCAAAAACTTGATTAGTGCCTGAAAATTAGTGATTAACTTTAAATCAGAAAATATTTACACTATGAAATATATATTGAATAATAATAACGATAATTATCAATTTATGTCAATATTAAATAATACAATTTGGAGTAAAAATTGTGCGATATTGTATTAATGTATTGTATACACAATAAAACTTAATAAATATAAATTATATTATGTATATTTACTACTTAGTACCTACTAAATTATTGAGTTCATTATATTTTTAGTAAATTAATTAAGCAAAGGAGTAATCAGAATGACCGGTAAGGGTAAAAATTGGTAGCTTGCGGAATCGATAGATTGTTTTCAAAGTGTATGCTGGTAAAATCGATGCTATTATATTGGTGGATCCCCTTAACTAGATGGCGTAAAATATTATCTTAAAAGTTATTTATCGCAGTGTCGTACCGCTATTATTTTCAGCGTAGTCATATTTCCAAAGTGTTATTATCATTTATCTATGAACCGTATAATGTATTGGCCATTGATCATGAAAACTGACAACTGTTCAATTTATTTGTCCATAAAATTCAATCAACATTCACATCACTACAATACAATCTAAAAATAAAAAAGTCGGATATAAGTAGGTATTGTTTGTTAGGTACATAATATATTGAATTATGATCAAACTTCTGAATAACATTACCAAAATGATATACGACTTGCATGTCTAGCGGAACGGTTTTGTCATGCAAAGAAGTGTTAGGGCCACCGATGATATTGAAATGGTTAGAAGATGAGACGTTTTTAACGGTTCCAATGTTCGTGTAAATATAATATATGTTATTATTAAATTTAAAGATAAATGGTAAAACAAAAAAACAAAATACGGTACATAACAAAAGTTTGAACGACAAAACATATGTAATTAATACTTTAAAAGAATTTCGACGTTTAATATTAATACAAAGTAAACCTTAATAAATCAATGGTATAAATTTATTTAATTTTGTTGTTTGACTCTAAACCGCTTTCGAGTAATAAAAATAATTTTTACAAAAAATAATACTTATTCATTCCAAATATTATAAATTTTCCGTAATACACATTGACTATCCGAATTTTAAAAGCTCTTAAGAAAAAGTTACCCATGCATGTGTTTTCTCCGTCGTGAAAAAGTACAGCTTAATACATTTTTTCATCAGAATCGATATCTTGTTAAAAGTTTAAGGTATGAGTAAACCTATTAATTATTATACAAGTTAAAAATAAGAAAATTGTCTGTGCTTATGCGTCAACTTTTATTGATTTTTTAATTTTTAAGACAAACGTAAACATTTTTAATTGGTTATATTTTATGTATACATATTTTACTTTAAAATTTAAACACTAATAATAGTTGGTGTACGCACAGATAATTTTTATCTTTATGTTTGATAATTAATAGATCAATTCTCTTTGAGATTTAAACTAATAAAATAATATAATTGATTCTGATGAACGCAAATTGGCTATGTCGTACGTTTGTAAGACGGTAACAACACTTCCGTGGGTAACTTTGAAAACTTTTAATATGGGTCCATATAAATAAAAAATAATAAGTCACAAATTCGATGATTAAATGTACGTAATCTAGTTTGGAGTCACATAAATTAATATATTTATTTAAAAAAAATATTTAAAATATATAAATAAACAATTTATTAATTGTTATTTGCATGATAATAATACTATACTTAAGTATAATTTAATATATCCGTAAACATTTCGTGATTAATTCTGAATAATTTAATTGCGTAAAAAATATTAACACCTCGTCAGTTGAACTAGAAAATGATTTAAATATTAAAGATAGGTAGGTGTAATTTATTGTTTTATTATGATATCTCGACATTTACGATTGTTTTTTATTTATAGTTTCAAAATTAACGACATAGTTTTACGATATTATTGGAAGAATTAAAAATATAATAACAATAAGCATAATAATATTATCTACATGAAGTGTTTGAGATATTATCAGCGTTTATGTATTATCTGCAAAATAATTATTTTTGACCAGTTAGGTTAGGTTAATCTTAACCTAGCCTAACCAGTAAATTATTCGACTTGGAAGAAAACTTTAAGGTAGTTAACGAATTTTTTCCAACAATGATATAATAATAAACTGTTTATAATACTTTTTATTAAGAAGTGAATACACTTCGTATTCAAGCATATAGAGTTTCGGATCCTTTACTTGAGGAGTAAAAATAGTTAATTGTCTAATAGAAAAAAAGTCTATAACTCAAATCATAACCGTCATCATTTCTGGTTTCAAATAATAATATCAATCCTGTTCTGTCAGTTGTAGGGTGGTGGCTTACGTGAATTAATAGTTGTATTATAGGATTAGTTAGAACTTAGAATTCGACGTGAGACGTTCATTTCCTAAGTTAATTATTATCGTTATAAGGTGTTAATTTATTATTTTAAAATTTATACTTGACAAAAAGCCATCAAACGTTTACAAATTATATATTGTTTAAAATATAATAATGAACAAAATGAGAATAAATAACTCAAAATCACAGATGAATAAAGTATTATTCTTTTACATTATTCATAATAACAATCTGTAGTCATATACCATAATATTATATTAATATTATAATATCTGTAACTATACTATCGAGTTATGTTGATTTGCACACCATCAGATATTTTAGTCTTAGGAAAATATTTTTAATTTCTTTTAAATAATTTAAAGTCACCAGAAAACAATATTTTTATCGTTATCGTTTTTTAAGTTTTTACACTTTAAAATTAAAACATACTCGTACATTGTTAATTTCGTATTCCAATGCAGAATATTATTCAGAGTATTACAAATAATTAGTTATAAGCACATAAAGTTTTGATGTGCAGAGTAGTAGTGGATAAACATTTTGCAGGGTACTCGTGTATTACTCCACTCCACTAATGTAAACTTTAAACATTTACAACTCATATAAACTACTCGTCTAAATTTCGATTTCAATATTTCTATGTCACGCGTCGGCTTCCGTTATTATTACAATACAATTAAATTTAACTTTGATAAACAAAACAATTATTAAATATTTTAGCCTAAAGCTGATAAGTTTTAGACTTACAGTGATGCAGATTCCGATTGTATGTCAACGACGGAGATATTATTAAGTCAATACTATAAGAAGTATCTAATAGCCAGTCTAGTGGTATGATTATCCTATACAATCTACTAGACGCTCAACCCTAATATTTTTACGAGTTCTAGCATTTACGTCGTATTGATTTATTCTAATATTAATAAGTTAATTTATGCTGAGTAGTAATAGTATTGTGTTATCAATGACGAAAATAGTATGTTTTACCCATTATGCACTTAATATTTAAAACTAATTATTCGTAATGCACGTGCACTATCTAACAACTATAATATTTGAATTTAGTACAGGACGGTGATAATATAGATAATATTATAACCGAAATGTATTATTGTTATTTTAGAGCCCAAATTAACGCCATCTGTAACTTGATCGATTATACGACTTTCCACTGCAATGTTTGTTTTGTTTCACATCATCATCGTTATTTTTTTATAAAAAACAATCCCATCGACGATGTCGATGAAATCGTTCGAAAACAACTCCAAGAAAATGTGTAACACCTTATGGCTAGGTAGTCTATTATCATAATCTGTACTAATTTTTGTTAAATTACGATCCCGTCAAACTCGTTTTGCCGCTCTACCTACTGCACTTACTTTATTTTCTGCATTATATTATAATTTGTATTATTATTAAATTTCAGATGCATACATTTAAAAATTTAAAACTGTTAATTTTTTAATAATTTACATTACATAATACAAAACATCTGTTGACTAATTAGACTTTTCGAATGTTAACGTATTTCTATTAAATTTAATGTTAGTCGTGTATCCTTTCCTAACGCGATTTTGTACTGTTGGTAATTATTGACAGAATTACTCTTTACTGTAGACACACGTTTTAAACAATCTTTAGTGATGATATTTAAATAATTTCTCAACCATACGTGTATAATGCATATTTGATATTTTGATAGTATTTACAATATAGGTAGTAATTTTATAATAGTACAAAATATGATATTCGCCAGTAATAAAATATTTGTAAGCTACTTATTTTTGTGCGCATTTAAATCAAATCGAAACGCATTCATTTGAATATTGATTTGTTTTAAACATACATTTAAAATTAAAATTAAATAAATAAACAATCGTTATATTAATATCATCGAATATTAAATAAAATTAGTAAATATTTTGTGAATAATAAAATATATTAAGCAGTATAATATGATGATTGAATTATTTTATTTTATTCGTTTAACAACCATTAACAATCGCACCATTGTATAGTGCATTATATTTCCAGTGTTCCTAAAATATGGTGAATCGATTCTGCCACGCGCTATTGCAGTCGTTTTGTCTTGACTGCATAAGTTGTATTAACGAATTTTCTTATTAATTATAACCCCACAGTTCAATATCAAACGTCTATCTACTGCAGCGCTCTTTAATAATAATCGACGATCTCAAGGTGGAATCCAATTAAAATAAATAATGTGTCTAACATCGCATGTCTAACTTTCTATATAAAACTGTGAGCACGATTTAAAAATATTGATTATGAATAGGGTGGTTAAGAAAATGCACCTCTATATAGTTGAATTTGTAGGTACACAGTACATTGTGTACATCGAACAGATGGGCAGTATCGTCGAACAGCCAATCCGATCGATATACTCAGTATAATACGGTGCCCGAAGCGTGCGATCCTTTTATGGGTACTTCTGATTCCTGTGGGTTAGCAATGGTCCTGCACTGTGACTTCTTTTCATTGTTACAGCTCATTCTCTTAAGGTATAGACCATCCATTTCCCTGTGACTAGTAGCGTATAGTACATTTGTACAACGCTTTTTCTGCAGACTGTTGTAGTCGCATAAAACCACCAACAGTATGTATGTAATATATATACGTAAGTGATTTTACTGAACTCCATTTCGACTTGCACCACCGTTATGTCGACATAGCTGCTCGCTCTACAAGATAGATAGTAAATTGTTATGGTCAGGAATTAATAAGTACCGTCATTTGTCAATATAATCTATTATTTACGAGTAAAAAATTAGCAACGGATGTTATATTTTAAATTTTAATAAAGAGAAAATAAGTATAAAATTGCTTTTTATAATTTTTTATTCTACTTTACTTCTTATATCATAAATATAATATGCTTTTGATTTAATTACAAGATTATTAAAAAAAAAAAAAAACCATTTAAGATTGATGTTTGCTGTGTGTCCACAACAATAAATAACTTATGTAATCTGAACATAAGTGCAATTTTTATAAAGGTACCTACGCTTTAAATAATTCAGTAGGTTATATATATTTATATAAATACTATGTCAACTATAATAATATTATCATGCGTGTATAATACGTATTTATATGTATAAAAAAAGGACAAAACTTAACCTACCTTTTTAATTCTTTAAGTAAAAAAAAAATAAATATATTCTATTGAAACAAATTATAATTTTTTCAATTTTCAATTAATTTAGAAAATTGCTATACAATATTTGAACAAATAATAAATTATACTGATGGAGGAAAATCGTTCTATAAATCAATACATAATAGATTTATATTATTTGAATAAAACTATTAGATTCATTTTCACAATAATTACGAAGTTACGTCGTAAATCATGAAATTGATTTTAATAATAAATATGCAGCTTAAATCAAAATATGTGTTTTCCACATCTAATGTTGTTAAGCTAAATTACTTAATATGTTTATTACAAAAGTAGTTGCATGTTATACATTTTTAATCATTTATTAGGTTTACAATTTTACATATTTTTTTTATACACAATTTGATATCAGTTTATCAAATTTTAAATAATGTTTATATATATATATTATATATAAGATATTATACAATGTATACAATATCTATACACGAAATCAACTACAGGAATATTATAATTGTTGACTTGCTTTAAAAACCTAAAAAAATTATTACATATATATATATTCATAAGAAAACCGTTTATGAATAATTTTAAAACATTATTAAACAAAACACAATATTATAATCAGTAAATTATTTTTACTTCAGTTTAGTTACAAAAAATTGTATTTAATAAAAATATGTTAACTAGACATAGTATCTGGAATGTACATTGAAGATAATCGCACTCTTTAATATTATTAAAGCAACAGCCGAGAACGTAAAAATATACAAAGCAATTAAATTCATGTAAATCAATTGAAATTTATACAAAATTTAAATAATCTATAAGTGCAGAGAGTTCATATTTTACAAAAATCCGGAAATTTCCCCTCACCTAGGTGCAGTTTCACCAAATTTTAATTTAGATACGGTAACCTTTAATTATATATTAACATCATAATATAGTTGGTGGGTACCCATAGTTAATTATATTTTTAGCCAATTCGGTTTTGTTTTAATTATATAATTCTATGTACATACATATACACATGCATAGAAATATTGACTGGCTTACACGAAAACGATCACGCTTAATATATTTTAAATATGTGTTTCACTTTTTTTTATTGTCAATTTATTGTGCGTCGAAAAATAATAATATCACTCGACCATTATTATTATTATGTATTTTTCATTCGAAATACAACAGTTTTATTTATTTTATTATTCGGATTACGTCGCACTTTTTTTCATTTGCAAAACTATGCGTGTTTCATCAATAATATATTATCATAAATGCATAAGCATTTTAATCGCCATAGTTATTTCGTTTACTGTCCTGAAATCATTGGAAATTCAGTGTAGAGATTTAAATCCATTAATACCTACATTTTTATGTTTTTCATAAACATATCATGATTATATTATATTATATAGTTTTAAATACTTGCAACAAAATATTGTATGAAAAAAATCTTATTCTTGATTTTATAATATTTGAAACAACGAATTTTATTAAACATTTTAGAATGTTAGATAAACCATGAGTTCTTACATTTTGCATTTTTGCATAACATTTAATATACCTATACGGCTACCATACAATAATAATTATTACACGTGTCGGCAATCGGAGGTAGGTACTACGTAGTATATTTTATAGAAAAAAAAACTATTTATCTATATTAAATAGAACATCTACTTATTTGTGATTACAGCTTTATCGGTTAGAAGTTAAATAGGTTATAATAACTACATTAGATTATATTATGTTTAAACTAGATAGCTATACAGTGATGATGGACTTGGTGAGGTAGGTAGCCGATCGGGCGACATAATATTTCGTAATATATAATATGATAAACATATAATATTAATAATAAATACCACCTATCGGCACCTTATAGTGAGCACAAATGGGTTAGGTTGTTTATAATTATTATTAATATATATTATTATTTTATTATACTCGTATTAGTGAAACACTCGATGGACCTTGAAATAATTAACCGGTAGGTACCGAGTTTTCGGTTGTTACCATATTAGCGGACGGACGTGTTCGCGAGTACCTACCTATCGATCGTTCGTTCGTTTTAATTACTGCGGTGGGGCTATGATAAACATTTTAATATTATGATCAATGATCGACGAGAATATTATTATAATATTATACGGTGAAAGGGCATAGTCGCGAACTCCCGACTTACGGTAAATATGAACGAAACACCGTGTCGTTGATTACAATATCATGTAGGCTGTAGACTGTAGAGTATAAAAAAATATTGATACCTTCTACATTATATATTTATTTTCTCGACGTCCCTTATTTTTCGATCTAAACTTATACTTGAAACGAGAGTGAGATAATATTCTCATATGTAACGTATTAAAATAACATATATAAACTGTTCACCTTATATTTATATACATATATATATAATATATATATATATAGGTACAATATACGTTATTTTATAGGAATGTATTAAGCCCGATTAAGTAACGAAACTTACAAACCGTCAAGGAAGATTTATTATTTTGTAAAAGAAATATTCCCAACGTATTTTTTAGTATATATCTCTCATCTTATACTACCGAATGCTCTGACGGTTATAATACGTATATACCCGTGTTGTCATAACATTAATCGAATCGGTTTTTTGTTGTTGTTGTTGTTGTTATTCATCAGTTTTAAGATTCAAAAAACACGCTCAATTAATCCTCTCTCCGATAAAATTAATTTCACAATTCATTTAAAATTAAATACTCTGCCACAAAAAAAAAAAAAGTCTGAAAAAAGTTTCGTTCTCGTTCAAATATGTTTTACATTTGTGTATATATATATATATTCTATGTACTGTATTTGTATGCTCAGAATATTTAATGGAAAATATCTGAGATTGCATAATATTATAAAAAAATAAATAAAATGTTTTGGTTAATAAAAGTCGGTTCCGAATATTATAATTTATTTTCGTTGTAAGAGAAAATGCATTATGCTTTGCTTTATTTGTCGAGACCGTATTACGAGTATAATGATTTTCGTTTTAAATTGATGATCGCATTCCCAAAATGGTCAAAATTGAAGGTGTATAGAAAATATCTGTTTCAAATAGGTACCCGTGTAAACGATACGCATAATATTATAATAAAATATACAACGTTACATTAAAAAAAATAATAATCGTTAACCCATACATTTTAATATCATAATAATATCCTAAAATATGAATCTTGAAATCAATCAAATCTTAACCTTAAATCTTTAATCTTATCCTACCAGTACGATGACATTTTTTAAGCGCAATACATTTTACGTTTAAACAAACGAAATTATAATATGTTCGTAAGACATTAGATATAAAAATTGCATGAAATATTATGTACTGTGTCATATTAAAATATAAAAACATCTATTTTATAATTACCTACACGTCTTATAGGTCCTACACACATGCTGTTATGCATCCATGTTTCTTAGTTGGATAACGATTTCACACATAGCCCCCAAAGGTTTTGTAACGACTAACTATTACGCTTAATATCTAAGAAAATGTTTTGTTAATTGGTTTTGAGCAGAGCAAAATTCATTTCCTAATCTACGAGAAGGCAAATAATTAATGGTATTACGCTATATCGTATATATAAATTAATAAACACGCGTATTGGAAACCGAGAGATTCTGTATCGGACTGGCTGAGATTTTCTCTTTTCTTTAGGGATTGTGAAAAATTTTTATTCAGAAATAGTACATTAGTACCTATCAATTGAATCTTAAACTCGAAAGAATTATTTCTTTATTGTGTGCTCGCATTTAATTTAAACCACAATAAAATATTATGTTGATAATTCACGTGCGATATAAAGTGAATAATTTTTATTATATATTATCTTCCATATATGTGTAGTGTGTGGGGACCAGGAATTTGAAAAATGCATTTGAGACATTTGAGCACTGCAAATATAAAGTACAGATTATAAAAAATATATTAGGTAAATAAATAATAAAATTAAAATTAATTACCTACAACCTAACCAAGTACCTCTAAAACATCGTTCTCTTTTAAATACATTTTTTCAAATTCATTCTATCTCTCATAATTCTATTTTAGCTTGAGCATTCAATCGTTCCTATGAATAAAAATAACCTCTACTAGTGATAATAAACAACGCGTATCGTGTTTTATTACCATCTAGTGAATTTCAGTGTGATTTTAATTCAAGACTTAACTTTAGTTAAAACACTGTCTATCCCATGTTTCGACATATTTTGTGTTTAATCGATTGAAAAATCATTTCCATCGTCCAAGGTGATTTCCAATGATAGCTTACAATAAGTCACAATCCCCATCGATTTCTTCCTTTTTTACACTTTGAAACGTTAATTAAATCATTATTATTGAATAATTATAATAAAATATTATGCGATAAAATTAATAATTATTCAGGTTGAACACGTAATACGCTGGATTCTTTTACATGTACTATGTACAATATTATACGTGTATATATAATACAACTATATATAGCAAAACTCTCGATGATATGTACAAAAACAGCGCTTTGGTACAAAATGGTAATGGTTTTTTTTTCCAGTCGTGTAAGTGTTTCAGTTACCTGAGGCTAATTGGATACGTGCCTACAGTAATGATTTTAATTTACATATTAGTATATTACGTATCTATATACGTCCTCTGCACTGAGTAGGATTAGTACAAGAGAAACGCGATCGGAACAGGGTTCATTTTCCTAAACTGGAATACACATATAATTCGACAGCGTCATGGCTGACTATATTACACACGCCACGAGAATATAAATAAATACATTTTGAGAGGAGAATAGTCCAGATTAATACCGAAAAGCGTGTCTTGCTGTAAACTTTTTGAAACTCAAAATCCCGAAATAGCTATACCGTTACAATATTATCGTCTAAATCATTTTCGAGAATACTGACCTTCTTATAATCCGGAAACTGTGTACATGTTTTGCGACGACGACGACACGAAAAACGCATTTGATACGTGCTTAAACTTTTCTTGCTTTTTCCCTTACATTTTATAAAGGACTGTTTCTCAAGAGGTCTGCTCAGTTTTCGAGTCCGACGCGTCCGGAAAACAATTAAACATTTGAAGCACAAAAATACTCGTGGGTTGACAAAATGTCAAACCGTAAGCTCCTTCTCGTGTGAACGACCCTGGCACACATATTATATATTATATTGTATCGTATTTGTTACGCCTGTAGTGCAATAAATTCCAAATCTTGAACCTTACAGTACAGAGGAAATCACAAATCAAACGGCGGCTGCAAAAAAACGGAAATATATACATTATATATATATACCAATATATATAGTTACTTATTGCAATGCAACGACGGCGAGGCACATAGGTATGCCTGCGTGCTAAATAATAATAATAATTTATAATGTATGATAAATACGTAATGCGAATTAACAACGAAACGAATGATAGATATATTATTATTATTATTGCCATCATGATGCAACGGCCATTTATAATGTTATACACTTCAAGTACAAAACAACTCACTAGTAACTAACTTTTTTTCCGGTAATTATACCAGTCTATCATCATCGAATTGAACTCCATACACGGTTAAAGTCCGTATATATACTATTCGGATATTTATCAAACATAATTTCCAGACACTCCCAAATGTGTGGTACAAGGATTTATCCTCAGAAAAAGGGTCTGTTGTTTGAGCTTTACATAATCACTTTTAGATTAACTACCGAAAGCAACAAATAAATTGATTTTACATCGATTTTTTTTTTTTTTTGATGATTTTTTGAGGAGAAATAAAAAGAATGCTTCGATATTTTACATAGTAAATGATTTTTAATAAAAAAAAATTATTTGATTCTTTAGGAAAAATGTCAAATGTCATATATTCCTAGTATTTATCAAACTAATCTGGAAAAAAAAATTATTCTACTTCAAACGAGATTTTGACCAAATAAATTTTGTTTTTTTTTTTTTTTTTTTGTAAATAATTAAAAAATAATAACATTAAAGATTTGTATAATATTTACTAAATAATTTTTACACTTTAATTATATTTTCTATACAATATAATATATAACATTATAAATTATAATAATTAATGTTATCTGTTTTTCTGTTTCTGGAAAAAAAAATAGGTCAATCTGCTTATTATTAATAGTATTGTAAGTATTAAATTTATTATAAAATGTCCTTAGAAGAATAAACTGACAATTTTATTCGTCTCGCCTAAAAATCGTTTTTCTTGTGTATTGGTTTACCATTGAATTCGTGTTTAACAAATCTATCACAGTAACATACTCAATGACAAGGCACACTTAACATCTTTTATACAGTAGAACGAGTTCCATGATTTTAAATTGATGGATTTCATTTCGTTTGTAATTTATTGTTATTTATCCTGATTCCCGAAGTGCTAAATATCGAGAGCAAAGTTGTGATAATAAAATAACAAAGATGGTTTGTAAGAAACCGAACGAAGTAATAACTATTAATACTTAAATAACACGATAAATTTATAATATTAAATTTAATACGTTTTAATAACGTTTATTATTTTGCGAGTGTAATATTGAAGCGGTAAAAGGAATAAAAATAAATTGCCGTTCAAATAAGAGCGTATATTGCCTACATTATAATATTATGTCTACATTATTTTCACAAGACGAAACAAAACGGTTTTCTCGAAATGATCATATTGTAGTTTTTTTTTCTTTTTTTAGATAAAACCTATATTACACACGAATAATATGTAATGACAGAAAAAAATGTATATAATATAATAACGTTAACGGTCGCCGATCGTACTATATATATTATTATCATTTGTTATGTATTCCATTTTAAATTATAATACATACACGTGTTATTATAATAATAATGTGCAATGTATTTATTTTAATATGTGACACCTACACAAAGTACGTTTTTCACGGAATACTCAAAGACAATTGGTAAAATAAAATAAAATATAATATAATATTATGGAAGCTCGGCGTACGCACTTCACGCCAAGTATTTGATAACGGTAATAATATCGTGGTTAAATGCCTTGGAGTCTTTCTCGGGTGCAACGCGTTTTCCAAGACAAATAAAAATAATGCATAATAACATATTATACACTAAGCATATTATACGATATGCGCACATGGGCGTGTATTTCTCATTCGTCGATATGTTACGATACGAAAATCAAACGACGTGCACACATTTAAATTCGTTTTAAAAATATACCCGTGCTAGTGTAGATAATGATAATAATTACGGTGACCATATACGCGTACCTACTTATTTTTATAATCTAACCTATCAGGAGACGTACTTGTTTTCATTATTTTATGTCCAGGCCTGCTATAAATGATTTTAATCGGTACACCCATAAAATTATGCACGTGTATAGGGTAGGTTAATATACTTATTTTCACAGATGATGTGTGCTAAAGACGCCACGTCCGCGAGTTAACCTAACGATCAAACTGCAACGCGACAAATGTGCTTCCAAAGAACTAAAATCCTGTGTTGTTAATAACTCAAATATTAGAGTAAAATAATATTTTATCAAGCTTAAAGCTACCAAAAAACATACTCTATGTTAAATGCTTTAATAAAACTTTAATGGAGTTAAAAATTCAATATTTTGTACAGATAATCACAATCGACTTAGAAATGTTGTAAAAATTTTAACAAAACAAAATCATATTTTTGGTTGATTTTTAATTTTTTTTTTTTAGATGTATCTCTAGATCATTTTACGTATGCCCATAATATTCAAAATGATTAATATTGATTCTCCAAACGAACCACTATCAAAAGTTAACATTATTAATTTTTTATTCTTATACCAATTATCTCTACCACCTATCATACCACGTATGTATTAATAATACACAATAATGAAATATCTCTGGTAGGTATGGAGACGTCGACATAAAAGATAAAATTTCCCACGTAACTGGTATAAAAAGAAAAAAAACATAAAACATTTTTTATATAGTAACTGAAACACCGTAAATAATACTGTATACGATTTTATTCTCTCGTCAATAAAATAAATACTTTTAATAAAATTAATTTTTAACGAATTTAGGTTAAATTCTGTTGCACACGCTGGTATTATACGCTCAGCTTACGCGGTACACTATTAATTTCTTACGAAGTTCTATGTCAAATGACTGAGTATTTTGCGTTATTTAAGTGTACTAGAATTTAAAATGGAGTTTATTCTTTAAACTACGTCTGATATCAGTATTAAATACGCGACAGTTTCTATATCTAAAATCTACTTTAAACACATTTTAAAGCACCAAGATTTATAATAATACCATGTTGAAATACTTAAAAGTAAGTGACGTGCTAAAATAGTTTTACGCGTTTGAGTAATACTTTACACGCTCTTTAGTTTTTCTTTATTTTAACACTGTAGGTATCTTAGTGTTAGTGTCAATTGTATTTTTCAGTACATATAGGTAGTGTTTTAATTTTTTTTTTCTAATAAAGGACCACTAAAATTTTCAAGATTACCGATACTTCAGCATGCCATAATTCGGTATGCTAAAAATGTTATGATAATAACGGTACATCGTAAACTACGTCAGCCCTAACCATACCAATGGTTCGTTCTGGTATAAAACAAAACACACAAAAAAAAAAGTAGTTTTAACATTTTACAGCCATGGCGCGACGTTTTTCATTCCATTTATTTTATACAGTATAAATCAAATGACAATTACTATATATTGTACATAGCCGAACAGCAAAATAGAGACTTCGGACGTAATAAATATTTCCCACTATAATAATTATTATATACCATTATACCATTATATAAACTATGTCATAATAAATCTACAGTAACAATAATTGTGAACATTTATGAGCACTCAATATTTTATATTCCTACTTGAGTATCTTTTCTTATTTTTGTTCCTGTTATTACAATCTTAAGAAAAAACATAATTTATTTTGATTATAAAAAATTAACTAGTTTCTGAGTAATAAATGCACATTACGTTATCTTATTAATTCAGACCGATAAATGTAAAATATGTAAATTCTTCTTTTAGCTTAAGTTTTAAAAATATGTTACTTATTTTTATCAATAATCATATTATTATTCAAGTAAAAAGTTGTAATATTGTTACTAAAACTTGTTTGACATATTCTGTTACTACGCCGTTCGATTTGTAATCATATTCCGATATAGGTAAGTAGATTACAAATAATACGTTAAACTTTAAAATTCAAGAAAGAAAATGTTTTCTGAGAGTATAAAGTTTTAAACTTGAAACTAACATTTTAAAATAATGATTTAGGTACTGGTAAAATGTATAGTTGTTATATATAAATAAATATTTATACAAGAAACGTATATATAGGTATATAGGTCCAGGTGCACCACTTTTATGAAAGTTTACAGTCGCTTAATGACAGGGACGGATTGAGCCCTTTCGGAAAGCCTGAGAAAAACTTTCATACGGCTTTATAATTTTACTGCAGTGATATGTTAAACATATTATACAGTATACTTGTAAACCTAAATAATAGAAAATAATTTCTATATAATGATTGAAACAAAAAAAAATAAACAAATATTTATTCTCAATATGTTCACAATCAAAACAAAGTAGGTTATTTAGAGTATAAAAAAAATTAAAAATTGAATGTTTAAAATTTTTAAAGACATTCGTAATTTGTTTAATAATTGTTATTATTTTGTGTTGTTTGTAATAAAAAAATATTGAAATTTAAAATTTTCTAAAATTGAAATGAGACAAGTCTATACCTCGTATTAATTATTGTTCTATATTATTGGATATTGTTTATAATACCTTATTATCAAATTTAATTTAGAATATATTAATATAATATAGTTGTTTACATTTTACCTATCGTAACTTAGATTTTTTTAGTACGATTTCTTTCGTAAGGATTAAACATCCGTTAATTTCCTCGATATAAAAACCGTTTAATCTAAATACATCAGTTACATAATTACTTTTTAACGGTGTCGGTGTTGTTGTTAATAAGTCCCGGAAATAATGGATAATGCATTTCCATCGTGACGAATTCATAATTTCGTATAACTTCTTACCTAGTATTTAGGTTGTATCACTTGTGTCAATTGTATAATAATTCGACAAAATAAGATTGGGGTTCAAGCGATTCAACCTATTTCTGACAACTTTATTAGTTCACTCAATAAATTATTTTAAGAACGTAAAATCTAAATCACATTGGTAAGTTGTAATATGAAGAAGCATTGAACAAAAACTATTTTATATTGACGTGTTATGGAACTTTTGAAAGTTATAATAGTTTTCATCTCTGCCGTAGGGAATAAAGAATAAACGTTTAGTCGCATGATAGTTGTACGCTACAGCACGACGATGGAAACCGTCATTCAATTTTCAAACAAATTCGAAACGCCGGTTAAGGGAACGGGAAACAAATAATAGTGCAATATAAACCTTTATGGCTGGGATAAATGTTCGAAGTCAAAGTTCCGCCGTGAGATATTATATTCACGAATATAAATGCAGGTGAAATCAATTTGTAGCATAGTGGCAAGTCAATCAAATAACGAAGCAGAATTATACACAGGATGATTTCCAAGTATGTCAACAATCGTGTATTTTATTTAATAATTTATTTATTCGAATTCTGAATTTTGGAATTTTTTAATATAAGTACTTACAAAAATATAAAAATATGCATAATTGAATCTAGTATTTGTTATACTTAAACTATTTTTACATATTATAAATTAATATACTGATACCTATATCAACATTTTCAAAAAAACTATACACTAAATAATTTAATGTAAAAACATGGGGGAAGGGGTTGTTTAAAACATGTTGTATATAAAGTTTTTATCTCAACAAGAAAGATCTTAAGTGTATTACAAAAAAATTTTAAAAAATAAATTACGGAATTCAAGTAAATTTAAAAATTCCAAAAAAAGTTTTTTGGTGGTTGCATTATTGAAGGAAAAAATAAGGGTTGTGTAGTAAATCGTGTTTCTTAGTACCTACTGTATATTTTAATGTAGTATATTTACATTCGGTGTACATGACTTTGGAGCTCTTTGTCCTTTTGACTTTCATGATTATAATGATTGATTAGTAATCGATACAAAAAAGTTAATTAGAAAGAATATGCGAATACATGAAAGTCCTTGCTCTATTGATTACAGAAGTCATATTTTTATCTAAATGCATAGATATTTTATCGTACACAACTTCTATGCACGTGATTCTGTAAACCAACCCGGTGGCTCTATTAGGATTACACCACAGATATGGTTAGGTATATAAAGGGATATTACTTAGCACATAATTTTAAAATTACTTATAGTAGCTTACTGCGCGTATTTCTCGGGTACCGAGCGTAACCTCTGCCCACAAGTTCAAGTACAATTAAATTACATTGTTACTGTTTAAATTTTTTTTATTTCGGCTTATACTTTATTTTGCCTTACTCTAACATACCTGTGTGACTGAGCTCTCAACATTACCAAATACCAACAAAACATCGAAGCACGTCATCAAATAGTTAAGTGTACAAGTGCAGTATCCGAGTACTACATACGTAACTTTTAGATAATTTAATATTATGATTTAGAACGTTAACCTACAAAAAAACAACAGCATATATATATTTTTATTTTATATATTTTGTATTTTATTTTTAATTTTTCAATTTATATTCAATTTTACCTTTCAATACACAATATGTCAACATATCTGATCCAAAAAATTTTAATAGTTTTAACATTCGTGGTTACTGTTTATTCTGGCGCATGTCATTTTCCGGCTAAATATCAAATTTCAAACAGTGACTACATTTATATAATACGCGAACATCCAGTATACAAATATAGGCCTTTCTTGAAATTCGGTGTTGTATATAACGATTACCACGTTTTCAGTTCACTATATCAATACGCAAGAGCTAAAATTGATGGATGGCGCAGTAAAAGTGTTGGTGAAATTGTTGCCATTTTTGAAGACGATTATGAATCGAATACCGCTTATATTCCAGTTTGTTCTTGCACTACGCCTATCGCTGACGGCCGGTACTGTTGTTCATCGAGTGAATGTGGAGTGGGATGTTTATCTTGCGAAGGATCTTGCATAGGATCAGCAGATTATCATTCTGGATATATCTGTGATAATAATGATCTTGTTAAACACGTTGCAAACTTTTATTCAAAACTGAACAATGACACCGACGTTAGTTTACACCGGAAAGACACCTTAGATGTGAAAAATTCAATTTTGCCAAAAATCACAGAATCTAGGTCAATTAGAAGTTCAGGACCCACTCGTCAACAACCTCCTAGGAAATGCAAAACGCAGATATGTTACACAGAAGATAGTTCTGGATCTGAATCTGATGGTGGACTACAGCCGTTTGATCCATGTAAAATTCAGGATAACAAAATAATTAATAGAGGAACTTTTGAGGGGTGCATGCAGTGGTGTACGCCGAATCTTTGTAAATGCAAGTCTCAAAGAACGTATGTTCCTGCTAGAGGTTATTATAATGACGATTTTAAATGTGTCTCGGCTAAATAATATATATTTAAATTTTACAATGTAATATTATATCATTACCGATGTATGTAAGGCATGATTCTGGTGTCTGTTACATTAATTTAACCTCAAACATTTATTCTCCTGGGATGTATACATTAAAACCAAACAGTTTAAAAAAAAAAACATGTAATAAACCGTGTTTCCTAGTACTGTATATTTACATCAGCTGGATGACTTTGGTGTTCCTTATCCTTTTGACTTTCTTGATTATAAAATTCGTAATCGTGAATATTTTAATTGTAGCATATTAAAACGATCGATTACAGAGGTAATATTTTTATGTACATTCATGCGGATATTATGACGTACACAACTTTTAAACACGTAATTCTGTAAACCAATCCGGCGATACTGTTAGGTCACGAATATGGTTAGGTATATATACTAGCTTACTTCACATATTTTTCAGGTACCGAGCATAACCTCTGCCCACAAGTTTAAGTACAATGAAATTACATTGTTATTGCTTAAATTTATTTTATTTTATTAAACTTACTGTTAAGCATACAACCAAACACCAGCTTATACTTTATTTTACCTTACTCTAATATACCTGTGTGACTCTACTCTCAACATCAAATACCAACAACAAGACATTGAAGCACGTCATTAAATAATTAAGCGAACAAGTGTAGTATGAGAGTACTACAATCGATATGTTTTGTGAATCACCCTGTGTACATCAACGAATATTATTATTATTATTATTATTATTGTAAATGTATGCATATATCGAGTGGTTTGCACATTGACAGTGACATTAATAAATCGAACGAGGGGTGGTGAGAAGTGTGGTTTTACGAAAATTATTACGAAGGTTCTCGATCGAAATCTTTGTTATCGCTAGAGCGAAGACGCGTTCAAATGAAACGAAAATATTTAAATCGAGAAAGCGCAGAGGAAAAAACTGAATGCAAAAAATATTACGTTGACGCAACACTCAATCGAATACATATTACATGCAACTATTATATTATACGTATAATTGTAATACGCGACTACTTAGATTACGTCCGGTACTGAGATTTTGTACGGTATTTTACGTTCATGGTATTGGTGCTCCGACGATGTTCTGTGTACTATAATTTACCCGCTAATCGGAGGAGGAATTAATTTCGTAACAAGTAAAAACTTTGCCGGCGCTTAACCGTTTCGTTGTACGGTGATATCCCGCAAAGACCGTGATGCCAAAAACGATTTGAAAACGTCGGTCGGATCGTTGAATACGCTGCCAAATTAAAATAATATTATTGTTAAGTCGTATTAACGTAAGTTGTTTCCCGCGATCGTTATTAAAACTATTTCAGCACTCAACCGATTATTTGCCGTGACGAATCCGCGTGATAGAAGTATCTAATAATATATTAAAATAATATTAAATTTGTGAAAAATGGGTACATGAAAATTGAATTGATAGTTAGTTGAATTGAACAAAATTAAGTAAACAAGAATTAATCATTTCAAGATAGCTAAAAAGTTGTCACTTTTAAATATGGCAAAAATGTTGTCACGACAATATATTATATTGTGTATTCTATAACATTTCTATCATCAATTGTTAACAAAACTACTTCACACCAATCTACAACCATCAAAATTGTTGATGAAAATACGAATTTGATGAAAACGCTGAGAGTTACGCTTTCATTTTAGATATGGCATAACATTTATTTAAGTTTCGAAAGTATATACTCTTAGTTCTTATAGTTTTATAGTAGATATTACCGCTTCGTGATCTAAACTTTGAAATCAATTTCAAATTAATCTGTCGAACAAGTCAAGCATAATATGAATTATGATACATATCGTATGGAATAAGTTAATATACGGAAACTACATTATCATAATATACGAACAATTTTCTCGAACAAATATTTGTTTTATATAATATATCGTTTTATCGTTATACCAATGGAAATTCAGGGTTTTAAGTACTGCATAACTCACGAGTAAATTATGACCAACAATTTTCCACAGAAAATTCCACTATAGAAAATAATAATAATAATAAAAATAATAAAAATAAAAATAGATAGGTATAGATGGTCTTTATTTTATGGTACTTGAAGAGATTACTTTGTGTAATAAATCGAAATTTAGTAGAAAATTACATTCACAAAACATGCGGCGGAGTAGAAAATTAGAACTGTTCCGCACAGTTTTTGGTCAGGTCTACAATGCGCAAAATACTAATTGAACAAGACTTTCAATTGACGTTGAGGCATTAAGTTTACGATATAATGCAATTTGAAGTTTGAAAGATTGAATCCTATTTCGTTATTACGTTTCACAACTCATTAGATGGTTTTAAAGGGACGATAATAAATTATATTGCCTTTATCTAAATTTAAAAAAGTACCTTTTGAGTTAGGTTAACCCTGGTGAAAGCCATTATTGTATTATATTAGAGAGCTATGAAAAATTATTTTCTTTACAATAATCCATTTTGTAAACACTAATGCTTATCACATCGGACCGAGCTGTGAATGACAATTTAGAGACAAATAAGTGGTTTCTCTTTTAAACGGTTAAATACTAGCTTAGACAGGAGCGAATAAGCCATTGACGACTGTATTTTGGTTCAATAACAACGGCTTTATTTCAAAATATTATTTTTATGATTGTACCAAATATTTCAAAAGTCTCATATGACATATTTATTCACTGAAAATTTGACAAAAATCCAGATTTAAAAATTAAAACTTTACAATATAATTAAGTAAAAATATTATATTTATCGTCGACTGATTGGAAAAAAAATAGATTTGGAGAATGGAGAGTGAGAAATGAGTAACACTAATAATGTATAATAATTAAACACGTATAAATTATAAACGTTTCATTCAGTATTTTAAATTAATATCACAGACAAAATTTTTTAAGTATTTAATCTAAAGAAAATAAAGTTCACCAAAAAATAATTAAAACTATAAAAGACTCCGACTTTTCATGTAATAATATAATAAATTGTGCGTTATCCCTTTAAACTTTTAACATATAATAACATAAAAGATACGAAAAATGTGAAAAATACTATAAAGAAGATTTTATATTTTAGAATATATATTATATTATATATTTGATATTATATTATCTGCATACTTCATTCCTATATGTCTTTTTTAAAAAAAAATTATTTTATTTAATATTTGCATATTACAATAAATATAAGCATGTTGATCGTTTGTAGACTCATAAAAATGACTGAAAATACTTACTATGTATAATATATTGAATAATATATATAAATAAATACTAATTTTATATTTGAAAGATCTTATCCCATTCAAGTGTGATAAATAAAACAACGTAGGTACAATAATACTAATAAAAGGTGTAGTATATAATTATTGTATCCTGATGAGTAAATTTAAAAATCGTAATTTAATTCAAAATCAAATGAGTTTAATCGAATAGAATACGCAATTATTTGGCCTTCAAGACGTTTGTAGTCACAGTTAACGAAAAAAATGTCTTTAATTTGATTAAAACTATAAACGAGTTGTTTTCCTTGACCATCATGTCGACTACACACACAAGTGCGACGGATGTGGGAGTCTATTCTTTGGATCATCGCAAACAAAATAATATCATAATAACATCCATAGCACATCCGTCTTATTATTCGTATAAACGAAACTATAAACGTGACGACACGATATGTTATGTACGATTGTATCCACCGCGGTAATCGTCAGATATAATATTATAATATTATAATCAAAATTACGAGTATTATTGTTTTTATTAGTTAAATAATTGATTAGCTTAGATGTAGCCACTTTTTTTGCACTTTTTTTTCAAAATACCTTATAGTTTAAATGTCAACATCTCCTTTTTGAAATCAATTAAAAACAATCAAAAGCTCCGATTTCCTTAAACTTCTGACTATCTAATAAAATAGGTTTAATTGCATACATACAATGTATTTTTACAGACTGTAATTTCGAAAAGTAACACCTTGAAAACAAAAAGTTTGATTCCCTAAAACTTGTTAATTCCTCACCTTAAAAATGCTCACCAAAAGAAATTTTGTCCATTTTATTCTGTGATATTATTAAGTAAAAAGTGAATCAAAATATTATTAAGTTGAGAATATTATCTAGGGCCCCACACTGCGTAAGATTTTTAAAGCAGATTTATTTATGTTTTATTGCATTTAATATTGTAGATAAGTATCTTAGCTTAACAGTTTGAATTAAAATTTAAATGTACATGACTATATTTATTTCATTTTTACTTGCTTATTTAACTTAAATTGTTATTAATTTTTATAAATAATAAATATACAATTATAAATAAATAAAATAAACATTTCTGTAATCCAAATGTTGTTTAATAATTGTTTTGTTTTATTTTTAAACCGTATTCGTTTATAAAAAAAAAATTAAATCATATTTTATCTTACGTTTGGAGCATAAACGGATATTTGTAATATCATATTTAAAGATTTTTAGTACTTATAAATCCAAGTCCTAGTACTAACAGAATAATTGATCCATTAAAAAACTTGAATCGCTTCCAAGCAAATATAATACATTAAGAAATGGTTATTAGTTTATGCTAATACATTTAAGGGTTTAATAGCTAATAACTAATAAAGAGGTTTTAAGGGAACGAAACTCCTGTGATAATTCAAGGTATATTAATTAACTAGGAACTATATTTTTTATTTCACCAGACTCCTTCTAGTACAGGTCAAATACTGATATCCGATGGTAGTAAATAATATAGGGATTATAAAAACTGCAAAGATGCATATTATACTTTATTAAAATTGTATAATTTGTAAAAATAGTCTACGGATATTATGAGATATCATAGGTTTACACAAAATTTTATACATATTTTATATTTTATTTTTATTAGCATTTTTAAGGACAATCCTCTTAAGTATATACCATTTAATAGCTTAGTAACTAAACTTTAAATCTTTATTTAGATGCATTCAAAAATATCATCTGATTAACAATTCACAATAAAAAAGGTAGCTCTTATTAAAAGAATTATCAGAGTACACCATTGAATGGTAAAATTAGTTCAAAAACTATTTGATTATATTGTCTCAGTTATACTTATAAATTCCAAAAATCATGATATATATATTTGTATTGTTGGAGTATAAAATGGCATGAGCATCCTTGTTGAAATGATGCGGTAAATCGTCCTAAATATATACTGCTGTACAATAATAGCAGTCAAAACACAATTAATTCAATTGATGAGTATAGATTGTACAAACCAAGTTACGTTTCGAGCTTTATCGACGATTTTGTATTCGTTTAAAAATGTTGTCCTACAATATTCACCGTAGTCATAAAATTGGATTGAGTTTGTACGAGTATGTGTTTTATACCTCACGAGTCATCATCACCAACGGTGTATTTTCATCCCACACTATAGTATCATAATAATATTATATACCATATTTTACGTATAAATACTTAAAATTGTTATATATTATTATAAATAAAATATATAATTCGTTCCGACTGACCCTCAGGTCCAGTGAACATAATTTTGTCGTCTGACAAATGTCAGAGAACAATCACTATTACCTAGTACAATAATGGTCGTATCGGTCGGTCCCGCAGAGATTTTTACTATCCGGTGCCCACGCGCTCCATGCAACGACGATATATATATATATTTTTTTTTGCATAAAATGTATAGAACAGAAGATATTATTACTATTATTATTATGAGGTGGTTGTACGGGGATTTCTCGCCAACGATCGTAAACTTAATGTGAAAATGTAATAGTTTCGCGTTGTCTGGAGCTATAAAACTGGAAGGGCGTATCATTGTATTGGACGGATAACTGCATTTCGACGGGTAAACACGTCATATTCTCATAATATATTATTTATTATTATTATTATTATTATACTTGAAGTATATAATATTATATTTAGTAAGAAAAGAAAAGCAAATAGTCGTTCACCGTCCATTTACCGTTTGGGTCAAACGCATACATATTATTCAGAAATCAGAATTCGCACTAAACAAAATTCTTTTTTTTAACGTTAACACTTATTTTGTGGTTAATTTTTATATTTGAAAAAATAAGCTGTTTTGTCCCCTGTAAGTATAATAATATGGTGACTATTATACATGCATTTCGAATTAGCTCACGAAAATGAATAATTTTTTGTAGAAATACATTTTTTTTTTTAATGGTGTATGGCAAACAAAATGCAATAGGTATTCTTATGCATTTTAGCTTATAGAATCAAAAAACATTCCACCGATTTTGATGATAATTTCAGATATTTTTTTATATATTATAAATCAAAAAAGTTTAGAGGGTAATTTAAACGCTTGTTAAAAATAGATATACTAATAATTGCTAATTATTGTCACAGGCAGACCGCCCATCTTGGTCGAGAAATGGTTCACAAAGCAAGGTGTACCGATGGCCATTTGCTCGTAAAATGAGGTACGCTAAAACCAAGATACCCTAATATAGTACCGTTTATTTATTATTCCGGGACGACGTCAAGATGTACAGCTAGTATAATATATAAACATTACCATTAAATAATAATTACTCATACCGTCATATGCACCTAATTTAATATAAATATGTTATTAGCTTTTATGGTAATGCAGTCCACGTCGTATCTGTGATACTACAATAAAAAAACCAACAGTATTAATTGACTTTGTCTAAGAAAAAAAAATAATGGTTATAATATATGAAATTCGGTGTGTTTTCGTTTTAGAGTACCTCGATCAGTGCATGAGCATCCGACATTTCGGTGCACCTCGCTTTCTAGATAAATCCGATCGACAACCACCTACAGCTGATTAGATAAAACGGTTGACGTGTTTCGGTTTAAGTATAATAACTTCACGAACTAATCGGTTTAGGAGTGCCTCCTCCCTCGAAAATGAACGATTCTCAAATAATCTAACCTAACCTTCCTGGCATTTCGTCAAAATCAATAGAGTAGTTTTTGAGTCTTTAAACCACAATTACACGTACAATACGCACGTAGCTTTTAATTTATATAGATGGCCTATATAGGGTCACTCATATAATATCCTGATAGAATCTTGGACGGAAAATTAAATTTAAAAAAACACTCTCGTCTAGACGAGATTGTTAATTTTACTCACGGATTCATTCACGCTCATTCTAAATATTATCCTTTATAACTATAAAGAAAATCTTTAAACAGAACATCATTATATCATTATAACTTACACTTTCCGACCGTGTTACACGCATTTTACTCGATTACTCGCTAAGCAGGAAAGAAAATCCTGGAACCACGAACAACCCTACATGATCTATCGACGCTATCGTCATATTATACTAATATCGATCAACATTGTCGTTTGCTAGAAAATACGTTCATCCGAATATCACACGAAAATAAAATCTATTGAACTTGGTTGAATTTATGATTTCATAAATTATATCTTTTATGATAATTAATTTCAAAATAAAAATAATAATCTTACTGTGTCAATTCACCAAGCTCTATAGGTAATTCGATTTGAACATCCAAGTAATAATAATTTTGTTTATCAAAAATATTAAAATCTTAACAAATAATATCAAAGTACCAAAAATATCTAGTTTTGAAATAGTTCATAAATTTCTTTTTTTGTAATCTTTGGATTTTATTATGACCTATGTATTTCTACATTATTTTATCAAATTAAATTTTTAAATACAAATTCTTAATTAAATTCCATTCTGTGTATGCCTTATTTCATCAAGCTATACTGCAGTACAAAAACGTATTCTCAGTAAGTATTATAATGTAACATCGAGTTGACTACCTACATTACTTCACGTTGATGTTTTATAATGATAATAAACTTTATCTATTTTAAGATTCGTCTGAAATTTAAGAGTTATTACTTATTATTAATTTTTATCTCTGTATAATTTATAAAAATACTTAGAAATAAATAATAATATATTTTTATTATTTTGCGCATTGTGTTTTGTTATTATTGTACTGTTTTTTTAGGTTTAAAATAATTTCACTACAAGATATTAGAAATTTAATTGTTAAAGTGTCTTAAAATAGCTGAACGGTTGCTCTATTGTTATAGCTGATTCTCAGAATAAATCGTATACGGTAATTCGTCGATTTGAAACAGTGCACGACAATGCTGATTCAATTATTTAAACGGAACGAATATTTATTTTGTGATAATAGTGAGTACTGAGTAGTAAATCTTTACGTGAGAAGTTTACCGTCAAAATATATTATTAGTTATTACCTAGTAAATATTTCTTTTACTTTGAAGAGTTGATATAAGAATTAAGGGGTGAATATTAGAAATTTAGTCAACCATTGCAGAAATCAAATGCGCAAAATCTTTTTACCAAAAACTATACAAATACAAGGATACTCAATGATATAATTTAAACAGTTCAAAAACCAATAGTTTTAAAAACATTTTAACTTTAAGCAATTTTTAAATTTCCTTGTTATAAATTTATTTGTCATAAATAATTGTAAACTATACTTGCAACTCTAAAAACATCGATGTGTACATAATATTTTTTTAACTAGGATGGTTCTACTTACTACCAAATCTTCATAAAAAAATATCTTGATTCAAATTACGAAATACAGTGTATTATAAAAAAGTGGGCCATGGTTTAAAAATCGAATAAAATTGAGTAATTACCATTCCAACTAAAACGGTTTTATAAAAATCAATGTTTACCAAAATAATGAATGTTGAAAGATTTAAAAAATGAATGACGTATAAAAATAATAGATTAATGAGGAAATAGTTAATAGATTTTCACCCTATAAGGTACGAAAACGCTTGTTCGTAGTTCCGCGTATCAATGAAAACATAGTATTATACTACCGGTAGTTTGGAAAAAAATATTAACGTCTAACAAAACGGTAGATGATTAATTTTCTGTAATTCGTGACGTTTTTTTATTACATTATAATATTAATATTACTATATTACCTAAACAGACACACACACACACACACACATACATAGTGTGAGGACAAGCCGAAGGATCCATAGGTGCCTATGATGTGTGTATGACGAAGCGAACGTGTTCGGGAACTGCGGTGGCTAATAACGTCATAGTATTACAATATATGTATTAAGTATATAAAATCTAATGTATAATATTATATATTATAATATGTATACAAACACGCAACACATTATTTATTCGTATAATTATTACTATTTTTATTTTTTTATTATTGTCCGACGACGGACAGATGATTCATAGTATTCATACGTTCGTTCGATAATAAATGGACTCAAGCCGTAATAGGTGTACACTGTACACCTATATATATATATATATACACACATACACACACACGAGCATAATGATGTATATTATTATTATTATTATAATGTAATAACATATAAATGATTTACCGGCCGATCGTATTAGGCAAAACGGGAAGCCGCGCGCTGACCGACACGAGAGATTTCAACAATGTTTGTGAGCACGACGGCGACGATGTGTGTAACCTATAGTCCGCCGCCGCCGCCGAGTCGATTGATTGATTTTTATCGCGTCGGAACGGCAAGTCATCTCAGGGTGAAGGACAGTAATTATATACGTACACAGCGGCCTATTAGCGAATTGTCTATCGACTACGTTCTTCCAGCACTTATACACACGTACTTATAATAATAATATATATATATATACATATAATATATGTGTAGTTTTAAACGTAAGTCGTACATAACATATACGACTATATAGGTACCTCGATTCGTGTACAATAATAATATAGACGTGTTATTATCATTATTACGCACGCTCGGTGGTTTTTTTTTATAGCGACGATGCGTATAATGTTATTGTTATATCGATCGAGCAAACGTGTTAATCGCACTTTTCTCTCGGCTGTATTAGGCATTCGTTAGCGTATTCGACAAACACGCGTCAAGAGACGACGATAAAAAACAAATCTATTTTAGGTGTTGTGTATGGACGCGGTTTGAGCATTGGCACCTATCTCACCGTCTCCGTTCGATCACGAACGCACGAACGCTGCTGCTGCAGCTCAATACTTTATACTAATATTACATATAATTGTGTTATTGCGCACTAGCTATACGCGATAATTCGTTTTATTATCACAATAATAATGTAGTGTCGTGTTTTCCGTCGGCAAAAAATCACTAAGTACGACGAAGCGAATTTTATCCACCTGTGCAATCGCGCGTATACGACGATCACATAAATATATAATTATACACACACCTGCAAGAACGATAAGTGAAAATATATTCTTCAGACCGATAAATAGTTCGTAAAACAGTAGATTCAATAGATTCCACAGTTCCGGAATACTCTGCAGCAGTTATTTAGTTATACGCTTTATTTTCTTTATTTCCGCGGTTTAGTGATAGAAATAACAGACATAATTATATATTTATCCATGATATACTATACTATTAATATGTTAAAAGTAGAGAACAATTTTATTTTTCACCGGTACGAATGTAGTTTATTCTTACAAAAAAATTCGTTTTCGAGTAATACTGCTCTACTGCACAGCATATAATGCCAGCATATGTGATTGATTTCTTTGACTCTCCTTTCCTCCCTCAATAAATATTAACAGTAAAGCGGTAACATCGAGAACGACTACAACTTAAAACTAAATTGCAATCCATGTCATAAGAATATGTACATAAGATTCATAAATTTTGAACGTCGGTTAAACAATAAGTTGTTAGAGACCAAGAAATGGGATGATCAACTTTGTCAACATTATGTACCTATAATATATAGCTGGTAATTTAGTTTCTTACAACTATTTACAGTTTAAGAGTAATAATTGAAGAACTTCGCAGTAAATCGCAGTAATTGAATTATGATTATTGGTTTTATATATATATATGCGATAGATTCGTCATCGTTGTTATTTTCCAATAGCAAATAGAAAAAAAAAAAATATTAACAAATTGTTGGTTCAGTATTTGCGCATCATAAAATATTATGTACGAAGTACCTTACTATGTCGGTAGGTTGTAGATTATAAGTTAGGCATAAAGAAATAAATTAAATGGACAACCCACCTACTTGAATATTTGTTATATAGAATACAAGACCAGTTATATGGTTACGTTGTAATTAAATCGAGTAATCGAAGTCGTTTACAGCATAGTTGATGTCAATCAAAATTATATATTATAACTAAATATATGTTGATAATAAGAGATAATTTACATAATTTATGATCCAGTATAAAAGTTTGAGGTGTTAATGATATCCAATTATTTTCAATACAGATTTATTCAAAATTTATTAATTTTAAAATATATTTAATATCTATAAATACAATACACTGTATGCAGTGACGCAACCAGTGGTGAGGTTAGGGGTTGTAACCCACCAATTTCTCCGAAGCCACAGTATTTTCTCACGCCGGTACACCTGACGGTATATACTATATTAATGTAATCCCCCCCCGCCAGAATTTTTTTTCCTAGTTTTGCCACTGACTTGATGGTCTATATTTCTGAAAAATTCAACAAGTCTTATAAATAATCCTATAAACATTAAAATATTATAATATAATCACACAATCACGTGTACGAATTGAATTTAATCAGGGTTATTAAGTACAAGAAAATAGAATATTATATTTGATCTACGATGCATTTATACAATAATAATAACCGAGAGACATTCATCAAAATAATGAGAAAAATTTTAAACACAAAATATGAATACTAAATAAGTTTATAACATGCACATTCCCATTAGGTATGTACCTATTGCGATTTATATGGTAAATGTTGATTATTTAAATGTAAGTTATTTTATTCTTATCACATAATACTTTTATTTTGCATAGAAAATGTCTGCATGAAAATAGAGAAATTTCATTAGCATATCTTTCCGATAAATTATTTCAAATAAGATATTTAATTAGCTTCGCAATTCTGCATTGTATGTAGTATATTGTGAATGATGAGAATTACGCTATAACCATAAATTTAGAATTTTAAAAAACAATTGGTACCAATTGCAAAAAAATTTCAAATAGTATAATGATTTTCTATTATTTACTGATGTGTGGGATTTTCTCTATAGACGGACATAAAATAATATATAAATATATCATTTAAATTTCCAGCAATGACTCGTTAACCGTTAAATAATATTTTATAAAAAGTTTTTACCAGAATCGCACCTTTGCCTTATACTTAGAGTTGTTGTTGTTCATTACGTTATTAATGACACATTTCTGGATTGTAGTATAATAAATAAAATAATATAATTTGATGTATAAATATGTTGATAGTATAAACAAAGAAATATCACTTAAATATTGATAAATTATTATTTCATATTTTTGCTATTAATGGACAATTCGTCAATTGCCCATAAATACTTATTCATGTATTTCGCTTATTCATTTTCATATGCATTCATTTTCGCCGTAATAATGGACGTGGTCTAAAAAATAATTTTCAATTTTATAAAAAAAAAAACAAAAAGCTACCAAAATCTAAAAGTTTTTGTGTAAAACATGGAAGTATATAATTATTTATATCGATGTGTTAACAAAAAATATAAAAATCGCAATAAAATAACATAGATAGTTAATAAGCCTAAGATTTTTTCGAGTCGTCTCCGGAAAAGTTAAGCGACCTAAAATATTAAACTCAAAACGAACAGTAGGCATAATTAATATGTATTTGATGAGTGATGTTACCCGTTTTCGTGAGTTCAGTTGTTTCAAACAATATTATTGTCATAGAATGATTTATTTGTTTTAGCAAACATTAATATACTGCTACAACGTAGATTAATATTATATTATAATATCATAATATGGTATTATAGTTTACCTTTGGATCAGTGCTAAGACAAAATCGTTTGTAATTCCCAAAATCCGCGCTCGGCTGCAAACAATTGCAACGGCTTGGCTTTTGTTTAATTAGCAAGTATATAATATAATCACGACTTTAAAATATACAACATCAATAATATACTTTATGAAAAGGGAAGAACTTCTCATTAGCGCCAGTCTCAGTATATCCATCTTATATTCAAATATATTTTAACTGAATGCCACACCTATGATAGTGAAAGGCGGAAAGCCAAATACTTCCAACATCCCGTCCAAATCCCTATTAACCGAAATTCAGCGCCGAATCGTTAATACTATTCATGACTCATGATAATATACAACCCACTTAAAGTCATTATTAAGACTTAACTGTACCACATTGTACGTAATATAACCTTATTGTATTTTAAATTTTGTTTTAATTATTATGGTTGCGTAATTTAAAATTCAATGGCCCCACAGTAGCCGAAGAAATAAATAAATGAAATATACACAGAAGTAATTTTAGAAACAAAACTCAATATAACCGCATAGGTTACGGTTTTTAGTCGAAAACCCATTATTTTTTTTTCCCCCATCCGTTTACGTTTTCCAGGGAGATCGTCGAGTACCGCGATCCGTAAACACTTCGACGTTGTTTATTAGTTTTCAGCAATCCTGCAGTAGTCGATGGGATCACTTGAAAGTTCAGACATATATTATTCGTGGTCTGCATTATAAGGAAACTTACGGCTGCCATTTGTATATACAATATATTTATCAACAGCGTTTCTGACGAGTACCTATAATGAGCGGGGCGCGCAATGAACGTTGTAGAATTTAACTGCTCAACTGCTCATTCGTTTTAAATAGCGACAGCCCCGAACACGGCAAGTCCCGTCGGTGCAACAAAACAGACAATTTAATATTATCATCGTTATTGTTTCGATCCATTATTGACCATCAGTCGGATTACAATCGTTTCGTTTGATTTGTCGCCGTGGAAGCGAAATGACTGACTCCGCTGCAACACACCTGCAACATTTTAATGAGAATAAATTATAAATTCTTATTAGCGGCACGTACGTGAAATATTGTGTACGCGTATAGTAGTTGTCCGGGTACGTTTATTGTAAATTCGTGACGTGCTCGTTTTCCGTAGACCGCCTGGACACGATTTGTCGTCAACAGTGCATCATTGTTATCGTAATAATTATCATCAGAAGATTCAATGCCGCGAAAAATCGTCGAAAACGATCACGCATGCTGCAGCTGCACTCCAAAAACTATTTTTGTATGTTATTGCGTTTTAGCTATTTGATGAACGCTGACAAATCGTTAAATATACACTCCTCTAAAGGAAACAAAAAAAGTGTGTGTCTAAGAAGAGGCCGTAAAAAGTGTTCATCTATGTTTGATATAGTGGCTTGATGTGGAGAAAGTGAGTGTCCTTAAGCCAATGGCATATTTGAAACTTTAAAAACTTCGATTTTTTTTTTTTAAATGGCTGAGAGGATTTATTAGTTATAAAAGTTATTAATTTTAACATTTTGAAATTATAACGTCAATAATAATTTATTAGTAAGTAGGTACCAAAAGATATTTTTATTCTAACCTTTAAAAAAGTAAATCAAAATTTATAATTCGTGTAATCAGTCTTCTGTAGTTCTGTTGTATAAATATTAATAATGTGTTATTAAATCTTGTACAATATACGATTTTTTAACGGTAAGTAATAATAATTATCTTGAAAAGTATAAAGATTAAAAAATTATTTTATACCTTTACTCAACAAGTTATCTGGAATTTTTTTTTTATAATTATTTTTAAATTTCTACTTTGATTGCTTTTGAGTTGTGACATATTGTTGTAAATTAAACAAGTTTAGCCTCAACGAATTAATCAATGAACTAAGCAATAAGTACAACACTGATGAAGATGTCTCGTCAGTCATTACTAGTCTGAACATTAAATACAATATATTGTACCTAATTATTAAACTATAGAAAGTCGTTTGAAATTTGATGTTATATATAATATCGAAATTCTCAAAAAAATATTCCACTTTGATGTGTACAATTAAAAATATAAGTTACCATAAAAAAACTTGTAAGGAATTCGACTCATTAACAAATAAAAACGAACCAAATGGTAAAAATATAATTTTTTTAAAAAATGCTTCTTTTGTAACGAATTTAAATTATGTGAAAAAAAAACGATACCAATTTTCAAGATAATGAATGTTCACTGTTAAAATAATAATTTTATAAAAAAAAAAAAAATCGTCCTTTATTTAATTATCGAAATAACAATATAATAAACGAACGTGGCTATTGAAATAAAATGTTATTTCTAGGTAAAAAAAAAAATGTATATAAATATAATTATTATATAGGTAGTAAAAATTATTACCCATCACTATTATATTAATATTGTTATATAATTTAAAATTCTATAGGAACGTATATTTTTATACATATTGACACTGTAGTATCTATATAATTAATTACATTATTGATGGCATCGTTTAAGCCGAATAGAAGATTTATTGAACAATTACGATTAGTTTTCCCATACCAAGAGTCATTGTTTTCATTTTTCTGCGACCGCATCATATTATTGTGTGTGTCTATCACTCTATCGAGTATTTATATATATATATATTATTTAATGTATAATAGTATAATGCATATATAATATTATACATTACAGGTTACAGGTATAGTATAATAATTGAATGAGTAAATAAAAATATCGCATAAACGGTTCGAAGAATTTATTATTTATTTTTTATTTTTCCATCGATTTGGAATTATATTTTATATGATATAGTGATATAGGTACCTACTATCGTAGATAAGTTGACAGTTTGAATTCCTTTTCAAGTATAATACATTATCTGTGCACATGTGTATATCGTTACAATACATATAGGTAGTCATTTTTCTGTACAAATGTATTAATGGATGTCTTAAACGTATGACTTGAATCAATAAAAGTTTTTACATTTACAAAATAATTACATGTTATTATGTTAGTACAATGTAGTACATATTAAGTTTATAATTTAGATTTACGGTATTTTTTTTTTTTAATTTCACACATACTAATCTTAAATTTAAACACCAAAACGATTCGGAATCACTGATAAACATTTTATCTATCTATATATTTTAATTACGTGTAGTATTATTTAAAATAACATTTGAAAATTCTAAAGATCATTTTAGATAAAATTTGAATGGTGTATTAATGTGGAAATAATATATTATTTTACTATAAAAATATAAACTATTTAAATGCTAACGCACTTTATCTAGTCTTTGCTAAGCTTAAACGATACTTTGCATAAATAACTTCCTGTTTTTAACTTTTGAACAATTTTAATTACACCGTAGAAAGATTATTTTTACACTTAATTTACATATTTTGTGAAAAATATAATTACGATTATAATATAATATTTAAACAATTATTTATAACACCACAAAAGGTAAGACTATAAATTGTATATAAAAGAAATAAAAAAAAAATAAGTCAAACATATTATGGATATTAAATTTTAAGTTTCAAACTTTGTAAACAAATTAAAAAGTTACAAACGCTATTGAAGTTTTATAATAAAATATAATGTAAAAACATAGTTTAAAATAATATACGTATATATAAATTTGATACTTAAATCAATTTATGAGGAATACAGTTTTAAGATGTAATCTGTTATCAAACGAAATATATAATTTGTACTCTAGTGTTAATTAAAACCTCTCGTTTAAATATTATAGTTCTTCTAAGGAAGGTTTTAAATACAACATTATGTAAAAATATAAGTACCTGAATGAAGTTACTCTACATAAATTAATTTGTGATTGAACAAAAAAAAAAAAAACAATAAATGTATTACTTCGACTAAAATCGATCAAAAAATACGAATTTATGATGACTGACGTGCGACGGTTGAAATGAAGAAAAAAATCATCATATAAATAATTGTGCGAAAATTGTATTTGGTTCCAGGTTACAAGGGAAAGCATAGCACCTTCAGCTGCCAATTGCAGCGGTGCCACTGGCTTTAAAGACTATATATTTTATTGTTTCTTTCAACGATGGATCGATTGTAGTGGATGCGTTAGCCGACCTGACTGGGCAGCTTTTGATGAACATTGCCACTGTAGCGAAAACTCAAATATCGTACTTAACTGAAGTTGAGATCACTTTGTGTGGAGACGTGAATGTAACGTATAAGTCCTTTCGAGACGGAGATTAATCGCCTGCTCGTGTCCTGAGAGCACATATTATAATGGGCGTTTAGAAATTGTACAAAAACGTCATTCTTGCTTTTACAGCCACGAATCGTATTCTTTAATAAAGTTGAAAATTAATTAAAATTCATAAAATAATTGAACTTCTCCATGCATTTCTCCAGAAGTAGGTATATATATATTATATACATACCAGTGTTTGTATTACATTTTAATGTTGGTTTTTGTTGGTTTAGTGACTAATTGAATTTAAATGTTTTATCATATCGTTTTTGAAATATATTGTCATTGTAGTTGTCTAAACAAACAAACAAACAAGTACCTTTACTGACAAAAATATAAAGAGAATTAATTTATCAAAATAATCTTAACAGCCGTAAACAAATTAATTAAACAACATTTATGCAACTCTTGTTTTATTTATTCAAGTAATTTCGATTAATGAATAATTCAATGTTTGCTTTATACACAAGTAAGTCTTCTAAATGTTCAACCATACAAAGAACTATTATTAATTGTCCATTTCCGCAACTTTGCACACCAAAAAATCTTTGATGGTCGTTTCCTTATAAGACTTTATTACTACGCACAATTATAATATTGTAGATGGCAATAACTATTATCGTAAATTTTATTTTTAAGTCTATTATAGTTTTTGTTTAAATAATTACTCTTTAAAAAATACTATTTTTTTAGTTTCTCATTGAAATAAAAATTTTATAAAATATATTAAAGTCTACATTATTGTTTTTCTCTGCCATTATAACAAATAATCAAAAGTATAAGAAATAATAATAAATACACATCATATGTAAGACACAGTTTTCGTTTAATTTTACAATATTGTTTTAATTTTTATTTATATCTTAACAAAGTACAATGTTACACTACGTGAAAGTTTATTACTTTAAATAATAAGACAAGTATTGTTAATGTTTTTTGAAAATATTTAAACTAAGATATTATTTTTTAAATCTTATAATTATGAATCAGACATACGACTGAATCATCGTGATATTTAAAAATATCAAGTTTTAAACAAATAATAACAATAATAATAATAATTGTAATTATTATGTTAATATTAAAACTATAGCACAGTATTAATTTAAGCGATAAAATGTATTACAGTGTAATCAATTGGATATAAATAATTATATTATTCATGTCAAAATATTTCCATGTGATTTTTATGTGAAATTCGTTATTTACAACCATATTATTCATTTTATCGAAATAGTTATTATTCAATCGTTTTAACTATCTTTCTGTATAATACGAATCTACGTTAGTAGATTTGTCTATGTTTTATTATAAAATACATACATTTTACTGGACTGAGTCTTGAAATGGAAGTTCATCGATATTGGGTAAGACAGTTACTGTAATGTTCAACCTTTGTAAACTTTTACATCTAACATGCTACTGAATCGTTAACCAGAATAAAGCTCAAATACAATTTCAATTTCGGATCATCGAAACAACCGTGTTAACATCTTACAGTATAGATACCTACATTACGCTTCCTTTACAGACCATTGTATATAATAGGTATTGAACATTATATTGTCTGCCGCGTACAACTATCGCATCACATGTCTCCGTTATTGTGTGTACACTGTACAACGAAACAAACCTAACCCAAAGGGATTGAACAATACCATTACGATCTATTGGCCACGCAAATAGGCATAATGTTTTAATGGTTTTTTACCACTACAAGTCAAACATTCACCTTTGGCTGAATTTCGAGTACATATTCACTATAATAGTACAAACTCGATGTACAATATTATAATATTGTATTATTTCAGAATCCACTGATGATCATTTTTTTTTCAATATAAAGCTCTCATTATCTTTGTAGCTTATTATAAAAAACGTAATTTTAATCGACGATCTGAATTTTATGAGGGTTTTATCAGTACTGCATATAATAATAATAATAATAATAAAAAAGTAAATTAAAATAATTATTACACTCAGCCGGATGGGATTCTAACCAAAAACTCGTAAATGTAAGTTCAGACCAATAAATACAGTACGTGATTGGGTACTGAACGTATAGTTTTCAAGCAATGCTCTGTAGCCACCTAAATCTTAGAGTGATTATAGTCGTTTATCGGTCGTTTCTAGTTTCAGGCTCCGAAAGACGCTCGTTTCTTCATTAATCGTTCCGATGTATCATCTCCGTAGTTCGAGAGACATGATATTATATTTATATTTCGAGCAACAATTTCAGCAACTTTTGTCTGAAATCGATTGTAATAAATATGTGGTTTTTTTAAAAATTTAATTATATACAAGTGTGTCTGACTTTTGAATTTTTCGAATAAAATTATAACATAAATATGATTTGTTACTGTAACATTCATCATACGTGTGTTTTGGTGTATTTAAATAAATCATACGTTTTCATGAGATAACAAAGTACCTTTAAGAAAGTCAAAAAGTATCTAAATTATAAGCAAAGTTTTTCTTTATTTTATAAACAATATAAAGTTTTCTATAGATATCTTTCTTGGAACACTATGCAGTATATACCTATTATGTGTATACTATGACATGTGTGACTTTCATATTTTTAAATAAATAAAATATAATGTATAAGTTTTTAAAGTTTATTATTCTAAGCAATATATTGTTTACGAAACCAGAATAAAAAATATAAAAATTGTAGAAAGAGTTTCCGAGTAAAAAAAAAAAAAACAGATAACAAAACGTCAATTTGTTCATATTATATTCTTTAAAAAGTTTCTAATGCAATTAAAAATATATAGATAGCTATTCGATTAGAACGCACGTGTATTGAGTATTATAATATTTATATGTAGTCGGATGTCTGTTGACATTACAGCGATTCTGTAGTCAATCGTCTGTACAGAATTTTAAACACCGGCGCCACTCAAATTACGTGCGTGTATTTAAAATTGCAATATTATATTATTTTATTTCTATAATAATAACAATATGTATATATATATATCATGGTTATTGCTAACTCGCGTGTTCAAGACTCGGATGAAATATATCTTATATCGTTGTGTATTTCTTTAGTGCTTAGTAGTCCGAAGTAATGTCAATAGAATTAGCACACTAAACGGTAGGTATACAGCTGTGTGCATGTTATGTACACTGATAGACACTCGTTGTCTCGTTCCACATTATATACATTAACCGTCAATACAAGAATTAATTTTTAATAGACTCAGTAGTATATTACCGTATATGTACTTTAACAAAAAATATATTACTAAATTAAAAATAATAGAGCTCGTCGACATTCGTAAAAAATATTATAATTCCCACGTTTTACATAATATTGAACTACCTATACATTCAGATAATATATAGAGTACATTCGCACTTGAAGTCACGCATGCGAGATTTCCAAATATTCTAAGGTATGTGTTCATTGAATTTCATTCATTTTTTAGAGAAATGCATTCAATATATTTTTATTTTTTTCCATACACTTGGAGTGCATTCCAATTTTCGACGATTGTGTATGTGAATGCATTTTTTGCGCAAATAAGGAATCGTGGTGAACGCATTACTTTTTCACTTCAGAAATAGAAATGAACATGCATTACTTTTTAAAAAGAATTTTTCAAACGCTGCAGATATATAAAAATTATGGTATTCGAGTATAAGCGAAAAAATGTTCATATCTTGTTGGTATAAATCAAATAAATTCACTGTTTAAGTTGTATAATTATTATTCAAGAATAATTAGAAAAAAACGTGTAATATTTTACTAGTCGTTGGCACGGCGAACGACTGCGATACAGGACGTCAACACACAATTAGGTAAATATACGCGTTTTACACCACACGCTCGCGCGGAAAATGACATAGGTAAAGAAACGTAGGTATACAGGTATACCGTATACGTACGTACGTCGTCCGAGTAAAATATCGTTTTATTTGCCACAGCGTTCGCGACGCATATTATAGGTACCTACGCACATAATCTCGTAAAATAATACGTGTTTTTCCTTAAGAATTCAAAATATCGTCTTGTAAAAAAAGGAACATCGAAAATAACCATAAAATGTAGTCGCACCGTGAGCACGCTGGCCGTGTCTACATATAATATTATTATGGTAGCCAAGCGATCGCGTGTTACCGACAATAATACAATAATACCTAATAATAATAATAATAATAATAATAGGCGACATTATTCCGTCTTGTCGGCAGTGCTCGTGCTGCAGTAGAATAGAAAAAAAAATAAATGTAATGTCGTATTAGGATTTATTAACGACGACGTAATGACAACGACAACGGTACGAACTACCGTAAAATATACTATATGTTTTATTTTTGTCGTATCCGGGGGAGCGAGAGAGAGGGAGACGTGAGGAATGTTAAAAAAAAAATGCATTGGCCTTGAAGGTCGGCTTTGATTTTTGACCACGACCGAGGATAATGAAAACCGCATACGAAATAATAAATAACGCCGTCGTCGTCGGGTGCATTGTGCCGGGCGGCAGTACATCAGTTCGGCTTCCGATCACAACCGATGTACGAGATAATACGATTTTCGTATACCTGCGGCTGCAGTGTTCTGCACTGTCCAACACAATGAAATAAACAATAAAATAATAATAACGTGCATAGGCATTATATTATTATCACTCCTGTCCGGAAGTAGGTTTGGCGCCAGCCCTGCAGATACGTCTGTAGTATTTTACGTTTTATAATTTTGGTTCATACGTCATATCGTTCCAAATCATCATCATAGTGCAATATTCAGTAATCAATTAGTCGAACGTTTTCCAAATAGATCACAACTCGATCGTAAATCATTAAATTGTTTTTGTTTTATTTTTATCACTCTGGTTATAAAAGTAAATTTATATAAATATAATATACATGTATAACAATGATGAACATTAATTTATTGTTATATACTGTTATTAAATAGGTTAGTTATACATATAATATAACTTATATATTATATTATTCTATATGTGAATCTTTTTTATAAATCTAATTTAAATAATTATTTTAACGATTAACTCTATTTTCCATATTATACTAAGATATTATTGGAAATTTCTACTATTTTTAACGTTGTAATTTTTTTAGATCTCAGTTCTTTTTTTCGAACAACAGTGTATATTTTTAATTTCATATAGCAAACTAGAATATTAAATTCAAAATATATAATATTCAGTGTTTCTGCCACAACTGTTTATTTTTTATAAGAATCACCTTGTACAATATATGTTTACCATATAGGCGGACTATAGGAGGTGGATTCTTGTGTTTGGTCAATTACTTTTTCTGTGTAAAATTGAATTATGGCTTGTGCGCTATAATAGTATCAGAAAATTTGATTTAAATACAATGCAATGAATTAGAATATACATTAAGAATGAAGAAAAGTCTATTGCATATGTTTCGTAAACACGCATTTGTCTTGGCACATGATTTATCGATGGGAAAATATTTAACGCACTGATGTCACCTTCGTAATCGAAAAGTCATTAGTATTTTACAAATCGACGTGGCTGTTTATTATAAAGGAAATTATTAGAGCTTATTAAGTCGTCATAATAATATTGACATTTATATGTAGGAATATACGTGTCATTTGTAAGTAATGAGCGTTTTCAAGGTAACTTAGATAACAGTTCAGATAATATCAAAAACAATATAATAAATCTAAAAAAACATACCTATTATATGCTATCTTTTCATTCAGTCTGCGCCTTTGCCAGTTTTAATAAATCAAACACAAAAAATTGGTTCATCTAAACCAGATTCAAAAATATAGCACATTAATATATTATATTATATTCATATAAAATTAAATAGTTATAATATTGAAATAATGCTGTCTAATATTATAACCTTAGTGTTAAGCTTACAACAAAAATCGCTAAGTGATGATTTTTTTTTACTTTTATATATTAATTTCTCAAAATACTATTTTATAGAGGCGGAATTGCTAATCATATTACATCATTATAATAAAAGTTGTACTTGAACCAACCGTAGTTATTACGTCCATACGAACAAGCACGTAAAATTAAATGCTGTTTTCGGCAGTAAAAATGTAGAAACCGCAAAAGTGACAATTCGGTTAATGTATATCTATAGTGCCTTTTAACCGAATGCCTGCTATGTAGGTACCTACATAATATTACAAGACGATTATCTCGGGGCGCCGTCGAAACGAAATTCACTATTTATACAAACCTTCACAAATGCCGTCCATTACTAGGTCATGTTTGTTATATAAAACAGACGCCCACCAGCATCTGTTCATAACGATTTCAATGACACGGGTACGGGTTATCGACAAATATAATATAAGGAGACTATTATAATACATAATATAATATCTATACGATGATGTAGTTACACGGTGTCGGTGTGTTCATATACGATGACGTCAGATCAACGAGAATCTAAATACATACGAGTGTGTTCCAGATGACCGGATCATAAAGCATTGGGTAGGTACACTGAGAAATTAAAAAGTCGTACTATTCTCCGAGTAGGTACGTTTGTACATTGAACATACATTTTAAAAGTAATAATTGGCAACGAAAACAGTTTACAAATATTTATACTGAATGTAATCGCTTAAATTATAATATCATGCAACATTTTTAACAGCGATGTTAGCCATAAATTATAATATTATAAAATATAATACTGCAGTTGTTAAAATATGACTGCTACTAATATTTATTAAAGCTGTTATAATTTTTTTAAAAAAAACTTTTTTAAAGATGAGAAAAACTCGTTGTTTGTATACAAATTATTATGACTGACTCTATAAGTATGAAAATAAATACGGTGATTAATTGATTACTCATACATAAGATGGAAATTAAAATCTATTACTATAGATTGAAGATGAACGCATCTGTAAATAATGAAAATATTTTTATTTGCCTACTTAAAACGATGATATAATAAATAAGTTTGTTTACTTCAATTAAACAAATTTCTTAAAGACGTAACACTTAAACGTCTATTTTTCGTATTGTATAAGTGTTTAATAAACATACATTTTAAGTATATTACATAATTATCTTGCCAATAGTAGAGTGTCGCTCAATGATACATTGATAAGTTTCATTATTAAACAAAAAAATGAAGCATTAATAATTAAATATTTAAATAACAATAATATATTAATAATGAATGGTTGCAAAGTAAATTTTAAAATTCGAATGCGCAAGGTTTTAACAATTACTTCCGGTCATTGTAGAAATCTCACATTAGGAAGTCAAAAGATTTCTTAGAGATTCCGCCCGATGTTCGATGCGATATAAACCATTAAGTGGGTGATTTCCACGCATTCTCGCCATAATAACTATTATTATAATTTATATTTTGTATTGGAACACAAACTTCAAATTGTGAGTTCATAAAACATAATATATTATAGAAAATTGTTTATAACAACTGAAATATTATAATGTGTAAATGTATTACATAATATATATGTATATCATATTATTTTAGTCTCTTTAAAAACTCTACGCATTATTAACATTTAACAGATCTTGCAGTTGTAGTAAAATTATTACTTTAGATTGTACAATTTACTACTGAACAGTTGTGTGTAGGTTAAAAAATTGTATATTCACTGGTGAGTATTATTCTAATTTACATCCCTTTTTCTCGGTTAATTCAATATATCAGTAAGAACGCAATTTCAATTCACACTACAACTCCTACTTCGCAGTCACAAAGAGATAATTTTTGCCTCAATATGCAAAATGGCTGCTGTTAATGTATTACAATTACGTATACAGTGTATCTCGCTGTTTTTGTCCTAATGATGGATTTTTTTTTTACTTATTAATGAATTAATTCTTATTTATAATTTTTAAATAAGTAGGTATTATTATTATTTCGCAAATAGTCACACGTTTATTATTCGTTATTTTAAGTATATATATATAGTATATACTTAAACTAAATATTAAAATTATATTCAAAAACTTTACATGATCGTAATCTGTAGTAAATATATTAAAATTCGAATAAGGAAATTCCGTTTAAACATTCAAAAGGTATTTAAAGTAGATATAAATATATTTAACATTATGTAATAAACACAATAATATTCGCTAAGGACAAACACTGTGAGCTGTGAGGTACTTTGTATTGTATGATCTTGAAAACACGAATTGTGTATAATATATTATTGTATTTTTGTCGATTTACGTTAGTAACGACCGATTGCATCATATTTCTGAAATCGCTAACGCCACATATTTTGACTACACAAATTTTCAAATATAATTTAAAATATTACATACTCGTATACGACTTTACTTAAAGCAACCACTCGTATAGTCGTATCTCTAACAGACGTCATTACCCGTTAAAAAAAGGTTTGAAAAAACTGATGGAACACTAAGAAAAACTAATATTAAAAAACCTATTGTCTTTAACATTTTTATTTGTTCCATATCCAATGTCAATACGACATACGGCCATCACACAATAATAAAAAATAAGTGCAGATAAACCCAAATATATATTATTATAAATTATACTATACTACAAATAATAAATACATATATACCTATGATAAATTAAAAATATTTGATTATAGTATATCACAGCATTCCTAAAACACTGTGCTATAATACCAAAAGATAATAATTTTTATGTAGCTTACTACTCATAATGATCAGTAACAAGCAACAGCCAGTAGGATGGTGGTCGATGGATACGAATCATGATTTACGAAAGGGAGAGGTAAAATAATTCGATCAACACTGAAAGTTTGAATATTATAGTTGGTGATTTTAAAATCATTTGCTATCCATTTTTATATTCGATAATATTAAATGTATTATTTAAATCGTGTTATAAATATTATATTATAATCTATCATCAAACATTAATTTAGTCTATTAGAAATTCATTAAATATCGTTGCACGATATTACGATAATAACATTATATCATATTATTTAGTAACAGTATTTACTATTTAAATAACGAACATAATAATATAATATTTAGTTTATCTTAAAAATATTTTTACTGTTCCAATGTTTTGGTATCGTATAGTATAGTATATTGACTATATCCTGTATAGTGTATGGTTTATTTACTTTCAATCCTATAACAATAATGTGTCGCATATAAATTTTATTTTGTTGTAGTAGTATAGTAGTAGTAGTAGTAGTATTTGTAGTAGTAGTAGTGTGCCCGAACGCGATACGCCCGGTGAACGAAGATGGAGCGGTAGGTCGCGTAGGCGTATAAAAATACTGATTTAGTACTATATAGTATATATATATACATACATATAATTATAAAGATAATACAACACGAAATTATGGAAGACAATAAATTCGAGGAATCCGTTTCAGAACAGCTATGACGTACTTGGCGTCCATTTTCAGCGCCTCACAAGTAGTAAGTCGATTATTATATTAGTAGGTAATAAACGTCTGGCAGTAAATTATCAGACGCATTACGATATTCAGGGTACCTATATATTATATACAACGAAAATCATTATAAAAATAAATAAACTCAGTAAAATCGAAGCTCAAAAACATATAATTATTGTACTTACACTTAAATTCCTTTATTATATTTACTTGAGTTGTCAATATCTGCTGCTACCTATTTTTACTCGTTAACTGGCGATATCTGCCATTACTAGTAAGTTAGTGTCTTATAAACAATAGAATTTTGGATCAGATAATTATTGTATTCAATTAAGACGACAACTATAATATCACCTACTATGGTACGAAATAAGGCAGAAGTCGTGCGATATAACATAATACAATTTTCCGTATGTAATTTTCATAGAACATCTTGGAAACTTTTAAACTTTGGTCACAATGTTTGAAATTAAAATTAAAAACTTCGTTTTTAATATAATATGAAAAAATATAAAATGTTCAATTTAGATCGTTTCATAGATCATCATGTCTGTGTGACATTTGTTCTAGAAACACACTGTATAATATTACGTAGGTACCTATTTACACTGTGCATAATATAGAGACCAACGATATTATATTTATACATATATCTTTCGAGTACGTGCCACTGTTGCTGAACCGTTGACAACGAATAGCTATTGTTATACTATGTAGTGCCCTAAGTATACCGTTATTATGCGTTATGTATGTTGGAGAAGATGTGTAGTTCGTCTTGTGATCCAACGAATACAGTTATTATCGAACTAGCACCATGTCATTATATTATTATTATTAACCGATCTTTGTTATAACATTTTATCTGTATAAACACGAAATAAATATCATCGACGTCACAGACCATATATATTTATACTTACAATTTTGTGACATGGACGATCAAAAAAATGTTGTTAAATACTGCAATATCTCTAAGACGTCATATTGAATAAGACGAGACAACTATATTATATTATTGTAATGATATTATGAATTGCGGGCAATTCGTTAAAGTCTCCGGGAAAATTTATGACGTTCTCGTGATCGTCTTTATTACCGTCGTATGCGGGCCTGGGAAATATTATTTATCAAGCAAAGAACGTAAAAAGTTTCTCAGAATTTTTTATTCTATTTTTTATTCTATCGTCCGGGTTATTGTATTTGTACTTACAATACAATATAATATTATACAATGTACATAATACACACAGACTATATTATATTGACACAAAACAAATCGTTTGTGCTACGAATGTATCATCATTATTGTCATAGAATTAAAATCATAAATAGTACAGTATATAGTATCATTGTGTAAAGTATATTGTGTACACCTTACTATCTTAGACGCATAATGCAATGATATAGGTAATATTAATAATACGTATGAACTTAGTACGACGACCGTTGTGGCCGGAGTTACCGGTATATGTACTTATTATACAGACTTTTATTAAAATATATTTAAATCGTTGCGTTTGAGAGCGTTTATGTTACATTCACATTTGGCCGAGCACATTACAATCGTCGCCGCCACCGCAGACAAATCGTAGGTGCATTCGTTCGACTACATACATTTAATATTATTATATACTTGCACAGGCCGTAAACCTGACAGCAATGCGCGTGTGTGTATGATTATTCTCATACACATATTATTATTAATAAATAATAATATATTATATATGCTATGTAAGATTAAACATTTTTCTTCTGTTAATAATCCGTATTCATCGTCGACCGCGTACATATAATTTTAATGCGTCCGACGCTAAACGTTGGATTCGAATCATTACGAGTTGATGCGTTTTGTTTTGCGACCGTATCTCCCGGCGGATAATTGTATTGATAAACACGGTTGGATGATTTTCCGGAATTGTGTACACAATCGCAGACATAGGTCAATCCGGATTTCAATGATTTTCCTAATTCGTTAGACTTTGACGCTAGAACAAAATGTTGCTCAGTTATTACTACCTAATAAAAAAAAAATAAATAACATACTCTAATGGACGAATTGAAACCAAATTTTTTAATCAAAAAAAAAATTTAATGGATACAATTATTATTTTATATCTTGTATTTTATAGCTTATAGTGATGCTTTTAACATTTTATTGAATAATATTGAATATTGTTTAAAAAATAATTTTGTAATTTCCATTTTATTTTTATTTTTATATGAATATTAAGTCACCATATGACCATAATAACATATTTAATATTGTTACTAATTTATTATAAAGGAAGCATATTTTATTATTTTATAAAATAGTTTGAAATCCATTTTTGGTAACTAATGATTTAGTTTTTTTTACATTCGTTATTAACGGAAGAGTTTTTTTTGTTTATTTTAAGTCATATTTAATATGTACTTATAGTTAATAAAATAATGCGTGTCCTTTAAAATATGTTTATGATACGAAATAATAGTTATTAATAGTTAAAATAAAAGAAAAAAGACGAGTGGTACACTCGGAATAATAAACCCATTTAATTCGGTGATAAGTTGGTTTATCTATATAACATTTTCTTAATGGAGGTCGATTACGGTTTAACACCGGAAGGCTACAGAAAAAAAAACTAAAAGATAAAAACTTAACTCGTATTTGAAGACAAGGTTAATCCTCTTAATTTGCGATTATCTAAGTCCCTGGAAAACATATCTCAAGGCGTATTGTGGAGTAGTCGAGATATTATATCAAAAATCAAACACACTGTCAAACTATAAACCATAATAAATAAACTGATGACGTACTAATATATGAGAGTTATTCCACATACTCCATTCGCATACCAACCCATACTCGTAATTCGTTATATTTAATTACGTATAACGAGTATTTCAATAAATCGCAAAATAATTTCCTGTAATTAATAATTACGCACTTCTACGAAACGATCGGTTTTGATTTGACGAAAAGTCAAATATTATGAATTCGATAACATTGTTTGTATGTAAATATTATCTGCGTCCCATAAAAATTAAATAATATTAACTGGAACGTGAGAACGCAAAAATAGAATATTAAGCTACGCGTTGAACTCGTTTTTAAAATTCGTACACACAACATATAACTATAAAACTATATTAGGTATACTATGAAGTCTCGTTTTCCGTTGATATATATTTTCAACGCTCTTGGCTACCATCCGAATAATAATAATTATAATATTATCGTTATTATCGTTAAGTACAGATATCCGGTATTATTATTATTATTGTTATTGTCAAGTGCACGTGCAAGTCCGACGCTCGCACTACCTATTCGTATTTTTCGCCATTATGCGCTGATTTTAATACATTGAAACGGTCGGTTAACGGTGAACGCAACACGGTTACACTAGAAATCTTCGTCTGGGAGGAAATACTAATATTGATGCGGGGAGTTTTGAAAAAAAAAATTTAATTTAAAAAAGGCGACTGTCGCTATAATGTCGTAAGTCTGCCTCCGATGTGGGTTTTTTGTTTTGCGAGAGCTTTCCGATCGGTATATTATTAGTATCTGTATTTCAGACGGTCGTGTCGTCGTTCTGAACTCCCGGGAAACGCGATTACGATTATTCCCGAAAGCGCGATTTCGATCGGTCACTCGTCGACAGCTGCAGCTGCAGATGGTATCGAGAATTCGACGGAAAATTAATATCGTACACCCGAAATCGCGACAACACTGCAGCAGCAGCAGTCGTCGAGACCATTGATTATAGAATAGTCTATATTCTATAATCAATGGTCGAGACGAACTCGCGCTAACCTCTCGCACACGTCATAATATCATTATAATATTCTGCACTCGATTCACTCGGACTTAAGTCTGTCGCGTTCGCAACAGTGCCCGTATCGTGTGTGTGTGCGTATAATAAGTACGTAACGTTCGCGTGAGATCGCTCGCGCGCGCTCGTGTGGTGTTGACCATTTTAGGAGAGACCCGCGGCGGACACGGCTCGACTCTCTGTGCATAGCGTATACACTATTATAGTGTGTGTGTAGTGTACACACACACAGACACGACTGGCATGCATTCGGTGTCGAGTGGGCGTCGGGCGGGCGGCGGCGGCGGCGAGTGTGTAAAAACGCGAGGAAAAATGGTGGTTTCCACACCGCACCGGTTTCCGCGTCGCTCTGTATATATGATAATAATATGCATCATGTGCACCGCGTACGCACGCGAATCGAACTGTACGAGTGCGCCAACACAAACGCGAGTACGTTATTATTATCATCGTCGTCGTCGTCGTCGTCGTCGTCATAGGTATACACAATAATAACGATAATGATAATGATAATAATAATATTATTATTATTATTATTATACGGACTCGACGGCGGCGATCGCGTCCGTCGTCGGTGGGGACGGTGAACTCTCGCGCCGCCCGGAGAGTGTCGCGAGCCGGGCCGGCACGCGAGACGGTTCTCGGGCCGCAGTACGCGAAACACGTTCGACCGGGTCGATCGGCGGTGGCGGACGACGCGAAAAAATTTTCACCACGACACGTGCGACGACTTCGAGCCTACGACGGACGACGAGGACTATTACAATAATATAATCATAACGAATCACGATATAATAATATATTAATTTAATTACGTTCTCGTAGTAAATAAAGTACATTGGTTTTCATAACCCCGTCGACGGGAATCGAGAAGCGACGCTTTCGTTTTTTTTTCGCCGCCATCGCGTATTTTTTCCGGCGCGAAAACGCGTGGACCGATTTTGTTTCAGTGCGATTTAAAAAGGATTCTTTTTACTTTTTTTTTTAACGCCAGTTTACGAAATCGTCCGGTCAGAACGTCAAACGGTATAATATCGCTAATATTATTCACAGTCAAACCCGCGACGACGAGTTTAAACGAGATTGGGTATGTAAAATACATATTATTATTATGTTTTATTATATTATTTTACATTTGCGATAGATATGTATACTATATACCTATGTTATAATAATTACGACCATTATATCGCGTTTGCGCACACCCATCATCGTCTTGCTTTAGACCGTTTAAGCTATGTCGTATTTTTATAACGGTTGAATACAGCCGAATAATAATTCGTTATTTTTACAGCACGGATATCATCGTGAATTCTGCGATCCACTTTCGTAATTGCTCCGCATGATATCATAAAACTGTTATAAGTACGAGTATTATTATGTGATAAGTATTATAGTTGTAGACACGTCATAAACATGCCAACAAACTCGTCGTTATTAGCTTTTATTAGGTATGTGTTTTTTTTTTTAATTATTATTGTTATACCATCAGTCAACGGACCTGAAGACCGCTGCTTGACGGCGGCCGTCGACTGCACCAGACGTTCGCGTTAGTCGGACGCGACGATCCAAATTTGGAAGTAGTTTATATTCAATATATCGGTTACGCTATCGCCACAAACAATGACGAGTAGGTATACTTAAAAAAAAAAACCGACAATCTTAACATTCTTGTTTACTTGAATGCATCGATTTACATTGAAAAAATACTTAAACTAATCACGAAGTACATCTACTCGTAATATATTCCAAGCAATGTATACGTACCTCTATCTATATGTATTTACTATGGATTCGGTCATTTCTAAAAAGCAATCTGTTAACCACATTCGATGTGTATTTCAAACATAAAAACCATAATTTTGACTTAGATTGTAATGATAATAGGTATCTATACATTTTAAGTACAGATACTTGTTTTGATTTTTTTGTTAAATTTATTATTATTTAAACGTCAATAATATAATATAATAGATTCTTACTATTTCAAACTTGGATGGATAGTTAAAACTTTTTATTATCTCAAACTAAATTGAAGTCTCCTTGAAACTATTACTACAACAGTACTCAATATATTGAATTTTTTTTATAAGTATCTCAAACTTCTTTCTATTCTCTTTTAAATTTGAGTGTTTATTGTATTACTACTAAGTTCTTACATTTAAAACATTCAACCGGAATACAATTTTATATAAATTATTGATTCTGGTTTTGGTGACTATACCACAGTATAGTATTAGTATAGTACTAATAACAATTAGTGTTATTATAAATTTACATTTAGAACTTTTATCTATCGACATAGATATTAGCTAATATCATATTAAATAAATGTATAGATTTTATTATTCATTTTAAACACAAATTCAGTTATAATTTACTATAATATATAGATACATACAAATTAATTTATCTAAATAAGTTATAAAATCGTATAATAATAGCCAATTGTCGTTAAAATATTCTTACATAATTCCATCTACGTCTTAAAGACAGGCAGTAAATATACTAAAGTAAACACAGAACACCGGTCATAAAAACGAATTTCAATACTTGACCTTTCAACAATTTCAAAACATAACAAATTTTACTGTCACTTTAAAAAATGTCTTTAGATCAAATAGTGTGTGTCCTATCGATCATTCAATATTTATATATTATTTTATGATTTACGAATATCGTGTAGATATCACTTTTTTAAATCATATAAGCATATAAAAAATAAAATTATTAGTTAGCTGTTAGCCTTTTGATCTACTTAGTACTCATCATAATATCAATCCATAAACGCATTATCTGGTAGTTGGTTTTTAGATATAGTACCTATACAAAAATAGCATAAGTTAAATATTAATGTGGTATTTTTAGTGGATTTTAAAAAACAGCACGTGGGTTTTCAAACAACACAAACAACATAATACTATGGTATAATAATATGTTATATGGCCCTGATGATAAATTTCATAGTAAAATACGATATTATTATTATAATTAATGTTACTCAGACATATTTCGGAAGTTGATTTAGATTGGATAAAATAATATCAAAAATATGTTAGACGTTTAAAACTGTTTACTGGTGTAACTACCATTAAAAGGAACTTATCAGTTACGATTTAAACTTGTTATAATTATTATATTTTATAATTTTATATTCATCTGTGAGTTGGTGTCATCGACCTAGTAATATCAACTACGGAAAACTTATATCAACACGGCCATATGGTTAAACATAACAAAAAAAAAAAAAACAGTCTTTCTTCTAATTGTTTAGTATGTTATTATTGTTTCGATAATTTTGTACAGCATCCATTGTCGAAGTGGTACTGTACCCACGCCACACACATTTCGGAAGTGGTATTTCCATCGCTCACATGAGTATCCCGGTACGGGTGTAGGTTGATGTTCATACAAAAACTTGCGTAACACACACTTTATTTTTAATCTTCCTCTGTCATCGTTTATTTCTTATGCTTATTATTTTTCGGCGACTTTTGCTCTCCCGTCTGTTGTGTGTGTACCTCGGATCCGTTTGGTTTTTGTTCTTGACGTCAAACGCGCGGGACGGACAAAGCGTCGACCAAAGCTGCGTAACCAGAAAAAACCAACACGTAATTTTTTACACGCGCACACGGAAAAGCCCAGTAGTGGGTACTGCAGATGGAATGATGACTGTGACTGAAAAGATTATTTATGATTTCAACCAGCTATGTCACGTATTGTAATTTATAACATACAATATTATATTATTATACACAGTGGCTCGCGCATTTTATCTTAACAAAATACTATACATTGGTCACAAATATCAAAAATAATGTCTCGAAAACCGGACTACACGACAGATTACCGTCAACCTCTAAATAGCATACCGAGTTTTCTTAACATTGATTAGCTCTTAAATTTATATATATTAGATATTGTTGTTATTATATATTTTGCCTCTGATATTGATTCAAATAATATGTCTGAGACATTTAACGGTCTGTTTAAAACTCATTTGAAAATCATTATTGTTAATTGTACGCTTATTTAAAGTTAACAATGTATTTTGTTGAATATAAATAAAAAAAAATTGTTCAATTGTGTTTAGTAGCAGGTACCCACGTTTTTAACGCAGTCAGTTGGACAATAAAATTTGTTCTTCTACATAATATAATAGCACAATGAACTGAGTAATTTTACATAACTCAATCCCCGCACTGTTGCAGGCTCTTCGAGTCGTACCTACACTATTCGGTTTTTTATATATATACGGTTGTTACGGTTTAGTTTTTTAATTTGTTTACTATTAACGAGAAAGCGTTAAAAATATTATTACGTATCGTTTTGTGAACTCAGCTTGTAAGACGTCGCAAAAATATAGATGACGAATTTCGCGAAGGACATTCCCTCCAATAACCCTGAACCGTCTAATAAACACGCGACTTTATTTTCTATCAATTTTTATCTCGATTGTCTCGCCTCTAGAAAAGTGTGCGGAATCGCAAAATTATTATTTATTTTTATCTTCCAAGGACATACTAGAATCTAAGACTTTACTGGACCTAGTGTTCTGCACTGGTGCAAATTTATTTTTAAATGCATCATTTCTAATAAATCATAACTGTAATAATGGAGGTAAAAATTGAGTAGGTAAGTGTGTACTGCGATGAGTTTATGAGCTGTAGACGGGCTTTTATTTCGATTATCTCGAGCCTTCGGGCTGATGAGGTTTGCTGAGGACGTTGATGTGTATGTAATTTAACTGTGAATTTTGCGCTTCAGGTGTGAGTTGTAGTCGGTGGGTATTGAGAGGAGATTATTAAATTATTATTATATGTATGCTCGTACTATTTTAGCCGTCACCCGCGTGAAATCGCTAGTTCGTACATAAAAATACCAACAGACCATTTAAATATATATATACATACTCGTATATCGGTATTCACAACACGAGTATACCATTATTTTCGGGGGAATCGGGAAGTCGGAAATCGTCACGAAAACGTTTCTTCGGGATTTCACCATCATCGCCCGGGCCAAACGTGTGCGTGCAGCTTATAAATACATCATATTATACAATATACCAATACATAATATTGTATTATTTCGTCCGACTAGACTATATAGGTGCAAACGCGTGCAGGTAATACGATACACGATGACGGTGACGGATACGACGGTTATTACCGTCATCTTCGTACTTATTTTATATTGTAACGGTCGAGAATATAACGCTTTCCCCACTGCAGACGTTTCGCCCGCACACTAGTCCAGCGACATTCGCCAAACAGCCGCAGTATTTTTCCGCCCACGTGTCACCCCGCACACCTTGGCTGCAGCTGGCATTAGCGCATAATACGCGTGTGAGATTGTCATCTCGAACGGACCACGGCCTCAGGACTTGCACGAGCCATTCGGTATGCGTATATTGGTAAACTCGGCTGCGATCGTCCGATCGTCATTGCGTTCCTACAATATTTCTACTATATATTATTTCGGTATTGCGTATAAATAATAGCAGTGTTTGGACGTACAAAGTGAACACCGAGGTGAACACAATCACATAAAATAATATAATAATACCACATTCAATAATAAAACTTAATGATATAGGTATTGCTATCTGCGTAACTTTAAAATTTGGACTCGGAGTAAAATTTTCAACAGCCACTCTCCCGCCCGCAATCAAGACAAATTTCTAAAATATCTTACCCTTACCTGTTGAAGTTATTTTAAATGTTATTTAAATATGTACTACCACATGTTTTATAATGACCAATAAAATTTATAATATATAATAATATTTACATAGTGTATTGAGCAAAACCATCACAGAACTCACTTTTATGTGACCGCTGTTTGATGTTATTCGTAAATAATTATACATAGTGACTTAAGTTTTTGGTAAAACATATTTTAAAATTTCAGTAATTATTAGTCGCATTCATATTATTTATATACTCGTAAACAACAAAGAAAGTTTTAAATTAAATTTAAGTGTGTTTTGAGCTATTAAAAAATATATACAATTTGGTACATTATTAAAAGTAAACACTATACACTTTAGTCCTCCTTAACATCCGAGTCCAGGTACGAGTACACCATCTGATCCATTTTTGGTTATACCTACAACTTTTTACCAGAAACTTTCTAATGGTAACACACACATATATATATATAATAGAACACACAATTGTCATGTTAATAAATTCATGACCGTTCAATTGCAATTAAAAAGCGCCAATTGTGTGTAGACGTTTTTCTTTCGTAAATTAAGTTTTTTAACCGTATTCACATTTTGCCTAAAATAATAACCTTTAATAAATAGTATAAATTTATCAATCAATCGATTAAATAATCCATCCACGTTTCCACGAGGAGGAAACATTTAATATTAAATTTTGTTTTTACCTTCCGCTGTTAGATATAAAAAAAGTCTCCTGGACACCCGTATGATATTATTATCGAGTTGTATTCTGAGAACCATTGCGGACAATGCGATCTTCTTTGAGCTGTTTCAGTGGACCGTGAGTCATGTCTGTAACACTGCGGGTGTGTGGTTTGTATGTGTAGCGTGTGTGTATATTATCATGTGTGTATGTGCGTTTGCGGCACGTCATCGCCGTTAATGACCTCTACGAGTAAGTTCAACGTATGAATGCAAATTTGCTCCGTTTCTATTATTTGTTATTTATTTTTATTGTTATTACTTCTTTTTTTTACGATGCTCGTAATGGACTTTTATACACGTATATTATTATTATTAATATTATTACCTACTACTACTATTATTATTATTATTATGGTACATATTGCAATGTTATTTCACCGTTGAATTTGATTATTATTACCATCATCTTCAAACCAAGCACTCAGCCGAGACGTTTATTTTACCGCTCAAATAACTATAATACTATGTTGTCTATACCCGAATTACTACCAGGAAACCTGAATTATAACGTTATTAGCGATTCTGCGTGCACGATTCGCGTATTTTTGATGTTTGAAATTTCGTATTCCACAACGTTTTAGTAATCTGTTTTGCAACAATCGCTCATCAGTGATATGTATTCGTATAGATGCTGTAGGATAGGCCTCGGGCATAATGATATGTTAAAGTATAAATGAAATCTCATAATATTATAAAGGAACATCGAAATCGGTATTTATGTTTTTAACAGAATTATATTATCATATAGCAGTTAGTAGTACAGATGTAAAACTAAATTAAATTTGGATATGATTGTTAGATTTAATTTAATTTATATATTTTACCGTTAAATTGAATTAGTAATAATGATAGGCGTATCTAGACGTAATCCAGGTTAATTAATAAAAGCTATTAATAAACGTTGTTCTCTATCCTATTACGTTTTTCACGCGTCTACGAAGCTTATATCTAATAGAACTAAAATAATTTTTACACCCATCCCCTCCAATTTTAGATTTAATATAATGGATATCAATCAATTAAAATAAAATAATGTATAAATAATAATATGATATTATTAAATAACTTAATTAATATGTCAGTCAGTTACAAAATAATATAAGTTTTAGGCGTGGTCATGTACTTCTGAAATGCTATCAAGGTATACGGAATCGAACACATTACTACCTTATTACTTTCCTAAAAGTTGGTTTAGTATAATTGTTATCACTTATCACTAATAGTTTGAATTGAAAGTAAAATCAAATGATAGAAAGTTTTGATATTTTTTTTAAATAAAATAAAACACTTTGAATATCACGATTTTATACTATTTTTTACTATATTATTCAATACAATAATACATGCTACCTATATCATAAGTGAAAATGTCCTTTAAATTGAATATGTATTTGTTTAGTTAAAATACGATTCTCGTTAGTCATTATTTAGATTGTAATATCACCATAAAAGTTAATACTTTAATCAAACTGCAGCTGTATAATTTTACTCGGGAACAATCCACCGGAGAACAATAGGATATGCGAAAAAGACACATTTTATTATTATATCAGTAGACGACTGTACAGTAACATATTACACAATATTATAATAAGTTAACGACAAACCAATTTACGAGGATAATATTATTATGTAAATATATAGATCCTAAGCGCAATAATATGCAACGTTTGACGGGTGTAAATAGTCATGTTTAAGAACAATGATCAACGCTTATAATATTGTTATGGTTGTATCTACGGGCCGAATTTTAATTAAAAATACATTTTTTTAGGGAGGGGAGTGAAAGCTCTGGGGCATTGTTTTTCATATGCATAATTTATTTAATATAAAAAATATACTTCAAAGGTGAAACTTTTATCCGCAGTTTTCATCGTTTTTTTCATTTTTAGATCATTTATTAGCATTTTCCGGTAATTTCATTGATGTTACTATTGCATATTAACACATTATTCGAGTGTTCAGGGAAAATTTGGAAATTTAAAATATTACATAAAAAAATATTGTTTTCATATAAAATCTACTCAAACGGTTTTTAGGTATTTTTTATTCGTGTACAGTCATACCTACACTCGATACAAAGTAAGTGATTAAAAGAGACCCCCCCCCCCTCATCCAATTGCGTCATTTGTCCTTAAATAGAGTGTACGCAAATATTGTATGTTATCATAATATTGTGGTGGCGATCAAACACAAGACGCGTCTCGCTATTTAATAGAGTACAATATCATATTGTATTAACATATATACGTGTCGAAAACTGTATCGATATTGTGCGGGCGCACGCGACAATGTCTCGTCGGCAAGACCTCAAAAAGTAGGTCAGTATGTCTACTGCTGCCGCTCGTTTATATTATGAATATGGCCCGTCGTTATGTTTATTTCGCGCGCATATATGATAATAACATAATAATCGTAATTCGTAATAATAATAATAATAATAATAAAACCGATACGCCCTACGACACGACCGAGTCCGTCGTCCTCGCAATTCATTTTGTAATATATATAAACGATATAATATAATAAAGTTATTATCGTGTGTCGGATTGCCGCTAAAATAATATCGTCGTCATTATTCGACGATGTCGGTGTATGATAACAGAATACGATGGTATATTACAACGGATGTTCGTATAAATTTCTGATTAATATTATTTTGTACCGCGTTACCGTTATTGTAGCGATCGGTAAAATCCGTTGCTGACGGACAAAACCCCGCGCGTATGTCTCGGGGTGTCTGTGTGAGCCGTCACGTTATTTTTTCGTTTGTATATCATACGTTTTCTTTTTTTTTTCTTATTTTTTATCACCCGGACTTCCTTCGGCTCCTGGCCAAATTTCGTGGTTTCGTACGAACTACGGGTGTGCACGATCGCTGACAGACGAACGTTTACATTATAACATGTTGTATAATAATATATCGACTCGCGAACACGCGTATTATATACCTTTATACAGTGTATTATGTGTACTGCGGTGATATACCCGTCGACCGTCTGTTTCATATCACAAGCCAAACGCACGTGCGCCGAGCGGTCGGAGGAGGCAAATCAAACGCCGCGGGTGAACCGTCGAACTATCGCCCGCCACGAACTCTCCGCGCGGGCGTGTGTGTATATATAGGCCGAGACGTGATATTATTAATTTAATACGACGTGTATACATAACGCAAGCGAATCGCGCTTGGCGTTAATGTTGTGTATTCCGCCTCGGGCGAGATAGGAATATAATAATATGAGCAGAAACAAAAACGTTTTCGGAGCTTGTCTGTGATACGAACGTCATTGACCATCTTACACCCGTACTTCAGTCTTAGTCGAGCGTATGACGAACTTAACCTGATGACAACTTGATATATTGTTATAATATGTAATTTTTGGTTCGTCGAATAATAATAAAAAAAATGATGTAAGGTTTCTGCCGTTGTGGTAAACTATATAATTACGACTTGAGCCTAAAACAACCTAAATACATTATTTCTAATAATTATTAAATATTGCTATTTTCTAAAAAGTATGCAATTATAATATAATAATATATAGAAGTACATACGTCTGAAATTTATTATCTATTTTTTAGATTGAAATCGTGTGTAAGTTTTCGTAGTCGGTTTCAGTTCTCAAAATAATTAAACAGGGGTTCCAAAGAGGTATTGGTTCAAGCCCCCGGCAAGAACGCGCGACTATCCGTGAATTTCGAAACTGATATCTTGTCGGTCGAGGTGTACAGGTGTATATATATACTGCATTGTAATATCTCGTATTGTTTGGGCAATAATAATATTTTGGTACTATTTTATTCGTATGTGTTTTTGCGCCATTGAGACGCGCTTGGGAATCTATGATATACCGCGGGCTTTTCTTTTATAATATTTTATATCGTAATATAATATAATATAATATAATATAATAATATATAGAAGTACATACGTCTGAAATTTATTATCTATTTTTTAGATTGAAATCGTGTGTAAGTTTTCGTAGTCGGTTTCAGTTCTCAAAATAATTAAACAGGGGTTCCAAAGAGGTATTGGTTCAAGCCCCCGGCAAGAACGCGCGACTATCCGTGAATTTCGAAACTGATATCTTGTCGGTCGAGGTGTACAGGTGTATATATATATATACTGCATTGTAATATCTCGTATTGTTTGGGCAATAATAATATTTTGGTACTATTTTATTCATATGTGTTTTTGCGCCATTGAGACGCGCTTGGGAATCTATGATATACCGCGGGCTTTTCTTTTATAATATTTTATATCGTAATATAATATAATATAATAATAATAATATACACACACATGTATTTTACGCGCCCTTGAAAATTAAATAGGTTTTGGAAAATTAATTTCGTACCCTCAACAAATTTTCGTCCGTTCGCCCATATTGTTTGCACTCAATGTCAGCGTACTATCAAATGCATTATTATTATTGTTATGGCGGTTCTATACTGCGTATGTATAATGTAATATACATTCTCCAATTATTTTAGAACGACAAAGCACCGTACACACAACAAACCGTAATGAGTAATGGCATATCATATATCATAAATAGATATATATATTAATTTGATTTAGATTAAAGTTATACTTGTACATAATTTTATTATTATATAGGTACATTGTTTATACATCGATCTCGTTTCGTGTGACTGTGGTGTCCAATATACGAAATAAGAGTATGCTTCAATTTGTTATGTTCGACATTCCACCATTCCCCTATACGACGATATTCAATAATTTTAGAACTATTTTATCACATCGCGTGTGATATAAAAAAAAAATATTAAACCTAGAAACTTAATTTGATGATTATTAAAGAAATAATATTAAGAAGGCGTTAAATTATCGCACGGATGATGATTATATATAATATTGCTACACACGCACGAACAAGAATTATTATCGCCATTCGATTTTATAAAATTTTCAGTCCTAAATATCTCAATGGTTATTATATTATTATTATTATTATAGTGGTCCGATGTTTTAAGACGTTTTTCGTGTAAAGTAAAAACAAAAAATGTGTGATTAATGGCACAACCATCGTTATGCATACGACAAGCCTTCACCTACGCAGAGTAGGTACTTACATCTTCCCCTTTCTCCTCCAGACTATTACAGAAAAATTGCATCTTACTGTCAGTCGTATCACCGTATAATTTTTGACCGTCGTGCGGCGGCGAAAACTCTTAATTTATTGTTCGATTTTAATGTCAACCAGACTACCAGATTTTGCAATTGTATACAATACGCGCAAACGAGTAGCTGAGTAGACTGCATAATATATTATAATAAACACTAAGCCATTGATCACGTCAACAATAGTAGGCACCACGAAGATTTCAAAATCGTAAAATATACAATGCTTTTTTCTCATTTTTTTTTCACATATTCTTTCACTTTTTATCTCGCTAATAAATTGACTCGTCAGAACGTGCAAGAGGTCGTGAAAAGTAGCAAAATAAATAAATAAAACACTTCACCACAAAAAGAGAGATGAAAAAATAAAAATATTATGATTACCACTCAGATTAGTACTATGTATAATCAAAGAAATTATCTAGAATAATTTTATATTTAAATACACGCGCCTAGTAGCACCTATATAGGTACTTTTATTATAGCACGTCATTTATCTTATTAAACGAACGAATTTGCTTTTGCTTCAATGCAATACTTTTGTTAAATATATTTCAGTGAAACGATTATCATCGTCCAATTCTCATAACAGAGCATAAAAAAAATATAAAATATTGTAGTATTTATTATAAAGCTATACGAATTCGTAAAATAATCGTAGTCAAATATCAAATACGAAAATTTAATGTAATATTATATTGTGTTGTAAGATTATAAAAGAACGTTCGTTCATAATATTAAACTTTACATTAAGCTGATCGTGCAAATTATTTTAAAGCATTTTATAATTTATTTAATACCTAAACGTTTTCCACGAACGTGTTTTTCGAGTGCAGTGATGAGTATGTATATGCATATACCCAGTATAAAGTTTATTATACAATCATTGTTTATATTAAATAGTGTTTATGATCAATGATACACAACATATTATTATTATATGAATTTACGATGGGAATATATAGTATAACTCGGCGATTAATACGCTTCGCAGGAAAAAAAAATCGCAATCAAACGTCGTCGGTTAAAAGAAAATATTTTTTTTTTACAAAAACCACTTGTCGTCGAGCGACCGCCTACGGCCATGAGCTGCATCGTAAATCGAATATTACCTATGCAGTCGCGGAACTGTACACGCTACGTCCACAGAGATATAGGTACATTGATTGCGGTATAAAACGCTTTAACGGTTAGGTTATAGTGTATATATTATATGTATTATATTTCTCGAGTGCGTTGCACAATAGGGTGTTTGCGCACATAATTGAAGGGTATACGATGAGACATTTGCTATGCATAATACAAGATGCGCATAATATTGTAGCGGACTTTGTTGTACCGTTTTATTTATATTATCGTCAAACCGTTCAATGCATATCTTTTCGTACGAGACACGAATGAGGAGCGGACTGAGTGAACACACGGTGGAATAAACGCGACTGCTGATTAGTTATCGCGGTGGTATAATATAAAATTATAATAAGTACGCAGACGGACGCTGCAGCCTTGTAGGTATTTCCGTTATCAGTTATCACGATGCCAACGGTCGGTGGACCGTTTCAACGACGAAATTAATTTTCATAATATTATGCGTATACGATTTTACACAACGAGTAGATAGGTACGCGATCCAGCTACTTGTTCGAAACCTAAATATATAGTGCTATGCTACATAATACAATAGGAGATTCGTATACACGATAAATCAATAAATATCCTGCCATAGTGAAGTGTTCCCGTTGTAGCTCACACGATGACGAATAATGACGCACAGAATTAAATTAAGTAAGTATTGCGTTCTTTGGACTACAAGGATTCAATATCGTGGAACTTGTCTAAAAATTGTAAAACGCATTTTTAACGGCACTGCACGTCAGTTTGACAGATTCTACCATTATATATGAGTGATAATAGCTCTGCTTGACGCTTACAATCGTTTAAAAAGGAAAAAAACCATAAACCGTAAAACGAATCCAACAAATCCTGATGGTTGTATCGGTCAATTATAAGACGTATCCTATTTTTTGTATTATTATTATAATAATAACGTCGATCGAACGTCGTAGTCGTGTGAATCATTGTAGATCCAATTCGCATCTATAATAATTTATAATAGGTATAAAGGGTATTATCCGTTTCTACACGGTGGACAAAGGACGACTATAATATAATATGAATAGACTTAGAACGAGAGAGAGAAAATAATAACAAACAACCGGATTAATCGTCTGGTCCGTTGCGAGCGCGATGGCCTGAAGTGCGTTAGACCAAATCAGGTGACACCTACACCCACACTCTCTCTCACACACACGCACGCACGCACACATATATACATATACCGTGAAAAATCGTAACTTACACTGCATAATAACGCGTCAAACAGTGAAGATCGATTCGGAGTGACTACAGACCAGCGTGACCTGAAGCTCTATAATGATATTGCACCTGCAATTATTTTTTTACGTCCTTACCTACCGTTGGTATTTTTGTTGTTATTATCGTTATTATTATGATGATCATAAAACACGCGAAAATACAACAGACGACCTTGCCGGATAGCCATGCCGCTGCACTTCGCCCGTTCGTAAAATGTATTATCGACGGAAACGCATTGTCTCGTGTGCGTTGTAAATATTATATTAAGAAAGACGACAGAGAACACACACATATATATATATATAGGTATTTTATATTGTAATCTACCGATTTCATCACCAGCCGAGTTGCCTCTAACGACCTACAGGCTACGACGTACACGGCGGACCACAATTGTTTGCCGTCGTCGGTCACACGTGCGGGTCACGAAATAATATTATAACCGATCGCGATGAAACCACGGCCACATACGGTAAACTTCGTGATGTCACTGACACGTGTTTGCTGGACATACGAAGAACTCGCTTTGAAATACAACTTGCGAATAAACCAGCCAACAGCCAAAGTATCCAACGGTCGAGCAAATGCAATATTGTATTACCTGGTCTATAGTATGGTCAAATAATATGCATTACATATAATTGCTGATAAATCGAAAATTTAAAAATGTATTTTTCAGTATACCAATCAAGCTTACACTTCAATAATTATATAAATGTTGTTTACAATAGCGTGATGGCCAAACCGCCCTCGTCATTAGAAAAACTAAAAACGTTATTGGCAAAAATCACGCACGAGTTTCGTTTTCGAACACGTTTTAAAAAAAAAAAATGTTAGATATTATAAATTTGATCTTTAGACAGTACTATAATAATACGCACATCATGGTCAGAAATATTAACGATTAATTAAAAAACAACTGCATGAAAGATTTATTGGACCTTGGATATATGTTTTGTATGAATATAATATGTACTCTTGAGCCACGGAAAATATATAGTTGCGATTATTTCGACAACCGGACGTAATAATCGCGGGGGACTTGATGCGATTCTTTGCCGTCTGAATTTTGAAAGTTTTGACGCCCCCGAAATGTTTCGATGAAAACGAAATGTTACGAAATCGGTGGACGATGACGACGCTCGACGCGTAGAGACACCTTGAAAATCACTTTCGAACGTTATTTACTCATTCCACGCGGATGTCATTCATCGTCGGAATGTTTACGACCAGTGAACAGTGTATTTGTGCATGAGTAGTATAGTAGGTATAGTAGCATACCTATGTGTATATTATGATGACACAATCCGTTATGGACTGGTCAGCTTATAGGTTTCCTTCCGTTTTCATCGAATTAGTAACACGATTCTTGCAACGGTACAAATTAGACTACTGGTTTAATTATTATGGTCAGCAGTTATACATATTTATCTAATACTTTTAACAGTAACCATATACCAAAAATTATGTGTTCGACAATTAAGAGAAAAAAAAAATTGGACACAAAAATTTAAAAACCTTGTACGTTTATAGCCGTTCGCAGCTTTATTTTCTGAGCATTGATAATTATACACAATAATAGTATTGTGTACCTATACGTAGATAGCAAATTTATTGAACCCCCAATTGAACATCAGTCATCAGACCCTTATTTTCTATACATTCAGACTATATAATTAATATTATATCCCATTTATTTTATTGTATTGTTAATAATTGTAATAACTTAAAGCACGGATTTATATATGTACAATCTTTATGCTGGTTCAAAGTATAAGTATGTCATTTTATTTATTAATAATTTAATGTTATATTAAAATATTATGCTTATACAGTAAAAAAAAAAGTTGTACGATTTAAATCGGTATGAAGTGGTATTTCAATATTACCTATCAATATTAGTATTATTTGAATTATATAAATATTTTATATCTATTGGTAGTAAAAATGTGTTATTTAAAGAAGCAATTCGTTTAGATACTTATATGTCCTATATGGTTATATCTACCACTAATTTTCATAATTTTATATTTTTAATTCGCGATTTTGACGATACCTGTATAGTATACAATATAGGTACATATATTAACACAAATTAGTAGGTATATCAGATTTTACCTAACCTATTTAGGTATGCTGAAATGAATGTTATTGCCTCCACGATGGCATGTGCCCGATAATTTAATCCAAAGTTACATTAAAATTTAGCATTTGCAAAACGCATAAATATAAATAATTTCAATTTCGATTTAAAATGGTGATATTATTTTTGAATATACAATAATTAATACAATTTGTTTTTTTTTTTTTAGATACGCAATCGTTGTCGAAACCACGAAATAAAGTAAGTGTTCTTATTAATGGATTCTAACCTGTTGGTATATAATACAGTTCGTTAAGATTGTTAACAAAAGTCCATGTGACTATGTGCAAACGGCAATAAGTCCATGTGCTATATATTATGCAATTGCGTATTCTACAAATCTCTAGACCCTTTAATATTATACACTAGCCATGCCTATTTACATTCATCACGGCGACACGCAAATGATAATGATATTAAACGTACGTACAAAAAAAAAAAAAATCGACTTTGCATCGTAATATCGTTAATATTTTTGAGTCACGTTCGTCGTATTAACACAATAAAATATACGCGGTCATGAACGAAATCGAGGTTATTAAAATACGTAGGTATTATGTACCTATATATTATAATAAATGAGTATGTGTATAATATGGTACCTATTTAGAATTTTTTTTTTAATAGCCGAGCGCGTTACATCATTGTCGCACGCTAAAACTTTATGACAATATACCTATATATTATTAGGTTTAAACATTATTATAATAGTATCTATAGGTAGGCACTTGCCGATTTGATATATTATTATGCGCCGCATATATTAATAATATTATCATTATTGTCGTTTACGATCACCGTGCACTACGATACAATATTCGGCCGATTTTCGGAAATTGACAAACCAATAATAATTACACGTTTATTGTATACACTAAACCTTTTAACCGATAATTTTTCTATTAGTAAGCGCAAAAAAAATTGTCTACTCGTCGTAGGCGTATAATATGTGTTAAGATTTGCATACTAATAGTTACATTATACAATACCTGGAAATAGTCAACAGTATATTATTATTATTATAATTATTATTGTTTAACATTTTATTAATTTTTGTATATTTTAAATTCTTAGGTCTTACTATACACTTGATAGTATCAGGTATATTATATGATTACTATTCGTTCAAAGGTCCCGTGTTAATCCATGCTCGAATGATGATGTTATTATAACTATTAATTGGGTTAAACCTAAATAATACATTTAATTCGTCGTCTTATAACTATATTAACTATAGAATACATTAATTATATTCACTTGACGTATATATAGTGAATTTCAGTGTGAGGTATATTTTATGGTATATACCTGCAGAAATTAATAATTGATATTGAGGTTACCTATGTGGCCATAATATAGCCTAAATGCGTATTACGTACGGGTGTGTATAATATTATTATAAATTTATTACTAAACCTAGTCACAACAAATTACATTTTTAATTAATTAATCTCGTATGATAAGATTCAAAAAAAAATAAAAATTAGCACAATAATTAGAAGAAAGATATCATTCATAGTTAAGTTATAACATCAAATATAAAAAATTTCGTATTTTGCTCTCGATGTATTTTAATCGATGATTACGAAATAGTAAATTATTGTTTGAAAAAGTCCTCAAATGCGTTTATGTATACAAAATTGTATTTATTTCGTAATTTTATTATAATGTATAGTTATTTTATTATTTAAAATTGAATAGGTGCCTACGTTTTATTTATGTGCTATGATAGGTTTTTATTTCGTAATCGTATTTAAATACTCAATACTTATATAGGTATAATGATACTTCCAATATAATTCTAAAATCATCAAGGTATTCCATACATATACCTTATAAATTGTTTAATATCAATAGTCAAAATATATAGTTAAATGATATTTTAATATGCAAAAACAGGTTTTTCGATTTACTACAGGTATAGCACCTCTTGGAATTTCATCTATGTCATCTTTATTCGTATTAAACACTATGATTAAGAATTAAGATTGTGAAAAATGTTAATGCGCCAAATCACATGTAACTTTATTATAATGTATAATATACATATGACTCGTTCAAAATTTTCCGGTCGTAGTAAACTATGACTTATCTAAATTGTATGTAAACAATAATGATAATAATATTATAAGGAAATATTGGCATAGATTTCAAGAAAAATCACATCCGGGATGGTTAAAAACTATAACTAGTTTTTGTATTACGAATATATTATATATAATATAGTGACTGCAGTCGTAAAATGCGTTTTTGCTTATTTAAATCAGTTAATAATATTTTGGACCGCTCACGAAATAATTTTTATACTATTATACTAGTAGTATTATTTATTATTATTATTATTGTGGTCTATATTAACTGCGTGCAGTGACAGTTTCATATCTAAATATATTATAATGAAAGAACAGGATCTTGCACAGTCCTATTTTAATATATAATATAATATCTCTAAATTTTATTGGTTATAAGTTAACTATATAAAAACCTTTAGCTCATCCTTTATTAAATTTACGATTACATTTTATATATACACTTAAATTATTCTTTACTCAATTCTTACATTTCAGTTAGATTAAGCACAATAAATATCGTTTTGTTGGATGCACCACAAGTGCAATTCTGTGTGCCAACCATACATCTAGTTTCTATTTTTAATATAAAAATATTTATTATACATAAAAAAAATCCTAGGTGTAAGGTCATTTATTATTTTTTTTTTAATTCACAAATTCTATTTAGCACGGTTCTAAAATCAAAATTTGCATAATCATATCGCATATTCTTGATTCTAAGAACTCTGTGCGGGTTTTCAAACGAATCATATCGCCGAGAGCTTTAAATATACGTTCAAACGATGAATTTTCGTCTATTTAATTTTCAAACTTTTTAAAATAGTAATAGTAATAATAATATATAATTATTATACACCCTTTAAACTTTAAAGTCCTTTTTCACTCTTCGAGAAATCAATTCCAATTTTATGTACCTAGTCACAAAATTGCATATAAACATAACCATAATGCCCTGCGAGGTATGCTCGGAGCTTATTTAAAGTAATAAAAAATAATAATAATTAATCCTCGGGTCACACAACTATTATTCCTAGATATGTGTTCAAAAATTATGTCCGTTTTATAAATAATGATTAATAACAACTTATATTTACTACACTATTGTACCATAACTATACCGATATAAGTCTTATTAGTTATTACCATTTCTGTATTAGATGTGAAATTGAACGTAGCGTTTATTAAATATAACAAAAATTTAATTTAGAAGAACGTTTATAGAGCAATATAATGTGTATAGTTACTTATGTATAATATTTATATTGGAGAGACCGTTACTTTGATATGATTATATTATATTATTAAACGCATTATTAAATTATAAATACAACCATTAACGATAAAAAGTTCTATATTTTATAACGGCGGCTCTATGTGAGGCGCATATTACTGAAGCATATGATTGAAGTTGCTATCAAAAAAAAAACCTATGGCTGGACAAATCGATTAATATATTGACAGAGTTTCAAGTACGTTAACTAACACGTAGTCGAAAGTCTATTCATGTATCAATAATGCGACAAAAATAATAACGGCAAAACAAAAAATTAATAAATTTTAACAACGTATAAAGGTATATCGGTTTATTCCATAAACACGGCTGAAATTATATTTCGTATGTAAATTGCATTTTGGAAAAGTAGAAATCCAGAAGGGGATGAAAGAATAATATAAAATATCACTTCAAAGTAATTGGTTGAGGATTGTCATCTGTGCACCGTTTGATCGCCTCCACTCTGATAGATCGTATTTCCCTTGCACTCTCTTTCTTTCTCATCACTTCTATACGCGGCATGCGAAAACTATTTGAATAATTTAATCGTTATATGCACAATTTGTATACGATTTATAATAATTAAAAAAAAAAAAAAAATCCGAGGGTGGTTTTTATTCGTCAACACTGCCGTCGCACGAGGACGATTAATTTATTTATTGTGATATTATATCTAATTTCCACACGCGTAATACGTGTCACGCACTGTTTGGTAATGGTTTTTATTAATCGAGTCATTTTCAATGTGTATTAAATACCGAGGTATATAATACATTGTTTACTCGGATTTAATTCGTGTCTCGTCCCGCGGTCCAGCAGCATCCCGATCACGCGCTGCAGTAGTCGCAATGATAGGAAATCCGCGCGACGTCCCCACCCACGGCTTTTAATATTATACATAGGGCGTCTGTCGTGTATAATTAAAATATAATATAATTTCATAATGATATGGTACACCATAACTAAAAAATCCCGACCACATCTCCGCGTGCAAACAAAATTATATGATGTTGTCAATTCTTCGTAGAATTCTCGGGAAATATTAAAACAGAATATTATTATGCTATAATATTATCACCTGTAGCCGCAGTAGTAACGCCCCTTAACGCTATCATATTATGTCTCACGTTTTTAATTTTGAAATAAACATAATATATATATATAATGCATTTAGCGTATGCACAAAATCCTTCGCAAACAGAATTAAATAGTCTTGTAATAATATTATATTGTCTTAATTATATCAATTTACAGTCGCAGAGCGTCTTTTTTCTGTTTTAAAATAAATATACGTATATTGTTATACGTATAAGCACTGCGCAGTAGTTGAGTGTAGTTCCTTTACAGGACACGTTTTAATAGTATACAGCAGGTATGATACTATATACGTGTCAAATTCGTTTCGATTAACCTTAATAAAACATATCGCACGCTAATAATTTAAACGCGTTCAAAAACTGCAGACATACGCGTTTACTATTTTTTTTCTCTCCGGTGAAACGTGTTATTGCAAAATGCACATGTCAATTGCACATAAAGCTTTTGTCATGAGATTATATTCAATTTGTTAATGGGATTAAAGGACACGTGAGACGTAGAATGGATTTTACGTCGAAATAGTTAGACAACAAACAGCTAGAGATGTCAGACAGTAAAACCTGGTGCAATTTATTTGTTATTTTCGTTAATTTACTATACCATATAATGTTTGTATACAAAAGGCGATTCGTTTATTAACAATCATTATTTCAAAATCTATTAATGTTATATTTTTTATCGTTATAACTTTTTTTAAGTTTTTACTATTTTGAATGATAACGCACATCTTTAATTGTATTTACTGCATCAAAATATTTTCTGGAGTATTTCGATAAAAAAAAAAACAAAACGACATTTGGATGAGTACTTTATGAGATTTAAGTATTTGAAGTTCGAGTAAACAGAGTAGTAGACCAAAATATTTCGAGATATCCGTCATCAGTCTGCTCACAAAAACTATAAATACTTATAACTCATAAACTACAAGCAACACATCAGCATGGGAAAAATGTAATAGGTAGATACAAGTTTTAGTTCTCGTGCACATATTATAGCCCAGTCAATCGATTCGTATACTTGCGAGCAAAGACGTTAACGTCCGCATACCATACTAAGTTATTAACAATTTAATATCAAATTGAAACCTACGCAAACGACACGTCCCAATATATTATTATACATGTATGACAAAAACAAATGTTCAAAAACTCTAATTCGGTTCCACGCTTAACGCACGTTCCGCGGGCGTAATCGGTCGTTTTGCGTTTTATATATATTTTATTTTATTTTTTAACGATTTTACTATAAAATGTCCAAAACAATATTCGCCTCCGTAAAGTAGCCGCGCGCACTCTCCAACGGTCGAAGGTCGGTTTTTGTTGTTGTTTCCACCCTCCTCTTATCCATAGCGTTTCTTTGCGCTTTTATACTTGCCGTATATATTATCGTTTGATTGTTATTTTTTCAATCAAAACGTCAATTTATTTTTACGACTTGGTACGCATAGCGAAGAAAACGTGTACATATTATTATTATTATTATAACGTATACGAATTGAAATGTACTACGACGCACGCACAATAACAACGGTCTGAGCGGTCGACGGTCATGTAAATATTCGCCGAATTATTACGAAAAATAAATAAAAGCCGCTCGTCTTTCCCGAGTACCGCACTCAATAACAATAATAATAATGGCAAAATATTGTAGGTACGTACTACTTACATCATATTATTGTACATAAACCAACACAATGGAGTTTTTTTAGCGACCGGAAACCTCCTCGGCGCGGCGCGCGGTGCGGTTGTGTTGACGATCCGATCCGACTACCGTGTCAGGCACAGGTCAACGCACTATATTTTATATAATATTAAATTTTTATATTTAATACTCTAAAGTAGTATTTAGTACATTTATACGTTCGACTTAGACACTTAGTGTATATTATACCCTGTGAAAATGACGATTGTTTACGTTTTTTCCATTAAAACATCGAAAAAATATTTCACTTTTTCTCATTGTTTTTACAACAACAACATTGTTATGCTTTTTATATTATGACTCGACGACTGTTTTAGACAGCTGATCAATATGACGTATAATATTATGATCACAATACATGCTAAAAGGCTTGATTTGAGTAAAGTTCAATCCTATGTATATCGTATTCACAACAAAATCTCTAATATTTATGTCAACCACATACCTAACATTTTAATGAATCCATATTTAAATAAATAAATAAATAAATAAAATACGTGGAAAATGGCCATTTTTGCTAAAAATGTTTTCAAATAATAATAGTGATATTTAATAAAATGTCTTGTATCATATTATTGTTGATAACTTCATGGAGTACATCAAGCAGAATTTAAAAAACAATTAATGAGTTAATATTATTATAGTGATTACCAATTAACTATATCTTCATCATCAGCGTTAATATTTTTAAAAAATATACATTCGAATTAAATTTGTTTAAAAAAAATTTAAACAGTTATTTTGTCAGTAGTATATAAATAACACGATTTATTTTATATAAGAGTGAAATAATCTAAGCACGTATACTACAGATCAAGAGTCTCCAATTTAAACTGTTTACTGGTGCAAACATTTTTAAATCAGGTACTGTATACAGTACATGTACCTGTAGTTGCCACGGTAGAGTATTTTAATCGAACAATGACGTTATGGGTTATGTGACGTTCGTATTTTTTAATTATTTTTTTTTCAATTTAATGTACAAATAATGACTGTGAAAAATCCACTAGAAAAACAATAGAAAATCTAATAAAATAATTAACTTGGTTTACATATTTTGTTAAAAATAAAAATATGACCTAGTTAAGAAATAAATAAAACAAATGTAAATAAGGTAATCAATTTACAAACCAACAAGCATGAAATGTTTAAAAATTAATAAATTATTAATTTTTATTGTACAAATAGTAATCGTATTTCGTATCGATTGTGTACCCGGAACATTTAAATTTTAAATTGAATTGTTAGCACAAATCATTGAAAAATTATAATTTGTTAGGCGAGCGTTTAAAACAAACGACGAATTAAAAAATAAAAAACTATGATAATATATAATAATAATATTACAATATAAAACATTATTGTTTGAGTTTCTTGTTTCTAATAAAGTTACTGAAGTATCCCAATATTTATCTCAATCAATAAAATAAATGTTCATCTCGTGTTTAGTATTTTTATATTACTAGTGTTATACTTTCCATCAACACGTTTTATATACATAGTTTATGCAAAACTCATGAAGCTTACTTTTATGTGTTTTAAAATGTATTTCAATATGGAACATAGTTTAATCTTTTATCTTAAGTATCACTTTACTAATAAAATCAGATTAAAATATGTAAATAACAGTTTGAATAACTTAATTTTGTTAAAAATAGCAATAAGTTTTTTAGTGTAATTATATCAGTAATTTTAGTATCAACTAATTTAGATTTTTTTAATTTATTATTTTATAAGGAATACAACCATTATTATTCATACAATTCATATTTCAAAACAATAATAGAAAACTAATAAAGTTTATACCCACGGATGAATTCTTTTATAACATTAATTGATTGCATATGCCATTATTATAATAATATTATCTATTCGTTGGCTGAATATCAAAACTTGAATTAATACTCGTGGGAATGAACATCATTTTTATCGAGATAAAATTTGATATTATTCGCAAAAACTATAAGGTCTTACACATTATTTATTTAGTTATAAAGTTTTAAAATCATACACAAAAAACATAAAAGTTATGAAACTGTTTTGTTTTATCGTATAATGCGAAATCATAGGTTTTATTTTTCATTTGTCCATTAATTCAACATCGTTAGTTTCGCGATAATAAAAAATAAACAAAAATAATTTAATCTAATCGATAGTGTCGCGTTGGTATATAGTTTAGTAACTTCCACATAGGTAAAAATTGTTTATATACTACTAGTTATAAAACAAGACTTCGTCCGGAAAAAAATTAACTATTATTAAGTACTTACTTACATTATATCGATATATCACAGTTTTGGTGTTCACGAACAAATCGGCATCAATGTGCCACACGCCTTTGTGAACAAAGCTGACAAGTATGAACAATTAGCCCTAGTCAGATCCGCTATACCACTCGTTTTATTTTCAAATGTAGTTCAAGCTCTACTTATAAACTTTTCTAAAATTATTTTAAGAACAGTTTTTGAAATGTTCGTGTAAATTGTTCGAGTAGTTTTTAAATCTATAAGTTATAAACTTATAAATATGTAGACGGAATCCAATGAGAATCCTATTTTATAAACGAAAAAATGTGTGAGGCAAAACTAAAACCACGCGCAAGCCACCCGACACAAGCAACCTATACAAGAGTTGTAAAACGAAACTTATAAACACTCCCCGATTCTCAATTAGGCGATAATTGATTAGGAGTTTCCAATTCTAAAAGCCCCGTCTAAACGTGTACTAATTGGTGTATATACATAAATATATATACTGCATATAGGTGGATAATTAATAATAAAATGAAAAAAAAAAACAGTTTAATAACTTATTTATACGTAAAGTTTGTTGTTTCGGAACGCTGATTAACAACGTTTAATAATCAAAGATGTGACGTGTACAAACGTGTGCATAAAAACTTCGTGTCATATCAACGTCAAAAGCAATGGCAAGCGATTAAGTCGCTTTATATATTTTGAATATTTTATACTAATGTGAACTGTTGATGAGGCATTTAACTATATTTACTGTCGATAACATAGTGTTTAGTGACTGATATACAATATTTAATCGAAACAGTTGAGTACGTATAGTATAATAAGTAATTAGACATAACATGTTATATTATGCGCAGTCAGCTATTATTGCTAATGAGCGATTATACTATTGTGTTTAAAGAGTTCGCTTCTTTGGTCGGTGTAAAACCCGCACAATCCGTTTTGGAATGGACTGATCTACGCCCGTTGTTCATGTCTGATTAACCTATTATAATGATATATATATATATAAGTATGTGTGTGTAGCGTGTACGGCTTGTCGTGAACGTCGATCGTTAAACGAATATTAAAGACAATGATATATTATAAACAAATTATACATATAAAAAAAATAAAATAATCTGTTTGGCCAGTGGCAACTTCTAATCTATATGGAGGTAGTAAAAATAATTTATTGAGCTCTGACCGAATCGGTATATACAGCCATTAGTTTCTAATTGAACGGTATTTAACATATTATTATGGTTCTGGTTCGGGTCGGATGGAACGCTGTTGAAATACTTAAAAACCTATTTTAGACAGTTTTGAAATCGGGCTGATAACCCGACGACTGTTTCGTCGTAGATCAGTTTTCACCGAAAATAGGTACGTTTTATAATAAAAATCCAAACCGAAAGTTGTTTAAAAGCATAGCTGTTGAATATTATGATGTAGAAGGCTTCAAGCCAGTGTATCATGTATGTTTATTATACGCAATAATATACGCGATGTTATATACATATTATATGTTTATCGCGCCCATAAACATTTTATAAGTTTTGTTGAAATTATAGCTTTGGGGGGCTTTAAATAATATACGTACGCTATTTGATATTAAGCCGTCCGTTCTAAATAAAACCGATGCCCGCGGAGTAATTTAAGTCATCACGTGTTAAATATTCGTTGTAAATACTAAATTATATGTATTGTAATTAATTTTTGTTTCAGACATCTCTATATTATTATAATCGTATACAGAGACTCGTGTAAAGTAAAACGTGTTTACATCAAAAATATACTATACATCTGAACTTGGAGGGGTTATACCTAGGTACTAGTCGTAGTTATAATAGACCATACCTATTTAAAAAAAAATAAAAATATTTTCCCAAAGAATTGAACTTTTCGAATAATAAAAATAGTAAAAAAAAAAGATTATAATAATTATGTAAAGGTAATAACAATATAAATCGACTGCGCGCATTGCTGCTCTCTGTCACCGCATATACAGTACCTAACGGCTAACCCAAAGCCTATAGCCCAACCAACAGTGTACACTGTAAGTTTACCTAGGTATATACCTATATACCAGTATTATAATACTCGCTTCGTATTTATATAATAATATGAGTTATAACATACGTGTACGCTCTGTGTTTACACATATATTGTGTATATATTATATGTATAAATGTGTATGTATACAGACAAAATATGAGTTAATAACGAAGGTTTACACTGCGCGCGCACAAAAGCGAGGCCCACGCCAGTGGACGGATTATATTATAATAATAATATAAGTCCGTTGATGGATGACATCGAATCGGGATCGTACTTGCGTTGGTCGACCGCCGTTGCCGTAATAATGTGTATATACCTATGTGTATTATATTATATGAATACGAACGTTTCTAATACTCAAACAATATATAATATAATATGCATATATTATATTTATATAAATTGTAATATTATTTTAGACCCAGTCGACTGCAGAAGGTGCCATATGTTTATTATGGTATTATTATTATTATTATTATGTATACATGAATAATAAAATAGAGAATTTTACATTTTTTTTTTAATTTTAAACAAATTTTCTGCTATCTGATAAGAGTTCATATTATATCAGGTCATGTATCTTGTTTTCAAAGTAGAGGTGTATAATACGTATAGTATTATAGGTACCTTCTGAGACGTAAACCGCAAGATTATATCAACGATTATAATATAATATAAATGGATTGTGATAAATTACAGAATTTTGTCGTACTTGAAAATATTGCATATTAAACTTAAAATCCAATAGAATATAAAGAATTATCGAGTATTATCTGCACGTGGGTCTGTCCCAAGGATATAGTAGGTATGATATTATATTATAATAGGTATTAGTTGTAGACGGATTTTTAATTTTTAATTTTTTCTTTTATTGCTATTATGATTATCGTCATTGTTTGCTTTTTCTTTTTTTTTAAATTAGATCAACAGTCGTATTTTTAACTTGTCCGATATTCCGACGGCATATCGTCTATCGTCTGATTTATTGATATTTCGCTGCGCTCGGGCGGTCATGCATTTTAAAACAACACGCGCGGTCTGATCGATCAATCCATTTCAATGTCAGAATTTAATTAGAATAATAACTGACGACTGCCGCGGTACGTCGTGATCGAGAAAGCTTTTACGCCCGCGGGACAATCGACTTTTTACTATTATTATTACTGCGGCATAAAAAAAAAAAAAATACGTACGGCCGCCGTGTCTCCGATAGGCGATAGCACGGCTGTATGTACACGAGACCGGGGCGTAAGCCAACGAAACGTTTAAGTAGCACGACCAGTGTTTTAATGTGTATTTGTACAGTCGTACTTTCGCAAATAATTATACTCGTACCTACTTATAGGGTGATTATTATATCGTATATAGGTATATACGCGTACTACGATATGCGTGCCACGCGCACGTTTTTCTATGGGCAATTTGTTTTAAAACGTCCACATGGATCGTATATTATTATGATTTGTTTTCGAACCCTTAAGACGTCTTCCTCCGATTCGATTTCAATTTTTCCCTCTTTGCGTCGTAACGACATAATATCGTACGGTCGACCGCACGAACTACCATCGTTCGTGCAGTAATATACAATAATATGATAATAATATTATTCTCTTTTCGACGGTACGAACGTTTATTAGTCCTGCAACGACGAACGTTTCCGTTTTCTCCTAAAAATCATCGCTTAGCATTGTTGTACAACAAACAATATTTAGGTCGCGACATTACCAGCAGCTGTGTATCTGGTATAGTACAGCCTCATCAAGGTATAACTATTACTACAGTAGCCGATCGTCTTTTACACTCTCTGTACATACCTATAATGATATCGCCGCAGTATCACGCGTTATACTGGCCGTCGTGTGACTTCGTAGTACGATTTCATGATGGTAATTATTGGCACTGTTGGCTGAACACAAAATATATTATACAAACGTAGGTATTTAATATGTTTTTTCCGATTTTCGTTGTCGTCTTCAGTTTTGGAAAACACGAAATAGAAAGTATCGGATCCTCGTAGTCTGTTGCGACTGGGCGACGGGGAAATCTTCTCCTCATCCTACACCCGTCACGAACGCAAACGACCAGAACAATGTATATGTATAGTGTAAACATATAGTATAACGCATTACTGTCGCAGTTTTTTCATAGACCACGCACAAACATTAATAAAAATAATAGTAATTTTTTACTATAAAACTTCTCTGCTAGACACTATACTATGCGCTTCGCACACACTTTATTGGAAAACGTTTCGGTCGGATACAATTCTTTTGTCAGTCGACAGTGGACGGTCCTCCACGCGATTTCACAAAATAATCGTCCTTATACGTATAGCTATATTATAATACATTGTTATTGTTATTATTATTATTATTATTATTATTACATCGTTGGGTAGCTCAGTAGTTAGGACGTGGCGGGCGTGATCCAGGTGACAAAATTGTAATTTTGTTTTGTTTTTCGTTATTACCGCATTTAGGAGTCATTTTTTTTTTTTGCGTTTTCTCTCGATGACAATAATAACAACCAATGGTATACTTGGAAAACGGAAAACACGATTTTCCACACGACCATAACAATAATATTGTAATTAATATAATTTGAATTCTCAGCGGTGAATATGCTACAACATTCGATTGTTATACTCCATACATTGTAAATAGATATAATTAATATTGGTTATTTCAATTATTACAGTATTTACCTGTATAGTTACAATAAATATCAGAATAAATAGATTTTATATATTTTTTTTATAACGTCCTCGTTATCGTTATTGTTTTTTTTTTATTATTATTTTGTAAAACACCTCTCTCGCAGTTTCGCATAGAATAATATAATTAATAGAAATAACATACGAACGAATTACACTTCTTTTACCTTTATTGGTATATCATACAGGGTTATCACTAAGTATACTTGTTCGTCCAATTTATTCTTTAACAATTTTAAATGCTGACTTTTTGAGTTATTGAGATTCAAAAAAAAAAAAGGTTTTACAACATAGAATACTTTTCAGATGGTGAAAAAACCAATAATTTAAAAATGAAGTAAAAATATAAAGAGTTAATTAAATAAAAAATAAATTCTTGAAAAAATTACAAAAATCAGTATTCGAATAAATTCATTATTAAAGGATAAAAATGCGAGTGAGCATGTTTGATGAATAACCTGGTGGCATGTATATACAATACATATATATAAATATTCTGCTCTCGATGCTATGCACCGCTCACATCTACTCTACTTTGGTATATAATACTAGTATGATATTAATGATATTATTATAATATAATTGGGTTGCTAAGACCATAAATACCAAAGCCATATAACAAATATACACGTAAATTACGATGATGATTCCTCATCGTCAGAGTCGTGCGAGCCTAATTGACGTGATCCGTTACGTATTAAAATATATTGTATCTGTATCAACGCGACCATGTACATTACGTATATATATTTTAATCACTCATTATGACTCGTTATTATATATATTATAAGTCCCTAACGAGTGCGCATCACATAACAGTATTATATTAGACGAGTACTTTTGGTTTATAAAACACATATTATGTGTACTGTAACTATGCGGTATTATAATTTATAATATTTTATAAATGTACACAGTAATTTTTTTTTAAATTTTTTATCATCGTTACACTATTATTACTGTGTAGTGTACGTATATTATATACGCGTTCGACTTAAAAATAATTCGTTCGTAGTTTCACATAAAAATAAAACTCATAAGTTCCATGGATCGTTGTACAACAATTATGTCGTATTATATACTATTATTATATATTCTATATGTAGGTAAGCAGCGTAAACGAAAGCGAATTTTGGCGCACCGTCGTGTATAAAAATAAATATTATTATGGGTATTTATTATAATAATAAGTGATGTAAAGAAAAAGTAGAAGAAGAAGAAGAAGAAAATGCGAGGAGATGACCTTTAAGTCTCGCACCAGAGAAAGTCGTGTACCTATTTACAATAATGTACGGTTTTTTCTGTAGACAAGATGGTAAATGCGCATGCATCGCATGATATTTATGTTGTTATTATATACGTATTTACATTCACACATCGTATAAAATATATTATCTGGATTTTATTTTATTATTATTTTCTGCCCGTCTGAAACGTCGGCCGATATATTTCTTTTATCCATTTTATTATATATATATTACTATTATTATTATCATCATCGTCGTCGTTATTATTATTCGGACGCTCGTGAAAGTCGACGACGACCAGTTTTTAAGACCTATTTCAGTTATAATATTATATCGATATTATACGACTGCGACGACTTCGGGTTAATAACGCGTGCAAACGACTGCTATACCCAACATGATGTCGTTATTGTTGAATGTGCGCGGAAAAATATAGCAATTATATTATAAATGCATTGTTTTGCTGCTGCTGCTGCTCAGACGACCGAAAGCTACTACATAATGACAATATTATTATTACTATTTTACCTGATCGCACAAGAGATCGCAACTTTCGTATTCGTTGGTCGGAAATGCACGCACGTTATCAATAAAAAAATCGATCGATAAACAATGCAAACCCACCGTAGAAAATGATAATTATAATAATATATACTTTGGACATATTTTCGCTTTTTTTTTTTTTTACTCGACCCGTTTTCGATAATACCAATAACTTATTAACTTATACCTTTAAGGCTCGAGGTGTCAGGATAAACATGCACACCTCCACGTACACGCAATCATCTTTGTCTAATACAACTACTACAAAATAATATTATGCTGTTCCAACTATACTATTTATCCAGTAAAAAAATAATCATTTATAATAATTGTTTTACATTTACTTATGTAACGCGCGCTTTTAAAGTGTACACAATATATAAATTCATATTACCCGTCAAGCGTGTCAATATTTTGTTTTCATTTTTCATCTTTAACTCCTCTAACAGCTGCGCAACGTTCGTATTCATTCATCATTACTGGTGAATTTATGCATATTAAATTTCAAAACCTGTTCAAATAATATGAATCGTTGTTACGAATTCCGAGTGGTTATACTAATATATTATAATATATATATGGGAACGTGCGTGCCACATGTCAAGGGAAAAATACTGACAAATTTAATAGGAAGATAATTGTTGTATGAAAGTTTTTAGAAATGTATTCAGATACACACATAATATATATGTTTATGGAAGTACTTATGTATTATATATAATATGTAAAACCAAAAGTACTTAATAATATAATAACCTTTTTACGATTTAAATACCACTGGTATAGGTATTCTACCTATGTAATAAAATTATTAATTTTCGGTAGGTACCTATATACTACCTGTTACCCGTATATCGTACTTAAAAGCGAACGGTTCGACGACCGGCTTGCAGCGTCGAAAATAAAAACAATTCGGGCTTACGTGTGTATATGTACTAAAGAGATTATTATATACCACTATAATACTTAGGTCACGTCCATAATATTTGATTATCTGATCCTTACAATAATTGTAATAATACCGTACGACCTTTTGGCTTTTACAAGCACTCACCTAAAATTGTAACTAATTAAACACTACTACGTGTTCGCAACTTTCTCCGTACTCCTCGAAAATGGTTGTCATAAGTTTACCCATTCCAGCGCATTATCACAATGTTATATTATAATTTGATCAAAAGTCATGATAATATTAATTAGGATGCCGTCCGTTTTACTTTGGATAACGCTGTGCCTACCCCAAAAAAGTTTAACAATTAATGTCGGCTAACGTGTGGAAGTATAATAAACACACATCATAATATTAAAACGTATAATGTAGGTATTAAATATTTCGTCAAGTCTAATAAACTTCAGAAAAATCATTAAGATCGACATTGTAAAATAATTTACAAGTATATAGGTGGGACCATCGTTTCGGTCGACCCTGATCAACTGCAACTGTTTTTTGAGTTAAAACCGTTCGAGGCGAGTGTAATTTATTCACGATTATATGGGTACCTAGGTATATCGTAAATGCTATATGTTTCCACACATGATGATAATAATAATAATATACAATAATGCGCATTGCATAAGATTATGATGTTCGTATCGCATTAATCGTTCTCTGTTCGAACGAGTCATCGTGAATATTACTTTTCGAATTCCGCGATTATTAGCGGTTATATTAATTAATTTGAATGTAAATCGAAACGCAGCAAACCGTATAATATAATAATATATAATACCTACCTTGTACATTACAATATACATAATGCCCGAATAGCGTCATCACTGTTCCCTTCACTTGCACCGGCGGTTATAATGCAGGTATTATAATAATAATATCAATAATACAGCTGATTTATCACTCTGGTCCGTAAAAAAATAAAAAATAAATTTACCTAAATAAATATGAACCATTTCTCGGTGGTGTACCTGTTACAAAATATTATGTGTTACGCGTATTGGTTCCGAAAACAATTTTAAAATAATATGATGCGTATAGTCGGGTATATTATATTATATACGTATAGTATACCTATAAATACATTGTGTATTATTATTGTGTGTGCAGTCGCGTAATGGACGCCCGGAAAGAAAGAAAAAAAAATTGATTAACAGTACAATGGGTACCCGTGAACAATAAAAAAAAAAATGTATATTATAATATAATATACGTGTAATGAAGATTGTATAAGAGTATAGTGCGTGCGCGTGTGCGCGAGCAATACGATTTCGGATTTAATATGATATTCTCTGCAGGGAATGCGGAAAGGCTTGCGCACAGGATGTGCCATTAATTGACGTCTATTGTGCACTTGACGTTGCATTTGCATGGACCCTAATAATTATTATTGTCGAGCAAAAGAAAAAAATTACCAAAACCACAGCGTAAATACGATAAAAAAAAAAATTGTTCATATTTTTCGCATCGACAACGATAGGTATTGTGTATAATACAGGTACCTACATAGTGTCTACAGCAGTATAGTCATCGATATAGGTTATTGATCACAATTAATATTCGTAATAATACATCATCGAGTAACTCTGAAATTGTCTAGTGAGTCTTTCGACCGTTGTTAAAAAGTTTTTCGTGTATACATTTTCACTGTGATCTTTATGACTTTTACAATACACCTATGATGTATATTAACTCCAATATACACAATATTATAATATAGTTCAACAAAGAACCGGACCTATGCACCAACCAGTTTTTGTTGTCAATTACACGCAGTTGGTCACAGCAGCTTATTGTTTTTATTTTCACTTTTTTAGACATGGCATTATCACGCACGCCATACTATTATACTAAATCGGTCTTAATATACTTTTTTTGTTTCGAGTAATAGCGCCCGTTATTCAACTGGCTCCCGTTCCAATATACAATCATAATAATAAATTCCAAATCTTGACAGACGTGAGCGATTTTCAATCAATAGTCAGTAAATCCGTTGCACACGCACATTCACGGCGTAATTAGAAACTATAACAAATCAATAACAACAATGAATTATGAGATAAATATTGATATTTAACTTATTTGATCTGAACGGATTTTGTAGACATTTATTTTGTTTTTTTTTTTACTTAATCTACTACATTAATCTGTTAAATTTATGCAATTCTTCACTTTCGCACGAAAATCCAACTTTGGTACGGTTAGTACGATGCTTATTATAGATTGGTTTAATGCCAATATTATCATAACCGTCAAAATGACGATAATATATAATATATAATTTCTAATATCTTACTATATCTACACTGCAGCGACGGTCCTAATTTGTATTAATGTATTATTGATTACAGATTAAAATAATTTGCCAATAGGTATACGTACTTTAATCGATGTTTTTTTATTATTGATTATTAAATACATCGACATCTAGGTCATTAGTATAAGAATTTTTAGTAAAGTTAGCTGTTATTTACATTACTTTTTTTTTTTTATAAATTAAATTCTACAATTTAGTTATTTTTAATTTTGTTCTTTAATCGATGTATGAGTTCATTGTACTAGAATTATACTTAACACCTATAACAATATTATGATGTTCACACATCTGTTTATTACTCACCATACAATATGTTATATAGATTTTTTTAGTATTCGGTAAAGTAGATTGTACATATTAATATGCCTTGTGTGGAAAGTAGTTTTGTAGGTTTTGTTATAGTATACATGATTTATCGTTTAATTGCGTTTATTTAAATATAACAGAATTTCACTCAATTTATTATGATATTATAGTACATAGTATTCATAAATGAACATATTAGTTTTAGTATTATAAATTCAAATGACCATTTTAAATTAAAATTAATATGTAACAGTTATTATATCATATAATAATAATAAGAAGAAAAAAATTTGAGTTGTTTTTATTTTCAAGGATAACTGAAAAATTGTTTTTTTTTTTACATGCATTAAAATTTGTCTTATGAAAGTTGATATTATTTTTCGTCCTCGTCTCGTCCCACACAAATAGCCTAATAATATTCCCCATCGAATTATTCCTTGTAGTACCCATAATATATTAATATACGAAAACGAATTTATTTTTGATTTTTACAATTAAAATGCTCGTGAGTGCTTACAAAAGTAGTGAATAGGTAGCATAATATCGTCGTAATAATCATTAAAAAAAAAAACCCCTGTACGTATACATATTAATAATAATAGTAATGAATAAAAAAAAATAATAACGGGACATTTCGATGGTTTGGGTATAACGTGCACACTGCACACGCATAGTTTTGCGGACGACTTCATTCCGTCACATGTCTGAAAGTTCAATAGAACAACGACAATTACTGCGCACACACGTGGGCACGAGGACTGCAAAAAAAAAAAAGGAAAAGGAAACGTGTAATAAAGAAAATTAGAAATACTTTTACGGTTGTCAGCGTTTACGAATTCGTTTCCGGTCCACGCACCCGATTCGCACCAATATAACGTAGGATATAGGCTTCGGCCGTATTATTGAATATATATAACACCAACACACCTTTTATAATATATATATATACACGGACGTCGACTCGTCGAGTCACGATGGCGGTTTTAGATCGTCCGGAAACGGAGAAAAAATATATAAAAATTGCTAACCTAACCCGTGTGTTACGGGACGTTTGACGAGGCCCGAAGATTTCCACTCGCGTGCCTTTTGCACTTTTTACCTCGTTTACAATCGACTTGCCACAAGCGTACAATGTATTTTTTGGGTTCTCTTTTGGGCGGAAAACTGCAATTTTTGCGTTTCGAACAGTGATCGTTCGTCGCAGTGTGCAGTGTGTACTCGTACCTACGTATAGTGTTCTAAAAATAGCGATGTTATTAAAACAACCGCGATAACGTATAGTTGCGGCGACGACGACGACAATATGTCGTCACGCGTTTCACGCCGCCGCCTGCCGCGGCGATTAATCGCCTCGCGCCGAACGTCATCTAGCCCGACATCGCGCGTTGTCGTTACCCTGGGGGCCTTGGACCGATCGAAATGGAAGGAAGTAAACAAATAAAATATAATATGTACAATCGTCACCGCCGCTGCATAAGATCGCCACGACACACGTATTATGCGCGTGTAATAATATGTTATTATCGCAAAACTCCGCAGTAATACACATCGCAGCGCATTATTATTTGCGCTTGACTTTCCGCAGTCGCGGTGTACCCTTGGCATTGGCCGGACCGTAAATGGTAGCGCAATCACCGCGGTTCGTGTGATATACGATGTGTTCGCGTCATAGTAGTATATTATGTTATATATGGTACTTTGCGCGCTTATAATCATATCGTCTGTGTATGGCGACCGACGGATCGCGGAAATCCATTACCCCGAAAAAAAAAAAATAAATACTTACGCCCGTCCGGGCCGTGACTCGAGCGCGAAAAACGTGGCCGATCCGAATGCGACCAAGGTCGAACGCTGCAAGCGCGCGCGTATTTGCACCGGTGCCAAGTCGGTTTATACCTGCGCCGTGTCGTTTCGTTCGTAATAATTTTTACTCTATTTTTCCCCGTCGTGAAATCCGTCGCACCGTCCCGCTGCCGAGTCGAGGTGTACGCGCGAGCTATAGAGATATTATTATGCGATATATTTGTCACTATGTACATACCGAGCACGAACCTCGGCGTGTGTAAAACTGTAAGAGTAAGCGTGTATTTTAAACGTTTTTGGCATTTCGCCTCGTATATCTACGTGGACCGCTTTTGTAGGGACGCGAACGATGTAATCACGGCGATTCAACCCCCGCAGCAAACGTATACTGCGATATAAATTATTTAATTAAATAGTACGCTATTGTTACATTATATATTTTATTTTTATTCGCTTACACGAGTAATACAAGATGAAATTCCACTTGTGTAGTCATCCCTCAAGTCCTCCTCACATTCGAACGTTGAATATCGCGGTTTTCACCTGATAACTAAACGTATTACATTACATAAAGTATGCAGTTATATGAATGCATAACGGGAAAACGTAGTATCGCATCATCTATACGTACAGGTATATAGTCTGTATCACCTCGTTCATACCTATATACAGGAGATTCATCAAATATACGTGCGTCTTTCTTTTATCCTTTAATAATGATGTTATCGTTAACATAGTACAACGAAATCGATTTTTTATACCATTTAAAGAGTATCTTGTGTCGATACAAACGGTTGATGAAAAGCAACCCATCTTAATTGTCATGTCGATGCATTTTAGGTTTGTAATAATTATAAATTACATTATTTAACCGTTATTTTGATGTATATATATTTAGAAATATTGAACCATGATTAATAATAATATATTATATTAACTTATTTTTCTTTTAGAAGTTGACACCTATGTATACAGGGTGACAAACTAACACTGAGGCGCTAATAATCTAGATATAGGTACGTTTCTATGTCGCTAGTTCGAGTCACACGATGTATAATTCTTATCGTTGACTATACATTGACATGTCTACAATTAATTATATTATAATGCGCACAAGTACACGAACAATGACCGCGTCAACTCATACATCAACAACCGCGTAAATAATCCGTAGGATAATTGTACGCAACTGCGACGTAAAACTGCCTTATAGTTTATAGACTATATAATTTTTTTTTTTTTTTAATTACCTACATACGAGCGTACAATCATAAACTTCGAAAACATTTTAAAAAAAAAGTGAGGTCGGTACTTATGATGCTCATGCGGTATAAGAATATAAAAATCAACCGATGCGAAACGAATTCAAGCGACGACGATATTACACGCATGCCCGGAAAATACCGTGCACTGCAATGTTTGAGAACGCCTTTAATAATAGTAATAATATTATACTTTGTCGAGTAACCATACCAGCGATACTGAACGCTCTTGATCCGGAGGTATAGTAACCGGTTGTATCTACGTAAAGTCGTATTGGGAACTGCAGCAATTGTAACATTGAATCGTCGAGGTGGGCGTTGTAGTAAGGAAAAAGTCGAAACTATGTAATAATAAAATGTGTGTTATAAGTCTATAACCATTATCACTGTACACGACACAATAATACGATATAATATTCTAACAACGTAGTATCGCTTAATTTTTTTGAAAAACACAAAAACAAATATTTAAGATTTTTTTCGAGCTCGTTTACAAATTTGGTACCCTATACCATAAATTAAAATTGTTTCGAATGGAATAACATTTATTGTAACAGTTATGAAAAACTCATCCGTGGCGAATAGAAATCCTTCTCCTCTGAATAACAAGTATCGTGCTCAGCCCCCTCCCCAACCAATCGCGTACATAACAATTATAGAGTACTAATAATTTTCAAAACCGAATATGCAAAAATATATACATAGTTGTAACATTGAAACGTCGAGGTTGGCGTCGTAGTAGGGAAAAATCGACTATTGAATAATATTATATAGTGTGTTATAATAGTTTATGATGCATCATTATCGCCGTACGTTCATCACAATGCAATAATAATAATGTGATATAATATTCTATCAGCGTAAGCGGTCAAAACCACGTCACCGTCATAAACTTGTTACTAATCGACTGTACACATATTATTGGGTATTATATCGCGTTTAAAACGGAAACGTTGTCCACCATAATATAATATAATACTATATACAGTAGGTACAACAATGTCCAAGCGGCAGCCGCCAGTGAGTCTGTATAGTTTTATATACCGCGAGGCCAGTCGTGCACATAGTCCGTCCCGAAGTTCGACAATGATTACAACTCGTATACACGTTCGGTAAACACACAGAAGAATTCTGGGAAAAAACGAACTCGGCGACAGTTTTCCTCCGTCGAGTACAATAATATTTACACAATCGATTATAATATTATATAAATCCTATGACAGTCGTTTGTCGAATCTGCGCACTCGACGAAATGTGCAGTTTTACCGAGTCTACACCCACGACGACCGCGTCGTGTTTTAGTCGTTTTCGATTAGGACAAAATCTTTATTAAGTCGATTTTCCGCAGACGACGTGATGTTTCGATGTTTCGTGGCGAGTCGACGGCGTCGTGTCGACGACACGACAACGACAATAATCGTAGAGAGATATGACAAAATACAAAATCAACACCGCGAAATTTTTCCAGAAATCTGGGGCAGCGTGATGGCGTCAAGTGAACCGAAAAAATCGTACGCCCGTGTGTGTTTATACGCGTGTTTGAGTGTATGTGTTGGTGCGTGAGATTTTCCGTCCAAACGAAGAGGAGAGAGACCGAAATATTCCTCGACGAGCGAACCACGACGGGTCATGCACCGCCACTGCACCAGATTTCAGTTTCGGGGCGACGACATTATAAACGCGTATTATGTGCCGCCTCATCGACATCGACTCGTCACCTCTTTTCGCGCATATCTCTTATACGTAATTGTACGATAACATTGTTTTGACACGAAACGAACAGAGCGTATATAGGTGTGTTATAGCCATAAAAATCTCCAAAGTACATATAATTAGATATTAGCAATATTCCAAAAAGTATGATTACAGAATAACGCGAGATCGTATTAATACGTCGTATTATTAAACCTACGTCGAATGTCTGTTTTCCTCTTTCTTTGGGAAAACCGAAAAATAGTGACTACTTATCTCAAAAAGCAATGTCTTAAAATCGAATGTTTAATAAAATGCATTGCTATAAATTAATGTCTAGTCATTTGTATACAAGTGAAAAAAAATATTCAAACGTTTTAAGTAGATTCCAATTGTAATGGCAATAAAATAAATTACGCGAAACAATGTGTTTTTACCATTCGTGTTCTAATCGTTCTATAAAAAAAAAAACTATTAATTAACAAATTATTAGTTAACTCTTATTCTTACACCTAACCTGTCCTAAAGGCTATATTATACGTGCATAAAATCCGCATACCTAATAATTTATAGTCATTTTTTATCGATCGATATTTACGTACGTTTAATTTATTCATACTTCAATAATAATTACGAGTATACTGCACGATATTATAATAGTTATTAATCGTCATTATAAACACTTAAATTATAATTTATAAGTAATAGAATTTTGATATACTATCGTATTGTCCGATAATTATTATTAGGCGTATCCATGTACATTGTATAGTAATAAAAAATAATAAAACAATTGGCCTATAATGTTATAATATAGTCACTTGGTATATCTATATAGGTAATAATAATAATAATGTGTACCTTGTCTCACTAGTCGTTACGTTTAAACTTTACATGCAGCTCGAAACGGGTCTCGCGATTTTCGCCGCAGCGTCCACTTCGATGGTGTTAAGTCTCCCAAACGTACCTACATAAACAATCGACGTCGATAAACATCAGGAAATTCAACTAATCGAATTTAAAAGCGTTTTTTATACGCAATAATGCTATATTACTATTTTACTCGTTTTGAATGAGACATTCAGCTGATACCTATAGATCTAGTTTTGCGATTGGGCGAATGCAATTGAATATCCACTTCTTTCCTTTTGACCTTTTTTCCACCTAACAGATGAAATTCCAAATATTAATTTTATTTCACATCTGGTTTACGTGCTATCGTCACACGTATAAACTCTCGACCTGATAAAAAGTTATTTAGTATCAATATCTTTTTTGTGTATACATACAATTTATTGTTTATAGTTTATCTTAAATAAAATACCACACATAAATTGTGTATATTAATATTGAGATTGCCTAATTCTTTTGGAAAATTCTTAATCCGTTGCATAAAATATTGTTTGTGTATTTTCGTATTTAAATATTCAAAGTTACAAAACATGAAATTCACTTATTAAATACCATTAGCTATTGGTATGATAAACTGACCATGATACAACAGTTCGTTTTATATACATAGCGGCCTCTTTAAATATTCGCATTGGGTTATAGATTGATTAATAATATACTTATCATTTATAAAAATAAGTATTGTGTTAAGTATATAATATTATAAGCTGCGTCATCGTTAGTTTGACTAATGGAAATATTTCTAAAAACTATTAGGGCACACTAAAATTACTATGGGTAATTTTTTAAGGTATAGATGACGTATGTTTATATTTAAAAATGATTTTGAATGATAATATTTCCATTTAACGATAAATTTGCAAACGCATTCCTCGTCAAATATTATCTTTAAGTATTGTAATTATATTTCTATACAGTATAGAAATACATTTCAATAAAATACACCATACACACACACACACACACCACACACACACACACACACTATTACAAACATAAATTATTGTTAACCATCTGGTAAAACGACGTGAAAAAATATTATGATGTGCACTTTAAATCCATTTTCGTTTTAATATAAACCGTCAAAATGATCACACCTACACGCACTATAATCAAATTAACATTACGTACGGCAAAAAGGTAAACACACACACACACTAATACCTACATACCTATACACACTAATCTAATTTACGATATATTCGCTGTGTCACCGTCGTCGAAACGTTTAGAACACGACTATAATACTGCCATGAACTTTCTAATAACATAAATTCTCCTGCAGCTCCTGTAAACCCCCAACCGATAAATCGGGCCACATATTTACGTTTTTCTCTCTGTATATAAGGCACTATATATCCTTGGGGAAAATCTTCGTTCAAATTCAGTGTACTTTAACTGTCAAACCGATTTGTTTACAATTCATCGATTATTATCTACTCCGTCGTCGGCTTTCCAATTATGATTTTATCGTTAACTGTTAACATCACTATTTTTATTTAACTTATAAACTTGTACCTATAATCTATATATATTATCGTTTAGTCATCGTCGTATGCTTAACACTTCATTAAAACAGTTATTATAGTATTATACTATAATATGACGAAGTTGTATAAGAACTATGTACTTGTTATGCAAATTTAATAATCAAATAAACATAATTAATATAATATAATATCATAAATCACAGGAGACCAGTATCAAAGAAATACTAATTCATAGTTTACAAAAACCGATTTACGTTCGATTGCCAACAAATAAAACGAATATAGTTTTATTCATGATGTAGGAAAAATAAATTATTGCTTCGATACTACGATCACTCTTATATCATAAACCATATTGATTTTAATGTCATCGAGATTTGACATGACATTTAAAATATTACTCTTCGACAATAATGAATTATCATACCGTATATACATACCGTCTATAATGGACGTGAACAAATTTTATATAAAAGTTTTTTTAGGATCTAATATAACGAAACCAGTACACAATAACAATAATTATTCATCACTCTTTAAAAATAATAATATTTTATCACAATTTTGATTAGTGTAGTTAATTAAATCATTTGGTAATCAACATTTTTATTACGGAATTTTGAAGGATTTTTTTTTTTTAAGTTACGAAACTAGAATCATAATATACTATAGTTCACGTTTACAACACACCGGACGAATGATACCTTTAAAGATAATGTACCAAATAATTAATTATATCATTGCTCAACAGTAATATGTTACTTACCGTGAAAGTTTTTAATTATAGTTATCTATGCGGTAACTCCAAAACTAGTGTTATAAGACGTATAACTATACGAATAACTCTTCAACCGTACTGCATACTACTGCACAATTCGTCACAATATAGTTATTAATTCTATCTGTAACACTATAAGTGTTAACAATTTATCACAACTCGATGATGTAGCACACTGTTCTAAATACTGTTTATACCCACAAGTATAATAAGTGTAATTTATACGAAACTAAATAATAATATGTACGTTATGGAAACTCATAATTTAAAAATCTACTACTTTCGAAATTTCGCCTGAACAAAAATAGTATTTATCACACTTCCTATGACTGTCATATACATAATAATATAAAACACGATAATATTGTTTCACGGATTAGGGCGAGTCGATCTGGCGATTCATCGACTGTGACAATATTATATTATTGTATATAAACAATCTATATATTTGTATTAAAAATTTATTACATGTTAGGTTATGCAAAAATAAAATTCTTTCTTAAATGAACTATGATATGAATTCGATAATTCTATTTACTATACACTTAAAGTTACGTATCGAACTATGTTACACGGATCTTTGGAAATGATCTATACTTCGAGTGAACGCGACACACGATCATTGTATTAATACAAAGTATTAATCACAGAATGACGGAGCTGGCCCCGATCGATCACGCCCGAGTCCTCGTCCGATTTTCGCGGCGAGGTAGGTAGATATTATATTATTATAGTCTTGGCAGTCTTGGAAACTCGACGACAAATGAACAACAGCGTGTGCGGATAATAATAACACGAATACCTGCAATACCCGTGTACATCGTCCTGCAGGATGACCGCAAGGACGAGAAGAAAAAACTCGGAGTAAAAGAACTAAGAAGAACGAACAGAAAAAAAAAATAAAAAATATATATATACATAACAAACCACCGACAGTAGAGTCCGGTAATGACCGGCTTGGTCTTATACCAAATACGGAAACTAGTATTTTTCTCGTGTACGCGTTTCCAACCGATATTTATCATAATCTCATGTACGCGCATGTACACGACGACTCTCCGAGTCGGCCGTTTAAGTACACGCGTATTATATATATATTATTATTATTATTATATTCGTATTGAATGTGAAAAAAAATATATTGCGATAATAGTCATCGCGGTAGCGCGTATACAATACTATTATGATATATATAGTGACTAGTGAGCGCTAATAATTTTCACAGGAAAAAAACACGTCTACTCTACTAGAATTATAACGACAACGTTTTGTTGAGTCTTGTAAAATAAAAACATTTCGATGAGTTTTTAAAAATAATATATTCGTGCGGAGTTCGATATTTCAATTTCCGTCGTGCAACCCGAATCCTAATTTATAGATACCTACCTACGCGAATTTGCCGAAAAACGACCAATATCACAAAGAATTGTCCTTTCGCGATTTCGAATTATTATTAATAATATTGTTTTAGATACTTGGTCCGTGTACTAATAAATACATTTGTCTCCCGACGATATGTAATCATTATTCTCGTCGCGTAGCCCGATAAATCTCAATGTTTACGCGAAATTAAACATAATATATTGTGACCGAATATGTTAACGGTAAACCTTAAAATCTAATACCTACTGCAAATTTAAAACAAAAATTCGTTTCTTTTATCGTCTTTATGAGGACGAAAGTTGTCTATCAAAACGATCGTCTAAGGACCTTATAACTCTAATATTTTTTCTCCACTCAACACGCTAATATCGTTTGATCGTTAAAGGTGCGATATTTTTTTTTTTAAAAACTGTCCTATCATCGTCTTTATAAGATATTTTATAGACTCCTAATTTGAATACTCCTCACTAGGTATCCATACTAGTATTTCATCATCCAAAGTATACGTACACGAACAACACCAACCGTTATGATAATATCGTGACGATCGTCAAATAGCACTCAAAGTGTCTATTCTGTACTATAATATACGTAATATAATGTATATATATGTACACTTGTGTAAACTCGCTATCCGTTTCCTGGTTATATACGACCGCGGTTTATCGCGTCGTTTAATTACTTGTATATTACATTTCAAACGCCAAGGTTTCAAAGATTATTCAAATTTATTTTTTTACTTAAGATTTAAACTGAAAGATTAAGTTTAACGGCCACAATCGAATTTTGAATTCAAACAAAACATATGCAAAATAGAATATTATTAGCTATACCTATATTATAATATGTATATTATAATATAATATAATATATTATACGGTAACTTTATACCATACGGAAAAATATATATTATTATACGTCCCTGATTAATGTACAGACATAGCTTTGTAAACGCTTTTATTATCATCGTATAAATTTATACATAAGTATGTTTTAGCGAATTATGAACAGTGAATAGCTCTATCGATAAAATGTATAATACATTTATATATATATCATTGGCGGTGTTGCGTTTCGATTTAATCGCGTTGTACACATACCTATCTAAGCGTAATGATTTTATAACATCGTACAAGGTTTATTTTCCGTCTCCCACTATCGCGAGATTTTTCTAACCAATACTATAGTCTAATAGCGTAATATTCATATTTTGATACATACCCATATGATATTTACAACAATAGCTGAGTAGCATGTGAATTTTGAACGTTGACATCGTGTCTACAATTTTTATAGTAAATAAAATTCGATATACTTTCAAAAACTTTAGATTACTCGCCTCACTTTACGGCGTACAATATAATATGATAGGTACCTGCTTGGTTACGCGAATAGTCGCGGGCCAAACTCGTTTCACGTGCACCGAATAAGGTACAATACAGATATTTATATATATTATGCCTATATGCATATAACTACTCGGGGCTATTTAATTGTTTCTTTTTTTTTTATTCCGATCGTTCCTACAAAACCATACCTACATATACAACGATAATTATAACATCAATCTCGTCGATCTCGATCGAAGGAGCTGTATTTATCGCGGGCGTTAACATCATACATAATAAATATATATATTTAGGTTATTATACCTAATGCATTAAAACCACGCGTGGCCCCATTCTATATCGCTGTCTCGAATACGTCAACGGTTAGATACCTACGATAGAAACGTATTCGTGGAAGGGACTTAGAGCTCTCCATATAACCAAGTTTCAAGAATATATTTTTCTATTAAATTTGCATTGTACAAAAATTAATATGAAAATTAGTTTTAGAATAAAATAGATTAAAATTAAAAAACTGATTAATAAGCCTGATGTGCATTCATGTACTTAATTCTTCAAATATGTACTTATTTATTTATTTTTCAAAAAATTAAAACTTCATTTTTTTTTTTTTTTTAGTATTATAGTAATAGTTAATGAAATTTTAGTTTTAATATTAGAAATGTATACAAACCTTAGGCTAGCCTTGTTTTCATCATTATTTATACAACATCTATAAAAAAAGATTATAATTAGAACAGATTACGTTAATACACTAAAATTATTTTTTTACCTTAAAATAGTCATGAAATATCATAGCTAATTATTAAATCAATAATTTTTTAAGATTTTTGAAATTAAAAGATTTTCTGTTTAGTGTCAAGATATTTTTGTGCAGAGAGAACAAACATCTTCAGATATTATTGTGACAAACACGCCATGTCGCTTCTGGTTAAATCTTCATGGTACATCCAAATCACCTATAAGGTTTTAAAAGTGTTGTGTAAATAATACAAATACATTTTACACTTAAACATTAAAATATCCATTATATACCAGACACAACAATAAGCAGACATTTTGTATTGTCTTAGTGATTATATTTTAATATATTTTCAATGTCATTACAACAACAGACGACAAAAAAAAAACTAGTTATAGGTTATAGGCTAAGTAGCCAAGTAGGTACTTGTATATTTGCGCTGGCTGTATATAATAATGGCCATATAGTGTATAGACACATAGTTGAATCTTGTATATATGATCAATATATTGTGTTAAATAAATACACGAAATATTAAGTGATCGACAAATGATTAATGAAAGTCTAGGTAGTCTAGCCGACAACACTCGAAGAGCTCTTTTACCCAATGACCCCTATATGCTCAAAAACGAATAAAAAATATCTATTCGTATACGTCCGACCCACCACCCGAATCGTATTATAATATCGTGAAACACGCCGAGAGGCGCTTTTCATTTGTTTCGTCCGGATCATCGATCGCGGGTCCGGGAATGCAAAATTATATATTTTAATTTTCGGGTACGCTTACGATTTTTCGCCGCTGTATCATCTCCGGCTCGACCCGGATATACGAAAACGAAATTTTAATATTTAATAATCGTTTCCTGTATAGACGTGAAATCCCATTTGTATATAATCACGTTGTGTATACACGGTATTTTCGGTCGGTATACGAGTATAATATAATGTTATTTAGGTAGGAGAATACGTTTACCAAATTAGGATTTTACGACGGTTGTTGGGATAATAGTACTTAGCACGCGCCGTATACGGAATAAAGTTCTTGAACGAGTATTCAAATTCCGGAAGCGCGTTCAGTGTTCGCCTATCACGATCATACATCTATAATATTAATACATTTATATTATTTTCCAAACCACAGCCGCCGTGGTGATTTACAGTGCGTTCGCAAAATCGTGTCAAAAGGGTCGGACCGGGTCCAAGGCCTTCCCGTCCAACTGGCGTATTTCTATACATGCGTAGATAATAATTTATATTATTATATTGTATGACTACTACCGAATGACACGACACGTCGCAACGATTGTAATATTGTAACAAACTTATGCGTACAGCCGTACAGGGTGATTTGATTTTTCCGTTACCAACAGTGTAGTATTCATGTAGCTGTTGTAATATACGTTTTATCCGTGAATTTATTACAGCCGCTTTGTATAATACCTAGAACATAGAATTTAAAATAAAATGTAACTACCTTAGAAATCACTATACACGACAGAAAATAGTGTATTATATTTGTAACATTATAAACTCTATCGAATAATATTTTTTTAGTCACAAAAATCGAGCGACTAAATTAGTGTACAAACTAAAAAGATCATCCTGTATATTGTATATAAACATATTAAGCACACCGCGGTCAGCGTATTTTATATTTATTTACGACGTGAACGTACATTTTTCGACACGGATCGAGAAGCAAGAATAATATATATAATATCGCGTAATATATAATATTATTGTAATCGTAGGTGGTTTATCGAACACATTTTGCGGAACACATAGTACCTACATAAGTTATATACCATTATATAGACTAAAGTATATTATTAAAATATTATTAAATTATCGGCGTGACGTGTCTTTCGAAATTGCCTCTTTAAGTGTAATAATTTGTAGTTGGCTCCGATATACGCGTGTTCTGATCATGATTTTCGCCATCCACGGCCTCGTGACGTTTAATTAATGACGTTTTCGAACGATTCCATACGTATAAATGCGGACTCGGTTTCGAGACGGACGTCATCTCGTCATTTATCAACTAAGCGAGCAAAACTGATCCTTCAAGCCTCCGTCCTCATCCTTTGCTCTCGTCCGTCCGTCCGTCCGTCGGCGTTTAATTCGAAAACCGACGGACACGAACGTTTGTCATTTTTCATCGTCTTCGGCGACAGGTGCGACGCGCACGCGAAAAACGATATTCGCCGCACCGTCAAAGTATCGTCCATTGCCGTTTCGCTATGTCAACCACAATCGTCGCTATATGATATTACTATAGTAATCGGTGCACTTAATATTATAATATATTATTATCATTCTGATTTCCGTAAATACAATCGCATTACTGAGCTCAAATATAATGTTATTATCGTAGTTATCTCCGTCACACGCGTGAAAATCTGTACAGATATCTAACGTTATATTATTATTATTATTATTATTATTATCATCATATAGGCGAGTATCATTCACATAAGAACTTCGTGACATTTTTAGGGTTGTTTTTACACATTGTATTAGTTTTGGGGTGATCAACATGTAGTTTGCATACGACGTTGATCAAAACTCAGAGGTGATCACTAAATAACGGAAAACTCATTTTGTACAGATATTGACACGAAAACGAGATCGTTGTGTTTGTTATTCTTTTATTATTATTATTAATTATTATCATAACTGTCATTTACGTCTCGTTTTCGCGACCGGAAAATTATAATCGACTCGTCGACAGCGCGCACACCAACTCACATCATACACTGGCTGACGTATTGTCTGCTACTGCCGTTACACATCCGGCTCGCCCTCCGGATGTTTCGTTTCCTACGAATAATTTTATCACACATAACACACAATATATGATTTGGAATATTAATATCCCACGAAATCCGGTGTACTAAAACGTCTATCAAATTCAACTGAATTGCTACTTAATACGAAAAAGTGGCCGTCTCCTACGAAAAAATTGTTTTTGTATTTTTCTCAACATATTGTCGTTCTTAAATTTTAAAATTCATTTAGCTTTTTCGAAAATTGGTTTTTCGCTATCTTTCAACAATATTTAAATTATTTCACTTAAAATAACGCATGCATTTTATACTGCAGTTTTGGACATTAAAGACTGTTCGTTTGGCGTAAGATAATTGGCTTTATATTATAGCACGGACGCACAATGGTGTAATAACTATACTTTTTGTAGGAAGCGTAAAAAGATGTTTTTCGAACGAATTTCGTGATTACGACGAGCTTAACACACAATGCAATATAACAAAATAATATTATTTTAACGGATCGCAATGTATAGTTAAATATTTCTTTAACATTAATTTTACATATTGAATGATTTTTTTCTAAAGTCTTATTTTCTTTCGTGTTACTAATCACACTTACTGATTGTTACTACATTCGTTTCGTAAAAATGATCTATTCTTCTCAAACCACTTGAAAAATCTTCAACTTCCCCACCATAACAGACTTTCAATTTCTCCTGTATTATCAATACATTAGTGGTATACGTATAACATAATAGTATATATTGTTATATGTTAAATTGTGTGGCTTTGGGAAATTATATACGCGCTATAATATCTTACGGTACATCCACGAGCGGGTAAATGAAATAAATCAGTTTGCGCCACACGACGTGAGAAATCCGACAAAAACATCACAATGATGATGATAATAATACTATTATAGTAATAAAAATTCCGTACACAATTCATTACAATAAATAATAATATAGTGTCGCCATAGCATGTTTTCAGAGTTCGTCTACAAACGGAGCCGATAAAAGCAAAACGCGTATACCACCCAGACCGATGTTAATTTGACGCGCACCATTGTGTCAAAATTTCCAGAAAAACATTATATTGTGCGACGCGTAGGTAGTTCTATTTAATTTCCTCGTTAGAAAGAGTAAAAACTTGTATACCTACCACTATATTATAGATGAAGACCATGTGAATACTGCCATGATTATTTTTTTCTTCAGTTTGGACTACAGCCTAATTCATCTCATATATGGCATATACAAATATTAAATTGTATATTATAAAGCTTTAATTCCGACTGACGTCTATTTTTCAATCATTATAATTCCAAAAATGGATCGAAACGACTACTCGACTTCTGGTCAGATAATCGTGGTTACATTAATATCTATAAAATACATCACAATGTTATGTAATAAATGTGTAAACTTACACTATGTCAGTGTGTGTGTATGTGTATAATATAATATATACAAATGTAAGTTTACATAATATATATATATATTCTTTTTTTTTTAATTTATGATAATCTATTAAAATACAATTTCACCTGGCATTTTGTTAACGCGTGTTTATTGTAATATGGTTCAAGTTCATTTGAGAACGGTCGAATGGAATAAAGAAGGCCAGCAATCAAGCCAGAAAGTTACAGGTTTCTATTTTATTATTTTTTTTCTATAATTTCTAAACGGTCATTATTATTGGCATTGTTTACGTGATGTTGAAACTTGGTGGAAACCACAACTTGACGAAAACCGGTTCACGGTTAACAATTCAAATCGTTATTCCAGACCAGTTCAAATCAATTAAATTAATAACATCGCGAAAGCCATCAATGCGAACAAAATAACATAAAAAACTTATAATAACGAACAATACTAAACACTAATCATCTGCGAAATGTAATCATCCGGATCTCTGATCAAAATGTAATCCGATTATATTGAAAAATGACTATTCGCTTCCGTGCGATAAGCACAGTGCTCGTCGAATCATTCGTGATAGAATATTTGATGTTTCTATATTCATTTTAATAGTGATTTACAATGCAATTTGTGTTCGTGTGTTCTTATACGTTACTTGTTAAATTAATTGATCCAAATTCGTCAACAACGAAGTTAGCTCCACCATTTTCTGCAATCAATATCAATATTTTTCAATTACGAATTGATTGTTTAAAACTGAAAATGAATACGCAGACATGAAAATTTTATGAAAATCCACTATTTACGCACATGCCATAACTAATCTCAAAAAGTTAAAAAAAAGTCATTTTTATTTACTAAAATAAAATATACAAAAATGTATTTGCGTTCTACAACTGCAATTTTAATTTATTGTGTGTTGATCCGTCTCAGACCTTAGTAGATCTCGATGGTTTTAAATAAGTAGGTACATACAATATTAAGACAATAACAAGTGTGTTGTGTAATTACAAAATGTTATTGTATAAATACCTTCGTTTAGCGTTAACCATTAACATCAAATAAACAGGTATTTACCTATAACAGATAAATCAAATTTCCATCTCAACCTTTTACAGACTGCCAAGCATTATTATTATTATTATTATCATCGTCATCATCATCACCGCTGAATTGCACACACACACGTCATTTTACCATAGGTGCACAAGGTATTATTTGCATAATTAATAAATACAAATATTTAAATACCGATAGGTAGGTATTTGTATAAGGCCTACAGGCGCAGGATTGTGGAGAGGCCTACGAGGACAGCATCAGCAACATTAGCATCAGTGGTGCACATAATATTATTATATACTTACACAGTGGGACGATGTGTTGCGCCCACAGAGCTTTGCCTCCACGACGATGTAGGACTCGGATAACGCGTGCCAAGACAACGACCGCGGTGTGTGGTTTATAGGTAAAAGCGGTTATTACCAGAGCGGTTCTTATGTACCTACAGTAGAACGCTTGTCACGATGGGTTTGACCAAGCGCACACTGAAGTACAATAGTATAAAGTAATCACCGTTTGTCACACGACGAGTTTTTTTTTTATCATCATCTGCTGTATAAAATAGTATACCCGAAAACACTTACTATGTTGTTATTGTTATTGGGTAAACTACAATATAATATTATACTGTTGTCATATGGTAGGCGTATCTTGTACATTTTATGGTAGATATTAGAAAGAAGATTTGTTTTAATCAATATTTTTTTTCTTATTCGTGTTTTCCAAATACAATTATTATAATGTACCATAGAACCAAAATTGATTATAATTCGTAATATTTCTTGGTTTATTCAAACAAAATGTATTTGCATAGTACTTAAAGTCCCAAGAAAAGTAATTAACTTATTAATCTTTTTTTAAGTTATTGACTTTTGCACTTTTTAAGTATTGTAATATTGTGTTCGTTTAATTATATAGATACTACTGTAGTTGTAGGCAAGCGGACAACAAACTTGTCAAAACTTTCATTTTTTCATTTTTACAATTACATTTTAAATCTATACACGCTTTGCATACAGTCGAAAATATTTCAAATAATTAATATCACTATGTCCTATAATAGTGTACTAATGAAACATTTACATTTCCGAAACTATATGATCTATACGTAGCAGAAGACATCTCGTGCGCGTGAGTTGAATTCACAATTTTTATTTTTTTTTTTTTTTTTAACAAACACTGTATATCGACTATCGTACACTTGTACTTACATATTATTATGAATATAATATACCAACTAAAAAAACGAAAAAAATACTATAAATAATAATATATAATGTAAAATATGTTATCTAACGTCTGAGAGTGATGGAAAAATGATATTTCGAAATCAACGGAGAAGACAAAACAAAAAATAAATCAAAATAAATATACTTTGTCGACAATTTTTAAATGTCACTAATTGGGCACGTACTCGTCTGTATAACACAATAGTATGTACTTACATTCACTAACAATAGAAATTTACTTAAATTTTAGAAGGCGGAACTTACATTAAAATGTATGGGAAACACTGAGCTATATAATAAATATAACTTTTAAGTTCATTACAACATATACAAAAACAAAATAAACACACAATTAATTAGTAATAACAACTTTAAATTAACTTTATTGGTTTAGAATACAATGAAAATTTATAATTTTAAATAAAGGCGTGAAGAAAAAGACGATGTTAGTGTTCTTGTTGAAAATAGACAACACTCTTGGAATGGAAAATTAGTGATATAGTTTGTGCAAACGTGCAGTAAAACAGTGATGAAAAAAAGCTTTGCAGCTCTTGTAAGAAATAACATTTAAAAGGGATAGAATTTTAAAGAGAAGGAAAATTAATAAAACCATTAATTTATTTATACAATATAAAAGGGTTTGAATATTTAAAATTAATCTGACTGAATTATAATTATGGTTTTTTATACATAATATATTAAATGTATAACTGTATAAGATATACATTTTTAAAAACGATTCTGGACACGTTCAATACTGTCAATGCCTAATATTTCATGTATGGACAGTGCCACAGTGGACACCATATTATAATTAATTATAATCGAACCATATTTCAAGATTTACCTAAATATATAATGAGTTATGTAATAATATAGATCATATGGCATTCCACAAATTCTAAAACTTTTAGAACTTTGTTAATAGTGCTTTCTAAATGCTGATTAAAATAATTAAATTCAACTTTAACTAATTTGAGTCGATTATTATTCATAAAAATGCGAATTTTATAGATAATAGCGACCAATAGAAACTCATAGAGACTAAATTCTTGACACTTATTAATTAAAATATTTAATTAATTTTGTAAAATATAACAGTCGTTAATTGAAGAAATGCAATTATAAATTTTTAAATCAACCAAAAATAACAGAAATTAACTATTTAAGAGGGCTGATAAGATTTCATTAATAAATATAATGAAATAAAAATGGAAATAAATGACGTTCTTTGAGAGTGACAGATGGGACTGGCGTAGATAAATATACGTAATCAATAATACTTTTGTAACAGTAAAGAACCGAAATATTAGTTCGGTTTTTAATTTTTATTAAATACCTTCAATAATATAAAATCTATTGAATCTTAAAACAGATCAAAATAAAATTAATTTTCACAATAATAATTAATGAGTTTCGGTCGATAAAACACGTTATAAATTTCAACATTTGTGTACCTAAGCATACTTTTGATGACATTATTTTGTCCTTTTACAAACCGCGTACGTTGTATTTGGATCCGCTTCCTTCTTCAGTTTTTTGTTTTTTTACTATTATTATTATTATTATTATTATTATTGAACAATCTATAACAATACCATTCTATAAAATATGTTATTATGCAATAGTCTAACCTATTACGTAACGTGCGTATTTTTTATCATTGTATTATAATATGTCATAATGCATTATTTTTACCGAAAGAGCTTTTGGCGAATCCTTTGGTGTACCCAAAGTCGAGTCAAAGCAGTCGAGAGCGCGCAATCCAAAAATGTACATCATAAAGTGCAATCATTTATAATTTATGTATAATATTAATACGATGGAACGACGCCGGTTCGGTAGTACACACGCTCTCGCGCACACATACGACATTGATGTTAACAAACCGTAAGTCCTGTTTCGTGGTGTATAATATAATATAATAGTAATAATAATAATAATATGACATATTTGTGTATGGTTTACCTCTATATAGTGATAGTAGTCCGGACTCCGGGAGGCGCGTGGGCTGCAGCAAGCTTAGGCGGTGCGCGTAAACCAGTCGTTATAAAAAAAAAAAAAACGACGTGGGGCTGTGTAACAACGCAAGATAAAAAGCGAACTCGTTGCGTAATTTGGGAGTCCTTAAAAACCAAATATCACAATAACACGCTTGAGTCCGAGTAATTGGATACGCCTGTGTGCTTCGTCGTCGTTCGAGCCAAATTTCGCGATGAAACCCGTCAGAAGAAAGAGAAAAAACCCTAATAACACATTTTAATGACTTCTTCATCTGTCCCGTCTCCTTCCGTTCCTCCTTCACCGTCTCAAAACGGTATTGTCGTTTTATCTGTACCTATGTGCGGTGTGTGCGTGTGTGTGTGTGTGTAGACGGTAATCGATACGACAATGACTCTTTTTAAACGACTCGACGATTTTCATATTTTTATATTAAGTTATATCGTCGTCCGTATTTAATATCATATTATGTCTGGTAAATTCGACCCTGATACAGTCCGACTAATTTGACTTGACTTTAACGATAAAGTCGAGTCGACAAAAAAAAAACACGCTTAATTATTTTTTATTAGTTTTTTGTACGCATAATATCATATTGCATTGTTCAATAAACGCCTTACAGCTCGGGTATATACTTACACGTAGACGACCGTAATATAATAATATTAAAAAAAAAAAATAGTAGTTATAACAATACAGGTGATAGACGACTGCGGTATAATAATGATATTAATAATATATATCGTTCTACACGTTAATTAGGTTTGGCACAAATGCACAATAGCTGGTTATATAGTGTGTGGACAATAAGTATGTTACATGCTTATAGTGATGCGGATTATTATACACGAAATCGTAATACCAATTACCACGGCGCATTGTGCAATGTGTAATAATCAGTAGAAAGGCGGTTTTTATTATATGCATTTATAAAGGAATTCACAATAGTGGTATTATCTTGTCAGTAGCACTATGTTGGTCAAGTAGACTTGCTTACAACTTTTATACTTTTTTTTTTTTTACTATTATTTTTAATTTATTGGTATAACCTGTATTTAAAGTGTCTTGAACTTTCAAATAGGTACTTAGGTTGTTAGCTATTATAGATATTGGTCAAAAATGGAAACGTCGTGAGTAGTAAACTTCTTGACGAAATCAAATACGGGTTTTTGGAAATCTCGCAAAGGCTCTCAAAGTAAAAATAATTGGTTATTATAAGTAGGTACCCGTGTCTCAGACAATAACAATTATTATAGCTCGTATAATACTCTGATCCAAGCACCTTATGAGTCGACGGTAAAAAGAAGATTGTATATTTTTTTCGCGTCTACAGCCGGTCTGTCAGTGGTAGAATAACGTCGTCGTCGTCGTCGCAAACACAATATTATTCTGTATACTATGTTATCATTGCGAAAATCCTATGTACATTCATATACCTACGCAAATCGAAATTTATTACGTCGACCGATTGCGCGCGCAGTTCATTTCTGCGGCGCAGACAGCTTTTTTATTTTTCTCTCTTCAATAACGTTCTTTGGCAATAAATCGTCGTCTGTACGTATAAACGTATATATAATATACAAATACAATACATATACATATCTTATTATTATATTTATATAAATCTACCACGTTACAATTCCAGTCACGGACCGGCTTATAGGTGGGTGACTCCGAGCTTTTGGAATGGTTTTTTATTTACTATCATTTTCGCCGCAATCGAAACGGTTCATTTCACATTTCGTTTTTTATTTTTTTTTTTTTGCGCACGATCTGCGACAGCTGTACGCTCGGCTTTGGCGGTGTTGTACGTACACGCACCGCACACTACAGATAAATAGGCACGCGTATTATCCGCCGGGAATTGTATATAGAACGAAAATGTGCTCGTCAATAATAATTACAATCCAACAATAATAATATTATCATTATGTATACCGCGCTGCACGGAAACCAATAAATAACATTTGGTCGAAAATAATTCGACGCGCGCGATGAATTCTGGCGATAATAATATAACAATAACGGTCTCGGTCCGGCGGAGAACGAGGACACGGCGAACATAACAACTAACAAGCGCGATATTGTGTGGAGACGAAATCTTTTATTTGAGGGGAGGGGGTTAAAATTATAAAACATTCGATGCAGCTTCCCACGGTATTCCAAAATTGCCGGCACAGAAACTTATTGGTGGCGATAATATGTAATCCATAATATTATTATTCTATGCGTATATTATGATACGCACACCCGTAACTAGATCTGCGTGCGTAAGTACCATGCAATAATAATATATGTACACGTGTGTCACGTTCATGGTATCCCAATTTTACAATTTTTTTAGGTATTTTTTCGTTTTTTCTTCTTTTTATAACGTGATCAACCTCAAACGTTTAAGATCTCGACCGAGAATTCAATCGGGTTAAACTATTTTTCTGTTAACCCACATCCCATCTCAACGTTTATCTATATTTTACTTACTTTAATAGTAATGTTAATCAATTATGTTTCCTATATTGTTCACAGACCACGTTCAATCATTTTGACGTATATTGATGCCACACGCTTGTGACCACTACGCTACAGAATGGAGGTTATTCCTCTGATTAGGAATTCAGCCACCGGTTCGGAGGCGTCCAAAGGCGATAACGGCATCAAAAGACACGTCCAAGAATGGTCGAGACTCGACAGGTTGACCGGAATCTTGGAGCACGCCAGAGTCGAAGCGGACCAATGGACCAATCACACTGCCAACACTAAACACAAATATGGAAAAGTAATAAAAATAATATAATGTGCATTTGATGCATATTACATGCACATATATATATATATATATATATTTACGTATACTGTATAATTTTTAATGTATATTTTGATTGATTAATATTATAATAATATTATAATAATATGATATAATATAACATTATATCGTTTAAAGGTGTTTCGATTTTATTAACCGGTCGATTCCATAAAAGGAAATTCGTATAGAAACAGATACATAATATTTTATCGTTAACGATTTTAATAAGTTTTCCATACGAGATCAAAAAATGGCAGGTTTTTTTCATCCGATTAATTATCGATCACGTTTCGTTTAAAATTTAAATAACTCGTTGTGGCTATCCTAATATTGTAGATCATACCTCGTATTTTCTAATCGACAAAATGAACATTTACAAACACAAATAAAACATATATTATTATGTAAGTACGCTATTATATCAATCTACAATTTCGAGACAGTCCTTTACAACGTGATAATAGTAGATACGAGTTGGGTTTTACATAAATACAAAATTTCTAGAAAAATGTAGAATAACAACCGTGGATAGAATTATATATACTGACCACTTTGCGACTGACCTCGATAAACTACATATACACATATTATACCTACGTATGTACATTATTTTGGTATATGACTGCAGAAAATTATATTAAAATGACATCAAACGCTTTCAAATGGAATATATTACGCTTCGGTCAAACGCTTCAGACATCCTAACCTGTAACACAGATTTTGAGGTCAAAAATCCTCGTTAGTGGTATATTTTGACGTACGCTCCGGTTCATTAACCACAAACCGTCTTTATTTCTACACAAATATAATTACTCGGTCGGCCGTGATCCTCGAGTCAATCGTTCTTTAACGACGAATTTCACCTATATATTCCTATATATTACGAATATATACCTATCTGTGTTTGTCGTACTGAACGTAGTATCAACAAATGTACGAACTAATTGCGAATTAATTGTATATAATGTAAAAAACTTCTATAATTATAAAATATTCTCTAGTATTTTTAAAAGATAAACTTCCGAGTAGTTCCTAGTAGCGAAATATGCCAGAATAGCGTAAATAATAAAATAAAATTCCTATTTACCTTTCGTTGTTTTCATCTAATTGAATTACAGCTAAAACCCCATTTTCTAACATAGCCATCTAATAATATTCTTTTTTGATTTTGATTCAAATTTTATTAAAATAATATATTATTTGTTGTCCTCGTCTTCTATGAAAATATAAAAATAAAAATTCGAAAAATAATTTTAAGACACGGTACTAACTGACTCGAATCGAAAAAAGTAATTTAACTCATTAAAATCGATGTAGCATTCAATCTTCATATCGATTTCGAGGAAATCAATCAGGGTAAACTTTGGCCGCAATAATTAATGACTATATGTATTCATTTACCTGTACATACAATATTATTATAATATTATATGCGTTCATAGGTGGTAGACAGACGCGCCAGGAATCTCGCCGACGGCAGTAAAGAAGAGACTCAACAGACCAAACAGCTGGAAGTGTTTCAAGCTCACACTGCCGGATGCTCGGTGCAAGTAATCAGATCTCAAACAAGTACCACCAGTTCGTGGCACAATTCTAGTGTAAGCCATTATAATATACTTATATACGTACTCTCCGACTAGGCGGCAGCCGTGTTCGGCGTTACGGCCACACGGTGTCCGTCTCGTTGTTTATCGACCGTCCTGCTCATGACGACATATTATTTTTTCGCCTGTATTCTTATGTGAAATTTATCGCTTTTTTTTCTAACAGGGTGGTTCGAATGCATTCCAATGGCCGTCTTCGATATTCGACAAAAAAGACAATCAATTTGATCAATTACGTGTACGTTATTGAAAAGAAACATATACCTGTTTATAAAATGTTCGAGAAAATATTTGATAAAAAAAATATATGTACAAATGGTACCTATCTATTACTTTTTATCATTTTTGATAAGAAAATCTAAAATTATTATTTCACCAACTCATGAGTTTCACAGTTGAAATATTTAAAACTTAAATAAACTTTTATAAGTACTCTAAAAGTAAGTGCATCATGACTTGTGACATCAATAAATTGTTATATTTTCAATGTATCACATTAAGTACATACATATATTTTACTAAATCGTTAAAATATTAAAACATCAAATAAATTTCCACCAATTTTATATTTTCTAATAAAAAAAAAAAAAAAAATGATGACAATATAAGAAACAAATCAACTAAAATAATATATTACATACCTATGTACAGTTCTCGAATATTTTATCTATTAGAAATTATTAATATTTTATAACAAAAAATATACATCAATAATTATTTAATTTTGTATACATATATTTTATTTACAGCTGGAACACAGTCCTTTAGACGTAAGTTCACAAAAAAGTAAAGCAACTGTAGGTCGTAGTGGATCAATAAGCACTAGACGACCACCTACTCGTAGACCACAAGCCGTTACATCGCAATTACCGAAAATAGAGAGTATTGACTCCACCGACACAATGGAAACGTCAAGTAGCCTAAACGAAAATGTCGAAGAATCGGTTTCAACAAACTTAAACCGGCTAAAAAGTTGTTCTAACGACGAAATACGAAGTGATATCAACGAATCCGAGGAACCACTGGATCGATCTTCCAGATTTCGGAGGTCGTTACAGTTTGCGCAGTCCAAAAACATAGAATCTAATCACAAAGTTGCTGGAGAGTTAGAAAATGTATTGAAAAAGGTTTTGGGTAAAAAATTGCAAGCAGTGGATGGGGATATCGTGGACGAGTATTCATTGATAAAACCAGCGTCTCCGTTAAAAAAACCTACTTTCATCACGGTAGAGAGTCTTAAGAAAACAAAAAATAACTTACGACACTTAAACGAGGACAAGGATAAAGACGACGATGGAATAGAGACAGACGTGAAACCCCCAGGAGACTCACGGAGCTTAGACTATAGGGGTTCAGCACTAACTCGCACTGAAGAGTGGTATAACAGACGCAAATCGTACGGATTCGAGAAAGTTACTACATCGGACCACAACGGTAAGTACGCCACAGATCCATCAGCAATGGATTCATCGACAGACAGTGGTATTTGCCGATCAACCGAAAATGGACTATCAAATTCAAGCAGGCAGTCGTCAGTCGATCGTGAATCTATCGCCGATCTAGTCAAAAAGTATTCAAACAAAGAAATTAACAACAACACTCAAGTACATGCCTACAACACTACTGTAGTCGCCAAAGGAAAGATTCTTGAAGCCATTAATAGCTTAAGGTCCAAATCGAGTGCTTATTTCGATGTCGTTAAACCTAGCGACACCATTTCGGAGTCCACGGAAAACGACGAGAGCGAAAAAGAACAGGTTAAAATTAAAATTATTTATTAATTCTTGTGTAATAAAAAAATAATCAGTCGTTTTATGCTACTTCATTTTTTTAGGTGTACATGAGACGACTATCGGTTGGTGTGGATATGGCAATGGATAAAAATGTTAATAGAGATGAAGTACCAAAACGCCATTCAATAGCAGTAGTAAGCGAAGTAGCAGACAAAGAACCTGGCATCGATAAGAAGAACGGCAACAAAAAAGTAGAGTTTTGCAGAACCGAAGTACACTTCGATGCGACTCCGGGTAAGATAAATATCGTTGACATGGAAGACAAACCCGCCCCGGCTCAACTGTATCGACCTAAAAAGAGGTAAATCAATGTTTTGGGATATAACAGTATGATTAACGTGCATGATGATAAAATTAATTTATGCTTTGTACGATTAAAGTTATAATAATAATAATTATTTTTTTATTTAAAATATTAAAAAAAGTAATTGAGTAGCATAACATTATTATATTTCGCGTATGTGTACGTTTCAGGTACAACCGTCCACCCGAAAAAAGCAGCCATGGGCTTCCTGAATACCGTTTTGGGGATGACGTGCACAGTGACGTCGTCTTGCAGATCAATGGAACCGGAAACCAAAACGGCGGAAACAGCGGCAACGAGTGTCCAACAACGGAAGACGAGACTACAGATAACGGCAGCAGTATGCCAAAAAGCATACTGAAACGGCAACAACTACAGCAACAGTCGCAGCACCAACAGCAACAGCAGAACACCTCCGATAATTCCGGTGGGGTCGCGTCCGACAACGGCATCGAAGTAAGGATCTCCTCGACGGAATCTACACCCGTAGACTGTAGACGAGCGTCCTGGTCCGTGGCCGACAGGGTGAAACAGGTAGAGGCCGTAGGATTCTCGACCCGAGTGAACTTCACCGAGGGCGAGACGACGGCTGTGGGCTTCGATCCGGCCGATCCTAGAAAACAGCGGTACTCATACAACGGATCGGCTTCACCGGTTTGGTACCAGAACAATGGCAACAGTCCGTCGGCCACCGCAGGTATGTTTATACCCGACGTTACCTAACATGATGAAACCCTATAACCAGCTGCACTTGTAAATCTGTCTTGGACCGGTTTGGTTTTCACGCGGCTTATGGACAACTTGTACTATTCTCTGAATCGTGCAAGTCGACTTAACCAGATAAAGCTTGCACTTAGACGCTTCGCTTGTTCGTATAACACATCACGCTTTTCACATAGGCCCGCCATTACAAAACAATGTTTAAATACATTTTGACTCATAATTTAATTAAACCGACGAACGTAAGAATTTCATTTTACTGAACGAGAGAAAACGCTATTTTAATGTGAAACATACATAAAAATATTTAAATATGTAACAAATTTATAATTGTTATGACGTATTTAAACGTGTTTAACGTAATATTTACCCCATAGTTTATTTTTATAAATATTTTCATTAATTATTTATAGAGATTATAAATCAAGTGAATCGAGAAAAAAAAAATTTAAAAACTTAAAATTATAATAACAATATTATAGAGTTCATGTGCCAGAGAAATGTTTGTATAAGATATTTCTATTTATACGAATTTCACTTTATAAGCAGAACGGTAGTGCCATTAGTATTTCAGTGTTGTTTCGAAAAATATAATTTTGTAACGGTAAAAAAACGCAAAAATGTTTATTACAGCATCTATCTTTACATTGTAAATTAAACACATTGTGTTTGAAATAATAAAAAACCTACTTAGGCGAGTATTTTTTTCAAAATTTCCATAAGTCAAAATATACATTGAAGAAATATAAACAAGCACCACAGTTGTTAACAAATCCAAAATAACAAATTCGTGTTTTGAGTAAATCGACTCACTTAACTCACAATATTTTTTATATTTTTTTTTAATGCAATGATTTATCATTGCATTTTAATGTAAAGAGCCCGTCCTAGTAGTCCACCCAGCTCGTGTATCTTATTTTTTATACTTAATTTATTTTAATTAAAACTAAACAACCCGATGTGATTTCTAAGTGTGATTTATTATTTCCACAATTTCAACTTCTAACATAAACTGTTGTTGAATATCGATAAGAAATGCACAGATAATTTATTTGTTCACCGGCACTTGTTATAATATGTAACCAAATTAACTCACAAACCATAATACACATAAAATGTAAAAATGTAAACATAATTTATATTAAACAAACTTTATTTTTTTTTCGATTAGTAAACTCAATTTCTTTTAAACAAAAACAGTATAATATAATAGCACGCTCTAACATTATTCGTGTAATTTAAAACCATTCGACGGTAAACTGTTTCAACACACCCTTATGGTACTTCCAACTATTACACAAAAGCATTTACGTATATAAATATGTATATACCTACTATACATTGTCAAAACGTAGGTACATGGAAAATTGCACATTTTCTTCTACGGTGTTATATAAATTTTTATTAAGAAAAACAATTTTTTAATCGTACTGAAAAAAATAATGGTCTATGCGTTGAAAAGCAGCATGTATACTTGGTAAAACTATCACGGACTTTTTAGCGCTTTGTATGTTGATTTATGTTGTACCTATACGCTAGCTCTTACCGGCTTGAATTATTGGTATATTTGAACGCAGCTGCTATCCAGTGTATTGTAGTGTGCTATACAAGTGATGTGTTTTGTACGGCTGACGGGGGTTGTTGGATTAGCGTCTTTTCGCGTTATAAAAATGAAGACATTTTAAAACATACCGACCCCAATCAGCTGTACAGCTTTTTAGCAATTGAATTCGTATCATCCGCCGTAGTGTTGACGCGTAAAAACGTGTACAATTTTTTTTTTGCCGCATGGTAGTGTTGTAGCCGCAAAAAGCATGTGAAGCGCTGTTGTAGAATTGACCGCGTTATTAAGATTTAATAGGATGTCGTACGTGCATGATTCGTGGTCCATATTTTAAATTGTAAAAACTCTATGCACGTAAACTACTCGATATACATATACATATTTTTACACTAGCATATAAGGCGATTCAACAAGCGTGCTCAGCCTTGTTTTTAATTTAATAATTAAAATGTTTAAATTCTCATTTTTGAAATTTTCAAATACACCTAAAATCATAGTTTCAATGAAATTTGCTACTTAAGGAGTGTCCTATGGTGATAAATATATCTTCTGTTTTTCAAAGAAGAAATCTCCTTTTTACTGATGTACCTTATGTTGATGTATCTAATTCAAAATTCGAACACGTAACTTAAGTCATTAAAATGTTAATATTAAAGATAATAGTCCTTAAAAATAGTTTTTAATAAATATTATAAATATTAATAATTTTATATTATTTACCTATTTAAATTTTCAACATACCATAATTCCTATAATTTCCAATTCCATTATTATTTATTATAGACTTTACACAAAGTTAAATAAGTAGCTTAAATCTACTCGTTTTTTACATAAAAATGTTCAAATAATCCGCAAAATAATTTACAGTGCAAAAGAGAAGTTGTCATGAGTATAAGTATGGTATTGATAAGTAGGTATATATTTGTATAGTTATATCCCTAAGGAACACTCTTTGAGTTTATTTGAAAATTCCAAAAATCGTGTTTCAAATAATTGCATTATTAAAAATTAAAGAGGATTGAGCATGCTTGATGAATCACTCTGTATAATTATCAAATTTTTTTCGTAAACTCTAAAGAGGCTTTATCATTGATATACATCGATTTCATATTTTCAATAACATAATAACTCTAAGCAACTCTTAAACCACTATAGTAGTATCGTTTTCATAATATATATATATTCGTTTGTTTTTCTATTTAGAATTATCAATTTTATGAAATTTATTGATTATTTTATTTTTCTACTTTATACAATATGTATGTATATGTATTGTTCAACGAGATATCGATTTAACAATTTTCATGCATAACTTCAGACAACGTAACAGTTTTACGTTAACACTTGTAAAACTTATTTTCGCTACGCATTTACGTATAAACGTTACGCACTCCTATATTATACGGCAGGAATCGTGACATTTTCGGTTTCCTTTAACTGTTTACCTTTTAAAAACTGTGCTCATTCAAATGCTCCCCTCGGCGTACGACATCCTTTCGACGATAATAATGGTCTCGGGCGCACGTTGCAGATACTTCGGCGAAGTGCCACGAAAAACTGTTGGTGCGAATCGGCGGCGGTGCGTGCAACGGCAAACCAAACGGTGCGTCTGCCGCCGCTGACCTGTGCGCGTTCTCCCGGTGCTTCAGCGACCAGACGGCGGGCAATCACCTACCGCTGTCGTCCGCGTCGCTGGTGATGAACACCAAGTTCCGGACGACCGAACAGCCCAGCACGTACCTGGAGGAGATGAACACCAAGGTGCTGGGTCGGTTCCAAAAGGCCGTCAGCACGTCGTGGCCGCGGTACGGTCACAAGACCTACCCGACGCCGGCCACTAGAAAGCACAACGTGCTGAAGAGCTGCGCGGACATCAAACGCGACAGGGCCGCGAAAGGCATGCCGGACGTGATCGGCGCCTTAGATGACCTGAGCAAAAGCATCGATGCGCAGATCGTGGACCGCACCTCCGACCGGCACCACGTGACGCTGATCAAGGTGCGACAGCCGTGTGACGAAATCCACGGCCGGCTGGAATACGCCAAAGATCTCATGAGCACGGACGAGACTAGCGAGGAGAGTTTAAAGGCTGACGAGGAAGTGAGATCGTACATGGCCGCCGACTGCGTACACGAAGACGACCGGCTACCCGAGTGCAAAAATCTCAAAAAACTCATATCTACTGTAAAAAAAAATATCACACAATCTCAATGTTCTCAAGGTACCGATGTTATTAAATATATATGTATACGTTAGTAGAAGTATTATAGTACAGTGAAAATATATATAGTGCAAGTGTAGTATGTATATAAATATATGTATAGGTATTTAGGTATCTGGTATACACGAGTTTAGTAGAAGAGAATGTGCAATCGTTTTAACCAAATTATATAGGGACGGTTTTTTGGGAGGAGGGAAACACACTTGATACGATCTAATATATTGTAGTAAACGCCACTGACCGTGTAACGATGTGACTTTTCAGATAATCGTCTAAAAAAAACGGACGTAAAAACGTACGAATCGACATTAGTGGTGCCAAACGTCACTTCGGTGTTACTGAACCACGAAAAACAGTTGGAACCCGAACGCTCTCAGTTCCAACCGGTGAGCGTGCACACCTCGCAAGTGACACACGTTGTGAAACACCAGTTTGATGACTCGCTCCAAAAACAACCCAGCAAACGAGTACCGGTGAAAATCGTACAAGACAATCGCAAGTGCAAGCCAAAAACGGATGCACCCGTTACCAAAATGTGTGCCACCGTGTCTTTGAAACAGGTAAACATATTGTAAGGCTGAATAAACGAAAATACATAGATATAATATTGTAACATTTTGTTCGGAAACGAATAAAATTAAATTAAAAATGTTAATACCTAACAAAAAATAATAAGTACGAGTGCGTTTTCGAACACTGTAATTTATTAATATTCTTGCAGTATTCTGAATACCTACTATAAATAAGCATTGTGAATGTTTTCAAAATATACATAGGTATAGGTATCTTACTTATTAGTCATGTATAAGAAACTAGTCATTAATTAGTTTTTAATTGGAAACACTAAAATCATATTTTATGATACTTTATTTAATTTATATATTAGAAATACATAATATTTTGAAAAATTACTCAAAATAAAGTGTTTAATACTTACGAAAAATATTCTAAATACCTTATTTATGGAATTATATCAAATTCACGTATTCATTGTAATGATGCATGGCGTCGTTTTCTTATGTTAATACCTATTTTATAGATACACATTAATGCGAGTTAAATATATAATATTATCAATTAATACTTGTTTAAGGTTCCTATGACAGTGCAGCCAAAACCGGTGCAGTGTAACGAGAATAAAAAAAAATCCACCGAAAAAAAAGAGTCGATATACGGCAATATCGGCTACCGCGCCAACAGTCTCAGGGTCAAAGACAAGCCGGCCACAAACAAACAGGCGCAAGACTTGTTCAGCACGGGCAGGGACAGCTGGCTTAATATGCCCAAAGACTTAGGTCCCAAGCTCAATAAGTCCAAGGCTACCACTTACAAGAGTCGTGTCAACCGAAAGGAGACGGTGGACTCGGAGATTTCGGTATTGGAAGAACTGAACCGGGCCGCCGATGAGATACTGAAAGCCGTCAACGGGTACACCGACGATGAGTCTCAACTCCCAAACGATGCTGAAGACAATAAGACAAAGACGAATCTTGACCACTCGGAGGCGAAACTCAAAAACAAAAAGAAAGCTGCTCGACTTTTACAGCGAGCAAACAGCAGAGAAGCGTTGTTACACCTGGACGAGGTCAGTTCGTCGGACGAGGACGCAGCAGATGAAGTTCAAAGGATAAAACCAAAAATGCAAAGGAAAACTAAGACCCAGTCACAGACTACCAACAACAGTGTCGCCACTAAGACCACAGCAAGTTTTGCGAAAAAGTAATATTATGTTTTGTTAAAGTATATTCTCGACTAATACACCAACCTCATAATTAAAATTACAAAATATTTTAGTCATATTGGCTATTGCGTATAAATAGTTTTCTAATAATTGTGGTACTTCAAATACTAAAAAATAATAGATCAAATTTAATATTTAATCTAAATTAATGCCTATATCAAAAAAAATTATTACCTATGTTATTAAATTGATAACATATCTTATGTGCGATATATAGGTACTCTTTTTAAATTTAATTTTAACTGAAACAAAATTATACTTAACGATTTATTAATACTCTATTTAAATACTTTTTTTATATAATATAAAAGTAATATTTTTAAATATATTATCTTAAATGTTTGTTTAAATTATTGTATGAGTATTTCTATTTAAAATTTTAATGAATAAAATACAAACAGAATATAGATTTTTTACGCTATAGCCCAACAGCCAACACTATTCACCACTCTCCCCTAAGCGGCAATACATAATGATTTATGACCCTATTACATTGACGAGTTAACTTGACCCTTGATAATAATATTTCTGCAAATCCGATATCGTTAAATCTGATTATTACTACCATTCAGCCCGTTTAAGAATCCAAAATCCACGCTGCTGTGTACGCAGTATTATGAGCCTATAACTGATAGAATTAATAAACGAGCGGTTTTATTTAAAAAAATTATTATTGTAAAAGATTTATTTCTTTTTTTCAGAATCCAAAGTCGTACACAGAACGTAACGAAAACTAACTTACAACACAAAGTCCATCCAACATATTACGGAAACGTATCGAGTTGTACGCAGGCGCCGATGAAATTCCGGAACAAGCCTTCAGAATCTTTGGCGAAACGTGAGAGCTATTGTCTTGTCAATGCATTATTATGTCACTGACCGGCTCCGGCTGACTTTCAGTGGAAGTGTTTATAACGTTTTGTAATGATTCCAGAAATCGTCGTAGATCAAAAGGACACTAAAGGAAGGTACCAGTGCAAGATAACGGCCAGAACTTTTAATTCTAAGTAGGTAAATCACTTTTGCACGAATGCACGGACATTTTAGTAAACCTTTGAATAAAGCAATAGAATAATACATACACTCTGTTTATATGACATCATGATTTTTACTTTTTCCACAGGAAACTCAAAGGTTCAGTCGAAGAAAACAAAAACTCTATCAAAGGATGTTAAATATAATATTAATTATTATTACATTAATATGTTAGAATAAGAATTTTTTTTGTTAAACAATTTAAACAATTATAAATCTAACTTAACAAAATATTATACTTTGACCATTAATGTTATGCGTTGACATGCGGTTCTAACTAGAGTTATTAATTTATATATCAACAATAATTTTTGTTTGTAAAAAAATAAAAATACTCAAAAAAATTAGGTAAAATAAATTTACATTAGTTTACTTGTTTTTTATATAAATATATATATATTATTAATTATTATATGATATACCTACTCATGTCTCGTTTAGTCTTTCATCATGTACTACTACTAGATATTCAACCTTTTATTCTTGTTGACCATATACGTTGACGTAAAAATAAGGTTGATACGCCTAATATGTTAAAAACAAATGAATATATTATATAAACTTACTTATGTATAAATTCTAAATAATAATAAATTGTGATTTATTAATAATATTGTTTATTTTTTATCAACGCGTATTTATTTATTTTAGTTTAAAATATAAAAATTAATGAAAATTTAGCTAGAAAACAGAATAATCTTTATAACTCGTGTTGTACAATACTTACATCATTTTAGATTCTAAACGGAGCAATGAATGTATTAATTTTAAAAAGAATTTTTTTTTCTGACTTTCAAAACCATTTTAAACAATAGAAATGATTTGATTTTAAACTTAGAGGATGGCTTCCCGTAGCAAATTTAATTTTACTATTCTTACTTTGGGGGTCAAAAGTAAAAAATTCCCTACATTTTTCAAAATATAAGATAAACATATAAAATCGTATCAGTTACTCAAAAACAAATAATCTTTGTTTCTTGAAATTTTAATTAAATGATTATATTATCATTTTCTAAACATTTTAACGTAAACATTTTAAAAACACACCTTAAAAATTTCGTAAAATTTGTAAATAATGTATAGTTAATAATATAACTTACAATTAATTTTTAACATGTATAAAACTTTTAATTCGTGTGACTTAAGGTGTGGTTTCTAAGGTATGAAACCATACCTTAAGGATTGAAAATTTAAAACAAGGTTTTTCATAAGTAATTCATATTGTAACTAACAAATCTTAAAAACATACAAACCACATATAGGTACGTATGTAAATCTGTAAGTCCTTGATAAAAACACAGTATTTTTTTTAAACATATTAAGTTAAATATTTGGATGAAATTAGATATTTAAAATTTAAATGAAAAATAATAAGTTAAATTACTTTTTGTAATTTAAAATATTAGTGAGCACTTAGAACTTTTAACGTATATTATTATATTTTTTACACACAATACATTTTTAATGAAGTCTATTTGGAAAACGCAAGGTTTTTTTTTTAATTTCAAATACAACATCATTTGATAAATTAATAAAAAGAACTAATAACTTTTTTTTATTTTGACCAAGATGTTTGAATATACTAATTATTATTCTGATCACTGATTAATGATTTATTTAATAATAAAACACAAAGAGGTTCCGATGAATAATATAATACGATTCTATAATATCTATTTATATATAATGTTTCTAATGGTAAATGAACAATATACTTAGTCCCTTGAGATCTTCACTAATCGATTTCTACAGTACTCAAACTCATTATTTTAGATTTAAGGTCGTTTTACTCTATATACGGAAGATTTGCTTGAAACATAAATACTGAACTGAATGGAAACTGTTCTAATACAATGACCAGAACAATAGCAACCACACAACTGTTGCTGAGCGTTCAATGGAAACCATGAGTTACTAATAATTACAGTATAAACTTTATCATCGTCTAACTTTAAGATTGGTTGTCATTCCAATAATAGCCTTAGTATTATAGCAATCATTACAGTGGATGAACTAAATTAACGCAAACTTGTATCGCACAATCACAATCTGCAGATATTGGGATTGCATAAACAAACGAAGTACATTGATCGATACTGTATAATTAACTAAATAAAACTAAATAATCCATTAGCTTTCCGATAACAATAATATTGTTAAATTTAATTATTTCAAAAAAAAATATGGAAAAAAGGTAAATTACACAATACTATCAATAATTACTTTTAAATATTGATAAAAACCTTAAAAAAATTTTTACGGTTTTTATTAAAGATAAACATATATTTTGATAATATTTAATAGAACTATATACAAAATATTGCATCTAAATAAAACTTTTGGTTACGAAGTCTCAACAAGCAACAAAAAAATTTGTATTATAGAAAAATCCATTAAAAAGAATTATATAAATTTGTTTCTTCTAATTTGATTGTGGTTCTCAAAAATATTTCTATTAAACAAAAAATGTCGTTAAATGAAATTTTCACTTTAAAATTAAATACTTAACAAAATGAGTTGACTGAATATTTTTACCAAACTTTATATTTTTATAAACTATTATTATTATTATACCATGTAAATAATAATATGATGTATCTTTATTTTTATCGAAGCTATTTTAAATGTCTAACAATATTAAACACTTCATTAAAATAATAAATTATGAGGCTCAATTAACATATACACTGGAAACATAATCTTATTACATAAAACGAATATATTGTGTATAAAATAGTTTATTATAATTAATAATATACTTAAAATTTATGAAAGACTATCATCTCACCCCGTGCGTGCTCTCGTGTGGACGCACCTTTATGATCAGACAATATACAAGTATTGTGTACACAATAATATAAATTAAATGGTCCTATTAGGCATTCTTCCTATAATTATCTACTCTATACTACCTGATATATAATCGAAATTAAAATATATGTACAGTTCTTAATAAAAGTATTGCATCGATTTAAAATTAACAATAATACATTTTACTAAAATAGTGACATTCATGTACCTAGTAATGTAGTTCAAATTAAACATTTTACTTATGCCATGTTATTATAATGGCTTTTACCATATTGTTATGTTTACATCACCATTTCAACCTGTCCAATTTACATTTATTAAACAACCAATATTTCCTAGTACTCTTGTCAAGTGTTGAGTATTCATCAAACTACTATTTTGCTTTCATAACAAAATTATTTATGTTTGTGGTTTTCAATTCCCCCATATTTACTTAAACATTCATAATTAGTATCATCATCGTATGTAAAATTTTCGTGGAAGGTTACATAATATTAAACATCCAAAAATCTATCAATTCTACCTTACAACCATTTACAAAGGAAATAATAACATGATATCTACTTATTACAAATTATACAACCTACTATTAATTATTAAATGAATTGTTTACCTATTAATTATTTATTTATATTTATAAATTAAATAATGAAATATAAGAAATATTATTTTAGTGATTTCTAAACAATATAATATATTTATTATTTATATTATTATTCTATTACTTAACATTATTGATTTTTAATACTTTATGAAGATATTGTAAGTATTTACAGTATTATTTTTAGACAAAATTATTCTTAGATTCTTAGATTTTTATTTTAGAACTATTCATATTAAGATTTATTTTAACTTGATAATATACCGGTAATTAATCTAATTAAAATATTTTACCTTATTCCTTAAAATAAATACGAAAACTATTTTTTTGTTGAAAATATTGGTGCATAAATATCAAATACTAAACCAAACCAAGTATTATATTATAGTTACTTTATACTTATAATGATTGATCTAAGTACTAAAAAGTGAGAAATACCACGTTTTGGTGAGATTTTATCATTATACTTAATTTATATAAATTATTATATCAATAATAATAAATTAACTGCCTATTGATTAAATGGTCAATATATGCACATCAGCCAACTCAAAAAATATTTTGATAAAAAATATTATGGAATTAAAAACTAAAGTCAATATTGAATATTTACAGAAAGTAAATACCAAAAAAAAAAAAAAATTAAGCTTTTTAACAAGAAATAATAAATTATTCCATAGATGTGAATGAAAATGAAAATCAAATTTACTGTAAAATAAATCAAATTTTCCTACAATCTTTATTGAAATTGTTGATCAATAATCACCTCGATATTTTAGGTATATTTCCCATTGGCATAAATAGTATAATTTTATTATAGTTTATCTAATATAAAATAGTTGTAGACGAGTAGTAAAATGTTTTTAATAAATTATATAATATTCGTTTTGATACCCTATTTTCTTGTATTATTCATTAATATATATATATATATATTATTAAATAAATTATTAAAGCAAGCATTCTTTTATGTTCACGGTCAAAGACATTTTTATTTTGAATAAAAATAAGTTACATTTTAAATTATCTAAAACATGCAACCAATTAAATTGTACGTAATTTTATTGAAGTTATTTCTCTTACCAATCATTTTTTATATTATTAATTATAATATTTTATATTATAAAATATTTTAATTTCAAAAATTATTGCTAAAATCATAATTATCGTGTGATATGGAAATAGAAAATCTTTATTAGATACGTATAAAATAATAATATGATTGAAAAATAATTTATCCCAAATTTCAATTCAACGACGTATTATACGTATTATCTGTCGTTCTTATTAAGTATTATTTAACGACATATTATAGGTGAGTAATATCAGTTTAATTATACGAATAAAGAGATATTGACAATCAAGCCTTACGTACTTAAAAATATAAATTAATATAAATTCTTAAACGATCGAATTAATGTAGAAAATGCCATTTTCGTTTAATCATTAAATTCTGTACCATTTCATTAATTCTTCTTATAGAATATGAAAAAATATTGCATATCACATGAGATCAGTAAACCATGGTTAACTGCATAGTTTCCTACTATTTAATCTACACAGAGCGCATTGTATATTCAATGTAATTTCATTCAATTTAATATCTATGTACCAACACTTTATTTGGAAAAACATTTTCCGAAATTGTGTTTCAGTTTTAGGTTAGAAATATTCAAGCGTATAAAAAATCTATCAAATAGTAGAATATATTGGAATTTAAAAATGTTTTTTAATGATTTTAATTACCATCGTTTAGAGTAGAAAAATGCTAAATGCTTCAAATTTTTTAGTAAATTATCTATTGATTAGAATTGAGTTTAATTATTATATCTACTTTGGACTTAAGAAGTTATATCGCTATAAGAAGATGCACTTCAGTTCTTAACAATACCAATTTTATTCTAGATATACTAACGATTGTTTAAAAGGTTTAAGTCTTTAAGGTTAACACATATAAGCAATCTACCTTTTTCTATATTACATTATAAGTATAATAAATTTGGAAATTTTAGAAAATTTGGTTGTTGTCACAAATGTTTAAATATTCACTTTTGATATTTAAATACAATGTAACCATGAAAATTAAAAAATATTCTATAATATTTATAAATATAACTTATAATACATACCAGCTATATAATATATATTATAACTAGCAATCAAAAATATTTAGTCAAATTTATTTTATTTTATTTAATCGATAAGTATTCTTATAAATAATTATTTGTAACGTCTTATAAACAACAAACATAAAAATAAACTAAGCAGTGCTCAATATCGTTATTCGAAATCAATGATTTATTATTATTATAAAAATGTAGGTAGGTAGGTACCTTTAAAATAAAGACACACAAAACTGGCACACTATTATATTATATTTGCTGTGCTAGTACGAGAATCTGTTTTTATTTACTATTTTTTTTTCAATATCACTCATTATACGCGAATTGTTTATTTTCGTTTTCTTTGTTTTCTTTGTTTTAGGTATTCATGCGTGTAATAAGCTTTCAACCAACAAGCAGAATCCTCCATTATTATTAAAATTATTAAATGAAAATACATGTATACTGTAATATACGACAAAATATTATACGAGTACATCACTGCAATTATTTCTGTTCGATTTTATTTCAAATCAAATATTAGTTTTTTTGATTTTTGTTATGCTGATTAATAATCTGTAGTATAAAATAATATGACATTGCTTTATTGAAACTTGTACACAAAACTTAATTTTTCATCAAATCTCATATATTTTATAAGTGTAATAAAATTCCACTGATAAATGATATTTTTCTAATTGCTTTTTACTATTTATCAAGATTATGTACTTTTACGTTAATCAATACATTATGATACTACAACTTACTTACCAGTTACCAAAAATTAAGATGGAAACAAAAAAAGTTAAAGTTAACGTAGTAAAAAGTATGGTAGACATAGACAATCATAAAATATTATAAAAATATGATAAAATATTATACATTTTTTTTTATAAAATTTCTTAATTTAAAACAACAATATTTTAATTTTAATAATCTTTTTTATGTCTGGGCATATACTTTAGGTTAATTTTGCTCTTACAATATTATATTGAATTATTTGCCTTTTTTTAGAAATTTTAATGGAAACCTTATAAGTTATAAGGATAATCAGATATATGACGCATGTTAGACTTGGCTCATATACACGTGCATCACCCCAGCCCCACCCATTTGGAATTTTTAAAAAATTTATTTACCAATATTTAGTATGTAATTTGTATGAATTTGTATGACAACTTTCAAAATTTGTGCGGCCTTGATTTTCTCGTTATCAACCAAAAACATGGGTGGGCTGGGGTGATGTGATTTCAGCCCCACCCAAGGTTAACATTAATAATTCATACTCTAACCTACACCATAATTTAGTACGTAATTTGTATGAATTTGTACGACCGTTTTCAAAATTTGTACGATCTTCGTTCGCCGGAAATCGCAAGAACTTAAAAACCGGCGTCACCCCAGCCCCACCCCGCGGACAAATTTTAGCGTTTTCGAATTTTTTCCAGTCCTATGTTTTAGTACGTAATTTGTATGAATTTGTACGACCGTTTTCAAAATTTGTACGATCTTCGTTCGCCGGAAATCGCAAGAACTTAAAAACCGGCGTCACCCCAGCCCCACCCCGCGGACAAATTTTAGCGTTTTCGAATTTTTTCCAGTCCTATGTTTTAGTACGTAATTTGTATGAATTTGTACGACCGTTTTCAAAATTTGTACGATCTTCGTTCGCCGGAAATCGCAAGAACTTAAAAACCGGCGTCACCCCAGCCCCACCCCGCGGACAAATTTTAGCGTTTTCGAATTTTTTCCAGTCCTATGTTTTAGTACGTAATTTGTATGAATTTGTACGACCGTTTTCAAAATTTGTACGATCTTCGTTCGCCGGAAATCGCAAGAACTTAAAAACTGCCTACCTGTTAATATACTAGATAATAGATTGCCTACCTGATAATATATACTACTCGCATTATTCACAAAAACGTATTGCTGTGTCCAGCTAGTAAATTACATATTATTTTATAATAAAAATATTTAATATTATATTACTAACTAATATTGTAACTCACACTAGATTGTACAATTTACATTGATATACGAATTTAATTGTATCATTATCCGTGACGGTTAAAATTAACAAGTATAGCAGTAACGAGTTTTATATTCTCTACATCGTGATTATTACGTATGTCTACATAATACGTAAGATGTATGGTAAAAACTATCTGTAGGTATTAGATTTTGAGAAAAGAACAAATTTAAGGATGAAGTTTTAAAACGTTTATTAGTTTATTACCTAATGAACAATATATGATCCATTACCTTTATATATTGTATAAATATCATATTGTGTAAATTAAAAATTCGCAAGGTACTCGTGTATTAGATTTGACTGGCATTGGTTTGGATTTCATGTCATCTAAATAAATATTAATTTAATTTAAAAGAATTTCATTAATCATTATGATAATATTCCTATAATAGAATATTATACACTGATACAATAATTTTTATAATCATTTAATTCCTATTCCTATTAATATATTGAAAATTATTTTTCAATTTGTTTATAGTGTTTTTCTTTTTTAAATTACCTACTACATATATTAAAAGGTATCTACAACATAATATAATATATATCATGGATTCGTGTACACAGTTTAACATTTATGTCTGTAGTTATTATTATGGTATAATATGTTACATTTTGTATACACGTATAGTTTGGTATTTTCCCAAATAAACCAACTAATTTTAATAACGTAGTATTGCAAACCAAGTTATATATGTGTTATATTGACATTAATATTAATAGATCATTGAATACTATTGATGTTGTACAGAAATAATCACTTTTTCCAAATATATTTTTCATTTTAGTCTTGACTATCCTGACTATTACTACCGAGTGTCGTACTATAATCATAATATCTTATATTTGATTAATTTTCTATTACGCGCTTCCCATTAGTATTTTTTAGCGTATTTTCCGTATATATTTTTCATAGCTAGTAATTGAGTTATTTAAATCCATTGTACATTTAAAATGAGAGGCCGAAAACCAACGATCTGCCCTGATGAAATTATAAGTATTATACTTAAATTTAAGGACAGAGTAATAACTGAAGTGAATGGAGAAAAAAGTAAGTAATAATATCATTATAAATACACACACACATAATTAAGGCAAGTTTATGTAGTAATATATTTAGTTTTAAGTCAATAATAATAATTTATATAAATTAATAAGTAATGTATAAAACTCATAGTATAACTTAAAATTGCCTATAATTTAAGTAATTGTTTAATGATCCTTTTTTATTTATGAATACCTAATAAAACTAAAACCAATTAAATGGAACATAATATTATTAATCGCATTTAATCAGTTCTACGATTCATCAAATTAACGATTTTTTAAACTAAATATTTAATACACCCTATTACAATATTGATTTATCTATAGTGGTAAATACTTATTATTAATCTTATTGTAATATGTTGTCATGTGGTAAGTACTTATTACAAATATTATAACGATGACGCCGGACTGATAGTCATCTCACGCACCGATCAATTGAACACGCTGAACGGTTTTAAATTTAATAAAGGGTTTCATTAATATGTATAAAAATTATGTTGTTCATCATGTGTATCTTACATAATATCCTTCTATTGTCATCTACACTACTGACCATTTTGTTCTAACTCTATAAGTTAGGTTAGATAAGGTTAAAAACCATGTTTTTGCGATCAATATAACTGAGACCTTGAGTACCTACTATTGGCAAAAAATTATGTCTTTAATAAAAAATTACGATAAGGCCGTTATCATGTATGTAATTTTTTCGCCTTTAAAGCGGCAGCGTTCTAAACCCGTACCTAATTACATCACCAACCCACGAGTGTAAGTTGTGGTACCACACCAAAGGTCAAAACTGCTTGTCTGCTTATCTAGCAGCCGCACACTGTTTATAAATAACCAAATTGGAAATACGAAAATAATAATTTTGTCTATGAATATTATTATTTTAGATTCTGAGCTGAGCGAAATAATGTATTGGTTTGTATTGTTTTACTAAGATGTGTGTTGTTTTTTTTTTTTTCAAATAAAATATTCAGCAATATTTTTGATAGGTAGTAAAAATGCTTTGATTTTTGTGATCGGCATATTTTTTGATAAAAAAGTAATTATGTAATTAATCTAGTTGGTACTTTTGAGTTAAATTTATGTAAATTTTGGTTAAAATTAAAAATTATAAGTAGTTTTACAAAGCGTGAAAAAAAAACAAAAAGTGGTAATTTTTACGCAAATTTCTGTAAAATATTTATTTTATTCTTTGGTGTAATGTAACTCAGAACTTAATAACGGTAAACCTATGAAATTTTCACTAACTATTTATATTAGCATTTTCCATAAATGCTAATATTTTCGAAACATTATAACTCTTTTAAAGCTAGTTACAATCTTGATCAAATTTTCTAATTTCGTGAATTTTTTTAAAAATTATTCTCTATAAAATGGATGGTATTCAATTTGAATGTCAGTCTAGGATATTTTATATTGTTATTACTTAGTAGCTGATAAGTTGAATTATCTAATATTATTTTATAATATTTTTCTTGAATTATCAGTTATGTTGGAAAAATATTATATAAAACCGAATTACAACAAAATGACAAAAAACGTTATTCTTTGTGTTAATATATAATATTGTCCAAATTTGAACTTTAAATGTCTGTAAAAATAACTGCAATTATATGTTTTTTTAGTAACGAAAATTTTAAATTTACAATCCTTAACTATACAAATTGAAAATGTTATACATTTTTAACTACAAAATCATTTTTCAATTTTCAATTAATTGATAAATGTTGTCAAAATTTAAACTTTAAATACTTATAAGAAAAAAAAGGTGCCTATGTATTTTTATTATTTTTTAATTGATGTTGAAACAATATATCAGGAGCCTTGTATTACTTTTTAACGCTTTTCTACCGAGCAAAACATTTTTTATTGACAAAGTTTAAAAAATAAAAATAAAAATCGAAAATTTCATATGCCTATAAATAGTTTAATACGAGTCAAAATATTTTGAAAATTTTACGATGTATAGAAAATGCCAACATAAACATTTAGTGGAAATTGTATGTGTACGGTAATTTTTTTACAGTTACACTAAAAACCAAAATCGATTTTTTTTCGAAAACTGGTTTAATTAAAAGAAAGTACTTTTACTTCCCCAAACCGTAATGACAGACACACACAAAAAAAACACACATTATTGTAAAATCAATACATTCATCGCTCCGCTCAGAATCTAAAAGTTTACCAGAAAGTAATATTGATTTTTTATGACTGTTTGAATTTAACATTTTCATGATGTTGGATTTTCATCGGTAAATTAACGAATTTTCATCTATATTTTTGACTTTTTGTTGTAGTTCAATAACAAAGAAGCTTAGATAATTGAAATTTACATCATATGTTTATTTTATCAATTCATATATTATACTTGATAACATTTTCAAAATATTTTGACTTTTGAGGTGTTTACGGACATTTTCAATTTTAATTTTTTCTATAAATGTCAATAAAATTTTTTTGTTGGGTAAAATAGCGTGAAAATGTTATACAATACTTCTGATATATTGTTATAATATAATTTGAAAAATATTAAAAATACATATTATGCACTTTTTCGTTTTATAATCATTTAAAGTTTAAATGTTGACACACATTAATAATAGTCTTAATAACAATATTTAACTTTACTAATTTTATTGTTGTATTTTTTATTAGAAGTAGTTGTAGCTACAAACCACGTATGGCAGGATATAAGTTTTGAATTAAATAATCGAATGTCCAACAATGCTCTGCATGTATTTGTTTACAAAGGATACCATGGAATAAAAGAAAAACTCGGCTTGACGCCAATTAAAACACCAGATGTAGTATTACCCAAAAATGATATACTCAATAATTTAGACGATAATGATGGTTAGTTCAGTTTCAATTCAAATGTAATTTGTGTATTCCATGCATTTTTAGTTATATAAACTGACTCTATATTATAGATTCCGAGTCTATTGACGAATTGGATAGTGACGAAGATTTTGCAAATAAAAAATTTGTTATTACATTCTCATCTGACGAATGGAAGACAATTCAACCACAACGGGTTAAATATAATTTTATGGATAAAAAACGACCTCTTCAGCGTTTTAAAACCTATGAAGTTTTACCCAAAAACACATGGACACCATTAATTGCAGAACATTTTTGGATACACACGCAATTACCATGCTGCCTTTCATTTCACCGAGCGAAAGTGTCACCAAATGGTGAAAATTATGTGTCTGTTGTTGGGCGGTGTTCTGATTGTGGATCCTATTTTAAAGGAATAGTATCTGAAAAACCACCAGAAAATTCTAGGTAATATTAACTTAAAGAATATGAAGAAAATATTTTATATAATATATTATTATAGAGTACTTATGCAATGTACATATGTTGGGAATTTCAATGAACTGCATAAAGCTACTAAAAAACGACGTATGATAGGTCCTGTTATAGAAAAAGCGTTATCGTCTATAGTAGAACAAGGGATTTCGTGCGAGACATACAGAGAAAAGGAAGCCGTACGTCTAATGAAAACAGGTAAGTACCGAAAATTCAAATACAATTGCCTGGTGATAAAAAAAAATTATATCAACTATGAAGTATAGAATTATTTAAAAAATAAGGTTTACTTAGTTTCAACTTTAAATAAATGTTAAATACAGTTGATCAAAATCAGAATTTTTAAATTGTTTGCATATTATTTAGATTAGATAATATCAGATATATTTATATGCTTTTAACATATTTGTACCATATTAGGAATAATAAAACAATCGTAATTTTTTGTGAGTATTAAACTCCGTGCGGAGCCATGAATGTTTTATTTTGTGTTTGTCATCACTGTTTGGGTAACGCAGCATCAAGGTACATTCAGGAAGTCAAAATTTAAGTTATTTTATAAAATTATTGTAAGCTAAACTTATGAAAAACCTTGTATTAAATTTTCAACTCTTAGATACTTATACAAAAATATTTTTATGAATTATACCTACAAAATAATTTGCAAATATTCATGATTTTGACGAATTCTTGTCAATATTTGAACTTCAAATGCTTATAAAAAAAAATTGTGCCTATGTATTCTTATAATTTTTTTCTCTCGATTTTTTTGAAAACTGTTGGAAAATGTTAACTTTTGACCTCTATAATGCACCAAGGATATTCACTTTTACATCGGAAACCACCCCCATAGTTTGAAATTGTAGAATTATTTCGACTAGTTATGCTGTACACAGACACAAAAAAAAAAAACACACATCATTGTAAAATCAATACATTCTTCACTTCGTTCAAAATCTAAAAATTTGAGGATTATTCAATTTAAACAATTTTACGAGTGTTTAAAGTTTTAATTTTAATTTGAAATCAAAAATACACGTGTAAAATAACGTTTTACTAATAAATAATTTTCGATTTTTGTTATTTTTAAAAAATTACTAAACGTAAGATCTTCAAACTTTTACTTAAATGTTTGAATTTGTTTCAAAATAGAATATATGACAATATTTAAGTATAATATATCCTAGACTGACAAATCATCTCCGTTCAGAATCGTTTTTCGTATACAATAATACCTATCATTGCATTCAAATTTAACCTACCTAGTCCGAAGTCCACCCCACCCCTTAATGTACAGCAGAGCGATACTCACTTACCCGCTTTTTTTATTTATACTTAGGTGATCATGAACCAGCTATAATTCCAACTGGACATGTTTTGAGAAATTTAAAAAGACGCCAACGCTTAAATAATCAAAGACATTCAGACAAATTGACCGCTATATGTATTATGAAAACTGAAATTGAATTTAAAACTGTAATTAATGACATAGGTCTCGATCCATTTTTCGTGCATTACCATACTGGAGAGCAGATTCACTTATACAGAAATTATGCACGTGAATCTAAGTATCCACAAATTATTTTAGATGCAACTGGTTCTGTAGTTTCGAATTTTAAAAAATATGATAATGAAAAAACAAAGTATATATTTCTTTATGAAGCTTTGGTTTATGATCAGAAAAATGAATTTAGTTTTACCATCAGTAATATGCTTAGTGAAAGACATAGTAATGTTGCAATTTTTAATTGGCTTGCTAATTGGAAAAAAAGTGATGTGCCGTTGCCAAAAACAACGGTATGCGATCAGTCATTGGCAATACTATCGGCAGTGGTACAATGTTTTACTCAGTACTCCTCTCTCCAAGATTATATTAATGCTTGTGCCGATTTAATTGTGAACAATCTTCCAGCTAACAAACACTGGATTCCTAGATGTTTCGTAAGGACAGATATTGCTCATTTTTTAAAATTAATTACCAAATGGCCACCACTCAAAACTGTAGCAAGAAGAGTTAGAGAGGTTATACTCCGGTCATTTTGTATGTTAATAAAGAGTCAATGTCTAGAATCGATGTGTTCTCTGTTGTTAAGTCTCTTCATTGTACTTACAAATGAAACAGATGGTACTGACAAAATAACCAGAGAAAATACTCCATGCGAAATTCACAAACAAAAAATTATCTTTGTTAGTGCAACTGGTTTAATGGATAATGAAAGTGTATTAGAAACAGTATTAGATCCGGAAAACGACGAAGACATATATATAGTACAATCACAGGAAAATTTGAATGAAGCTTTAGGAAGTTTAAATAATCCATTTCAAAAACTTGTTGAACAAATTTATGATAAGAGTAAATCTTTTTTACAAACCGGAGATAATATAAACCCTCTATATTTACCTGAACTAGTTCCATATATAATAAAATGTATGAAGCTAGTGCCTTTATGGTCGGCTATAATGGTACCCATTTTTGGTTATGGAGATGAAACGGTGAGTTCTGCAGCCGTCGAATCAAGCTTTAAAAAATTAAAGAATGTTACGTTTAAAAATATTTCACTACCCACGGATATTGAATTGTTTTTAGAAAATCATATATCTTCGCTCCGTGGCATGTCCCTATTAAAGTCAAGTGGTTGTTTATTAAAAGACACAGAAATTAATCATAATAACCAAAGCCAATTCAACAAAGACGGTTCTGGACTTAATGTAGAAATTGACACTAATAAAGAAAGTTTACATTATGCAAATTCCGGCGAACAAAAATCACCACAATATGCAGAAAGTCTAACGAAAATAAGTTCACCAAGATATTATTCTGATACTAATTCCAATAAAGAAATATCACTAAAATTTTACGAAGAGAGCCCCGCGATTAAAATAAGTTCACCAACATATTTTACAGATAGTCATTCTGATGAGAACTCGCATCATTACGGAGAATATGATTCAAATACATCCACGATTAATATGGATAGTGATTCCATACTAAAATGTGTAGAAAATGATAGTTTAGAAAGTCCTAATTACAAAAAGAAGATACCGGTAAAAGATAATTATGAAAAGAAAGTTGATAATTATATTGAAAGTATATCTACCGACTTCAATGCAACAAACAAAACCAAAAAATGCCCGTTATGTTCAGTAGGTGACTTTCCAACAGATAAGTCTCAAAATGTGTGCGTCTGTGAAGATCCAGTTCATACATTGTCTACCTGCTCAGTTACTAGACCTGGACAGAGTGGTAGTGGAACATTCATTATATGCTTAAAATGCTCTAATGATGTCCTCTTTGTTGATGAATTGACAAAAGAAAATAAAAGTACTGAAAGTTGGAAAAAAAATCTACGAATAAAAAGAGAATACGGTCTTATCTAAACCCAAATCCTCATCTTAAATATCTGGAATTAAATAATTTAAAAAAAATGAAAACTTTACCTATTTTAAAAAATGGTTCTCGGGCTGAGGAATTAAAAAGTTGTTCAATTAAGGATTATGGTAAGATAATACTAAGTAACTTGTGCGTTTGATTCAGCTGCGTCGATATTAATGGTTGCATACTGTGATAGTATTAATTATAACACTGTGGTCGATAGCTCAAATAGTATGTTCCTTAAATTCATTGCTGAAATAGTCAAGAATGGGATTTCAGCTAAGACATATTCGAACAGAGCAGAAATTATGGTAATTCTTTATTATATAATTAAATAATAAAACAATGACGAAAATTATAACTTACTAAAGTGTCTGACAAAAAATTAAAAAAAAAATTGTTAGGTATGTAATTTTAATATTATTTAAACTTTAAAAAAGTTGTTTCCGAATAAGGGAAATTTAAACACTGCACGGGGGGAGTATAGTGATATATTATAATAATGAAATAACGAAAATGTTGTTGTTAAAATAATTATGCCATTTTACAATCACTAAAATTGAAAACAATAAATTAATTTTACTTATAATATTTTATTATTTAATATATAAATATGTATAAAATTGTATTAAAAATTACAACATTATATTATTAATAAAATATAATATTATATATTATTATATTTATTAAGTTGATTTATATTTTATTTTATACCAATATAAAATTATTTTGTATAAATTTTGTATAACAATATAAAAATGCCGTCTAAGCTCTAATTTAAGGAGGGGGAACCACTGATTTACAAATATGTACACTTAGGTCTGACTTTTACATAATTTCCTAAAAAAGTCAATTTTTTGAAAAAATCAATTTAATGTTATTTACAATTAATTGTTTATAAAAAAATTACATTCAAACACATTAATTAAGTTAATATATTAAATAATCAATCAATTAATAATTTTTTTATATAATACGTATACTGAAAATAAAATAATTATTAATTCACTCATATATTTATATTTATAGATAAAATACTTAAAACCTAGAATGGAATATTTGGAATATAATACAACATTGGCAGTATGTGACACAACAGTAGGAAATGTTTTCAAACAATTATTGATAGAGTTTCCTACAGTATTGGACAATATAAACTGCACTATATCCACTTGTAATAAAACAACTAAATGTCCAATACCTGTGCCATATATAACACTGAATATTACAAATGGTAATTTAAATTCGCTTGAGGAAGATATAGGAAACAGATTATTAAGCGAAAATTCCACATGTCATCATGTTGATACAAAAGGGGAAACATGTAAAGGATTAAAAACTATTCATCCAATTGCTTCACCGATCCATCTATTTATTGAACTCCTTAATTGGGAAGGTATGTTATAGTTACAATAAATTTTATACCTATTTATTACTTAGTTAATTATAAATGATTATTTAATTACACTTCAGAAGATGCAGTCGACAAGGATTACAGTGCTGAAGTTGCACAACAGGTCAACGTATGTTTAGACGATGTACCTCCAGTGTTACACAAAACAACATTAAGTATGAACTGAGGGGTATATGTTCACACAGACACGGGTTGAGTAGATTGAGAAATAGTGTTGGACATTATCAATCATACTGCAAGCGGAACCACATACAAAACTGGGAACTTTATGATGACATGAAATCCAAACCAATGCCAGTCAAATCTAATACACGAGTACCTTGCGAATTTTTAATTTACACAATATGATATTTATACAATATATAAAGGTAATGGATCATATATTGTTCATTAGGTAATAAACTAATAAACGTTTTAAAACTTCATCCTTAAATTTGTTCTTTTCTCAAAATCTAATACCTACAGATAGTTTTTACCATACATCTTACGTATTATGTAGACATACGTAATAATCACGATGTAGAGAATATAAAACTCGTTACTGCTATACTTGTTAATTTTAACCGTCACGGATAATGATACAATTAAATTCGTATATCAATGTAAATTGTACAATCTAGTGTGAGTTACAATATTAGTTAGTAATATAATATTAAATATTTTTATTATAAAATAATATGTAATTTACTAGCTGGACACAGCAATACGTTTTTGTGAATAATGCGAGTAGTATATATTATCAGGTAGGCAATCTATTATCTAGTATATTAACAGGTAGGCAGTTTTTAAGTTCTTGCGATTTCCGGCGAACGAAGATCGTACAAATTTTGAAAACGGTCGTACAAATTCATACAAATTACGTACTAAAACATAGGACTGGAAAAAATTCGAAAACGCTAAAATTTGTCCGCGGGGTGGGGCTGGGGTGACGCCGGTTTTTAAGTTCTTGCGATTTCCGGCGAACGAAGATCGTACAAATTTTGAAAACGGTCGTACAAATTCATACAAATTACGTACTAAAACATAGGACTGGAAAAAATTCGAAAACGCTAAAATTTGTCCGCGGGGTGGGGCTGGGGTGACGCCGGTTTTTAAGTTCTTGCGATTTCCGGCGAACGAAGATCGTACAAATTTTGAAAACGGTCGTACAAATTCATACAAATTACGTACTAAAACATAGGACTGGAAAAAATTCGAAAACGCTAAAATTTGTCCGCGGGGTGGGGCTGGGGTGACGCCGGTTTTTAAGTTCTTGCGATTTCCGGCGAACGAAGATCGTACAAATTTTGAAAACGGTCGTACAAATTCATACAAATTACGTACTAATTATGGTGTAGGTTAGAGTATGAATTATTTAATGTTAACCTTGGGTGGGGCTGAAATCACATCACCCCAGCCCCACCCATTGTTTTTGGTTGATAACGAGAAAATCAAGGCCGCACAAATTTTGAAAGTTGTCATACAAATTCATACAAATTACATACTAAATATTGGTAAATAAATTTTTTAAAAATTCCAAATGGGTGGGGCTGGGGTGATGCACGTCTCATTACTCGTATACTAGATTTCGCTAAGGAAAGCGTGACTAACTGCAAAAGGGACAATCTAAGTTGTACGTTATTTATTGATTAAATAAACGATGCTACACAGACTCCAAGTAATGTGCAAACAGTTCGGTCTCTATGTCATGTAGTGATTCCACGAAAAAAAAGGTAATCAGTTGTATTACAATATTTAGCTGTATGGAATACACGCATACATCATGGTAGAATGGTAGTGGTTTTGATATAATAATATAACCTTATCAATTATCTCTGACACATATCCGAGAGAAGTTTTTTTCTATATAATATTTATGAACAGTAATTTTGAGCATACGAAATCGACTGAGGATTTGCACCAACTTCATCACAAATGGCAGTCTAACACCCAGCGAACTTTTGGAATTCACATTCACCTAACAGGTTATACAATAGTTGTTCGCGTTTTGCGACTAGATATACAGCATAATATTGGACTTGAGATTATCACCTAGGACCTAGTAGATTTATTTTTTATCGCACTGAAATACTTAGAAGCAACGAGTGCGTACAATTTGCGACAACGATAAATTCATGTTGGGTTATTACCTATGACGCGTTTTAATTATTTAGCTTACATGAAATTTCATTTTTTTTTTAATTACAGAAACATATTTCACGGTACCTACTGCCGCTATCAATAACAAAATAATTAAATAAAATATATAAAAACGATGTTAATATGTTCACAATATACGTATAATTTGAACCTTAATACTTATACTATATAGGTAGTGTGTGTAAGTAGTATTGAATTAATCACTATATACAGTATACAAGAATGTAATATTTCGATTTGATATGCCCATCACATCTTACTTAAGATTATACAAATGTATAGTGTAAAAATGCAATGCGTATGTTAAATATTTACACCAAATTTTAGTTAAACTTTAAATTTCATACCAATTTTCCAACGGAGGCTGTCAACGCTATGTAGTTGGTGATAATTGCAGATGAATAATAACCTCTAAAATTTCCCATGAAACATTATTCCTGTGCAGAAATTCGACCGATTACTGTATTATGCAATAAGATAATATACAACCGCTTCTGATGTGATTATTGAATCTCAATTCTGGAGCACTTAAACGTCTTAAACGAAAATTGATAAAACATAAATAAATTATTAAACACTTTGTTATTTCGTTCGTTATTACGTCAGATCATAGTTGATTATAAATTACAGCGTAGGTATTATGTAATGTCGTTGATTACATTAATATAATTAATCAATAATAATATTTACGGATATAATATTTTTGTACTATTCATTATTATAGATTGTTATTTGTTAAACAAATATTTATGATTGTAATCTCAACCACGACTGTAAAATAATTTAAATGCGACTACGTTTTGCCGCCATTTGGTCGTATGTAATCTTATTGTCATCGAATTCCGATCGTTCATTTTTCGCTTTCCGCTTTTTCTTCCATGAATACCGAAATCACATGATCGCCAATATTATCAAGGCAATCTCGGCGAGCTAGGCGATATTAATATATTCATTCGCCGACACCGACGTTTGATAATGGAAAAAATTATTAACTACAATCATCAACCACACGCGTTTCTCGGGTAAGAGACAACTTAACAAATTTATTATATACCATAAGCACAAGTTAACCCAGACAAATTAAATCCAATCGTTAAACGCCACTGCCAAGCGAAAACATGGCCACAATGTTGAAGACCAGTAAATTAATCTGTTACACTCGTAAGTCTTACAATTGTTCTTAGACACTATCCCCGAACATGATTTTTCTATTGTATCTAGTTATCTATCGTTGTTTTATTTCCAGTGCCCAAGAACAAATCACCGGCACAGCTGAACAGATACTTTCAGACACTGCGCGTGAGTATATTTACCTCAGGGCGTACATTTTTTTTTTCATCATTAACGATTGGGTTTTGCGCAGAAATACAATGTTCCCCTGCAGAGATGCTTGAACGATGTCTTACGAAGACAGAATGCCGCCAGTCCGGTTGTTGGTTGTGCTCGAATGTATGCTGCGCCTGCTGAGAAGAAAGTTTTCCAGAGGGTCAAACCTCATTGCAACATTGGCACCATTGGACACGTAGATCATGGCAAAACCACACTCACCGCTGCCATCACTAAAAGTAATGTTTCATTATAGTAGATCTTAAGTGCTAATGTACCTATTATAATATTACGCACTATGTTTCTATCAATTGAATTTGAGGTTTAATATTTATTACAAAATATCCTTTGATAAAAATAAATAAAATCACATTCATAACAATCTTTGAACAATAGGTACAAATAAATACATCATTTATTAAAAATATAAATCCATATGAATTTCCATATTTTACGTTTTAAATATCCAATTTTTAATTACACATTTTTGTATCGTTGTATCATTAATAGCTTCCTATTTCAATGGACTACTACTCTATTCCTAAGTTTTAAAATCAATAAATTTAGTCCATCGGACTAGATCTTTCATTTTGCCTACTAATCTAGAAATAAAAGCCCTACTAATATTGCCGAGCATGTTGCAGACTTATTTTTCTGATTATGTTATAAAATATATTGATTTTTATAGTGAATATCAAATCTTATAGATTTTCTAGTCCAGTTCATCAATAATTATTATTTTTATTATAAGTTAATTATAATTATTGTTACTAAGTGTGTTGAAATAATTGTTGTTTTGTACAATTATTATATATTTTAATGTTGTAAACTAAAAAAAAGTAAATAATAACTAGTGAATATTAGAAAAAATTATAAATATATAGTACAATAGGTAAACTAGTGTGACTATAATTTTTTTGACAAATAGTAAAAACTTTCTAAGCAATTTAGTAATTGTTTGCTTGATAAAATGATAAACACCTAAGTTAATTAAACCAAAATGCACCTAAGGTACAAAAAAATGTAACTTAAAAATATTTTAATATATACTAAAATTAATTGATAATTATTTTTTATTAGCTATTTATTTAAATTAATATTTGTTTATAGATGCTAATTACAAATTTCAGTTTTAAACATTCTGATATATTCTTATATATTATATATTTAGCTATTTAATCTGGTTTTTATTAAACATAATATTTAATTTATATCATTTTATCTTTAGTTTTATCATCAAAAAAAATGGCTAAGATGAAACAATATGCTGACATTGATAATGCGCCTGAAGAAAAAGCCCGTGGAATCACCATTAACGTTGCTCATGTCGAGTATGAAACTGAAGCTAGACATTACAGTCACACTGACTGCCCAGGACATGCTGATTACATTAAGGTAACAAAAAGAAAAAAATCAATTAAATATTTACTTAGCTTATCAAGTATTCATTTATTTCAATGTTTTTATAACTAGAACATGATTACTGGAACTAATCAAATGGACGGAGCTATTTTAGTAGTAGCTGCAACTGATGGTGCTATGCCTCAGACCAGAGAACATTTATTATTAGCTAAACAAATAGGAATTGGTCATGTTATTGTGTTCATAAATAAAGTAGATGCAGCTGATTCAGAAATGGTTGAATTAGTTGAAATGGAAATTAGAGAACTACTGACTGAAATGGGTTTTGATGGGGACAATTTACCAGTTATTAAAGGTTCAGCACTATGTGCTCTTGAAGGAAAAGAACCTGAAATTGGTAATAGTATTATAATATTATGTTTCTATATTACTTCTAGATGTATAATTTATTATTTTATATGTAGGAGAAAAAGCTATTGAAAGTTTACTGAATGAAGTAGATAAATATGTTCCACAACCAACTCGTGATTTAGATAAACCTTTCATGTTACCAGTAGAACATGTTTACTCCATTCCAGGACGTGGTACAGTGGTAACAGGCAGATTGGAACGTGGTATAATTAAAAAAGGAAATGAATGTGAATTTGTTGGTTATAACAAAGTTATAAAATCTACAATCACTGGTAATTATATTACATGATTATTAATTAAAGTCAACATTGATAATAGATTGATAGATACTAATATACAAAAACTCTTATATAAGTTATTACTAAATAAAAAGTTAAACTGTAATATATTTGTTTACTTCATATTTTGATCATAATATTAATATAAATTCATTAAATAAAAATATATTATTAATTAACATTTGTTATCCATTTTGTAATCTTATTATGCATTAATAATCCAAATCAACGTTTTTAAGTAATAATCCCTATTGTACATTACTCATACCTAATTATTATAGTTTAAATAATGAGATGAAATGCCTTCAGACTATTGTTTATATTATTATTTTTAATATTAAATGATTAACATGTGGAATAAAATGAAATAATATTTTGGTCAAACACTTTTTTCAGTATAACAAATTATAGTAACCGATTACTAGTTACTACTCTTCATGAGTCTTAAAAATTTAATTGCTTCATAGTATATTTTTTTTACCTGCTTCAAATTTTTCAAAAGTTAAAATATACCTGTTTTATGCAATTGCTTTACGATTTATGTTAATTTCAATATTACCTATAACTTAACTGACTATGTATGATACTATTACTATGCAATATTATTCCACTTGATTCTTATATAATATACAATTGTGATGCTTAAAATTATACACTGTATAAAATAGATTTTATTTTAATTTATATATCACTGACTTACTCATTGCCTAATAGTCAAAAAAGTAAAAATGTATGTTCATAAGTTATGTAACTGTGTGCAATACGATATTATATTACAATAATATTGTGTAAATGCAATTTGAATATTTAAAATTCTATTTTACAATTAATGTAAAATAATGATCTAATATTAAAATATAAATTTTTAGGAATTGAAATGTTCCACAAAATCCTTGAAGAGGCTCAGGCAGGAGATCAATTGGGAGCCTTAATTAAAGGAACAAAACGTGATGATTTGAGACGTGGAATGGTGTTGGCTAAACCAGGAACTGTCAAAATGCAAGATTATGTCTCAACTCAGGTGTATGTCCTGAATAAAGATGAAGGTGGAAACGGTAAACCACTTGTACCTTACCAACAACTGCAAATGTATTCAAAGACTTGGGATTGTGCTTGCCAATTGAACATTGTTGGCAAAGATATGGTAATGCCTGGAGAAGATTGCTCGTAAGTATAAAATTTTTATAAGACTTTTATCACCATTACTGGTAATTTTAATTATAAAACAAATTACCATACTCATTAATATTATTATACCATTATTATTATATGAATAAAAAATGGTTAACATTGTTATTATGAATTTAACAATTAATATATTAATGTGAACACTGAACATTGAAATCAATTTATATATAATGATAATATAAATAAGTAGGATGATAGAAGTATATCAGGAAAATTTTGGTATGCCTAATAAATACTAGATGCAGACCTGATTGTTAAATAGTTATATATTATGCTAATAAATAGAATTAATTATTAGTGTTTTATGTTACTGTGATAATATTTGTTGTTTTTTAATAATAATAAATGTATTTTACTAGTGTTGAATTGAAGATGATCAGACCCATGGTTCTAGAAAAGGGACAACGATTCACATTGCGTGTGGCTGGTGCTACAGTTGGAACTGGAGTGATTACTGATATTAAGAAAAGGTTATTAGATGATGAGAGGCGAGGATTATTAGAAGGTAAGAAAGCCCGAGAAAAGAAAAATGCTGAGTAAGTCATTAGTATTCTTCAACTACATTGCAACTCCAGTATGTACATAAAATAATTATCATTTCGTGTATCTCTGTACTCACAAAGTGCATTATTGATATTATTGTAGTTTTAATATATTTAAATGTAAGCTCTATCATACATTTAAAAGTTATGTTGTCCTTTTGAACGTATTAAAAAATAAAATACATTTTATTAAAACAACTGTTTTGTTTTATTATATATTGGGTATTAACTTTTTAAGTTTAGAACTATTCATGAACACTGCAAAAATAAATATTATGTTAAAATATAATTTAGATTCATATATTTATTAATAATTCTAAAAATAAAAATAAATTCTTAGAGCTAACCTGTATACACTTTTTTATACTTGTTAAAATTACTTCATAAATATTTTCCCCTAGACTAGGGGGCACCAAACAGTTGATCTTTCTAAGATTATAAGTCGATCACTAAGAAAATTAATTTTACCATTATCAGTCGATTGCGTAATAAAAAATTGTATAATTAGAAAAAATGTTCACTTATTCTCGTGTACTATTATTATTATTATATAATACTATTATTTATTATTATGAAAACAATAATTATTTTTGTAGACTTTTTTCTCATTAACCTGAATGCCGATCACCAGGGACTTAAAATTTCAAATGTAGGTCATTTGTTTGAAAAGTTTGGTGCCTTAGACTATTATTTATCATTCTGAGGAAAAAATGAATGCATCTATTGATTTTACTCTATAATATGATATAATATATATGACATATGTATTATTTTTGTTTTGCAGCTGCAAGCATTAGGTAGAGTAAATAAATACTCAATTACTAAGTGTCTACTTTCTCATACATGTTGAGCTTATTACCTAAAATGGTGTTTGCTAATACTATTAGCTCCCTATTATCTTAAAATATGAATGAAATTTTACTAAGATTAAATTACATTAAATAATTTCATCTTACTTAACGCTCAGCCATAATGTAGCTGTTTCTAATAAGAGTAAAAAAATTGATAATTCTAATCAATACTTATTTTTAAAATCATTCTTCACTGCAGGTAAGTACGTTTATTTAATTTTACAAACAATTGTTATGAAATATATAAATATTATTTTTAAGGCATAATTTAATTAATACGATTTTTCGTTATCTTGTCGACATAGGTGAAATTATGATAACAGGTTACCTATAACTCAAAACAATTTAAAAACTAGAATCTCGTTTATCACTTTCTTTAATTTTAATTTCTTTGTATTCAGCTGTACGTTATTACTTAAAAATTTTAAATCATCAATTTTAAAATAAAAGAAATAACAAGTTTGTTGTATTCCTATAAAAACTACGTTACTTAAATAATAAAACCAAATATTATCTTTTTTAAATAATTTAGCGATGACCAAATGTAGTTTTTTAAAAAAGTTTCAATCAATTGCACTATTTTCTCGATGTCTTAATAACATTACCAATTTGTATATTGTATGTTAAATATTCTACTGCGAATATTTCTATTTTCTACAATCTACAATAATATTACGATAGTATGGCGTCATAAATAGGCAATTTAACTACACCAATGTTGTAATTCGTAAGATCATTCTCCCGATATCTTAATAAAATATTATGATATTGTTAACAAAAATGTATTTCTTATAGTTACCCTTAAATGGCTTAATTACAATGATTACTGATTTGTATCATACTCAACTTGTTTCATGTATTCGTAAATTTATTTTTTATATATAAGTATTATATGCGTCAAAAGTTTTATAACTTTATAAGGATTATAATACAGTCATCGCATAAATATTTAACACTATCTTGTCCAATACATACTATTAATGTTTTGGAAAAAAATTTATTTTCGCACCAATTTATTATTCTGAAGGGATTATGTGTTTGATCGGGTGGCATGATGAAAAAAAATATCAAAATGACGGAGTCTTAAAACTAATCTACTGCCTATGCGTAATTGAATGATTGGTACATGTAATGCAAGGTAGTACATTTTGGTGTGGTGCCAGAGACCAACACTGATATTTTTATTCTACTAAAAATACAAATTTACCAATAAAAAAAAAACATATTAAATAATTAATGAAAAATGCTCTGGACGTTAATAATCGGATTCGTTCCAAATTAACATAATGTTTTTATAAATACGACTATCCAGGAGTACATCATAATTATCTATGCGAAGAACTATAATCACGTGAAAATCCGGAAAATGTTTCGTACGTCAATTATATAATATAATATACGTCTATAACATAATATTATTATATAATTATAATAAATAATAATACCTACCTATATTACATTATTATACCACTAATATCCATGTTATACTCTACGCCGAGGACCCAAATACCAGGCCACTATTAGTCTTTTTACCGGTAATATTGATTGTTCATTCTCACACAGTTGCTATACTTTGTTTTTGTTTCATATTATTAAAAATGTTTTAAAATACTATATAACCCTCCATTATCGTTATTAAAATAACCTTTCATGACATTAAGTTTTCAAACATATGATTATGAGGCATCTTACATAATAATGTATATTAAATCTGTGTGTACATTTTTAGGTACCTATTCAAAGGTTGATTTATGAATATTCAATTAAATCCACGTATAATTAAATATATACGTACGATTTCTGTAAATATTAAATAATAATATTATAAAAATTAATAGACATGTATAATTAATGTGATTATATACTAGTCCTAAACTCTTAAAAGAATATATACACCTGTATGGAAAAAAAAAACTATAAAGCTAATCGGTGAACGAAGCAATTCATTAGTTTCTATAAGTCCTTTGACGATATATAATATTTCTGATTACTCTGGTTAAAATAAACTCTTTCGTATTTGGCTATTTTTTGGTAAGTCGACCAATAAATTAACGTTTCTTGAAGATGTTGGATTAGTGGGTAAATTTTTGAGCTAATTGGCTCCCTGCATGTAATTGATATATACTTAATATATTATAAGAGTATATATACAATATTATAATTTGTACCTAAAGATGAATACTTGGAAATCCATTGGTACTTGACAAATATGATACTATTGACAACGTCTATTATAACACCTTATACTGTTTAAATTTTTATGTCAAAATGGCTACTACGACAAAAATGGTATACAAGAACGAAGATAATTTAATGATCAATACTCGATTAATGAAAATAACTGGATTATACCAGTTATTGGATTCACGAACTTCAAAAATCTTTGGTCAAAACATGTTAAAATGCATGTCTTTATTTCAACTGTCGATCATGTTCATAACGGTGGTTATATTTCTTGCAAACACATATTATTTTTCAGATGACATTAACGCAGTAATGCAATATTCAATATTATTTGTATGCGATGTACTTTCGATTCTTAAACTTTATGTCACAATCGTAAAATCAGATACAATATGGAACTGTATACAAATGACATCTATTGACGACTTGTCTTACAAATATCATAATAGAAGCATACTCAGAAATGGCCAATTGAAGTCCAAATCGTATTCTATATTAATTATGTTTATGTGGATGAATCTTATAATACTTTGGGCACTGGCTCCTTTGTTTGTCACTAACTATTTTTTAGAAGTAGAAGTCAAAAATAAGATTTACCGTTACCGCTTTAACATAATGAATTTCGTATTCCCGGCTACCGATCAATTCTACAACGACAATTTCGTGATTTATTACTGTATAGAATTTGCCTGTCTGATAATATGGTGCCATTGCACAATGAATTTCGATGTACTGTTGCTGTCGACGAATATTACGTTCAAATATCAGTTAAAAACTATTGCGAATTCTTTCAGTGCATTCAAAATTACACATTACATTAAGAGTAAGTTATACCTATACATTTAGATTTATGTACCTATATAAGCTTTTAGTTTGTTTAACTTTGTTACACTAGTAAGATATCTAAATAATTATGCTTCTATATTGGTTACCATATTTTATATTTTCCATTCTTATGATATCTAGATAATTTCACAAAAAATATTAAACACCACAAGGAATCAGAATTGATATTTGATTTCAAGAGTATAATTTACGACCAACAGCGTGTCATAGAGTAAGTAGTAGAGTAATAAGCATCCACATGCTATTGTGAATATATTCATTTAAATTTTATTCCATATAGTAGATATAATCATATTAAATTATGATCTTATGATACTTAAACCTAGTTACAATATGTATTCTTATATTGAATATATACTCTTATATTATTCTTATTGTAATTATTGTGACTAATGACTAAATAAATATATAGAAGGTATCAAGTTTCAATAAGCAATATAGATGCTGAAACTTTTATTTTATACTTTGAGAACAATACAGTTAAAAATAAAAAATTATCCAATAATCTAAAATCTATGTTAAGTTAAATATTATACAATATTTGTATGTTCATTTTTGATATCAAAATTTTTCTGATATCTAAAATATGAATTTGCCTAATTAATTAACCTCATCTTTTGATAATTATTTAAATATTATTTACACTAATTTAACTACCATATAGGTATGGTTTTAAATAATTTAAAATTGTTTAATTATTTTTTTGTAATAAAATTTGAATCTTCCAAAATCGAGTAAAATAATAATGTGTAATTTTATAATTAAATCAAAATTACTAACAGCAATCAAATTTTATTATAATTTAATTTACCTATCAGATATCCAAGCAATTGAAAAAATAATTTACAATCGCTTGACGTTGTTTATCAATATGCAATACAAAGTAGTGTTTTATTAGTAATTAATAATTTAATTCCAGAAACATGAGAAATATTTACCGAATATTTCAACCCGTAGTACTTACTCAACTAGCTTTCGAGTCTATAATAATAATTCTACTATCCTGTATCATAATGATGGTAAAATTAATTTTATTTAGCTTATTATAAATAGATACATTTATTATTAGTGAAAAATCAGATAATTTCTAAGTGGCTTTTTTTTCTTTATTCAGAACTATTTTAATGGTATATCGTTGATATCGGCAATGAACTTGAGACTATTTGCAGCGGTATTGACGTTTACATTCCACATTTATGTTATCTGCTACTTATTTGACAATGTCAACCAACAAGTATGTTACTTAATTTCATAAAACTTAACTATAATTATTATTGTTATTATTATTACATATAATATATAAATATTAATGATAATTTGAATTAAGGTTTCAATTTTTGTCTTATGCTTTTTAACCACACTACTAAACTTCACGCACTACAACAAGATTCAATTCAAGATCGATTTAACGATCTTATTAGTTTAGTAGGTATACGTTTCATCATTATAAGTTTATATTAAATGATACGTAGTCTGTTGTTTCTTTAAATTTTGAGCGATTTAATATTTAATAAAAACTTATTACAACCATTCTACGTCGTTTTTAATTTTTTTTTTTTTAGAAAGATTCGATAAACTTTGCTCTGTATAGTCATGATTGGACGCAAAGCAATGCACAACATAAACATCTACTACTACACGCCATGCGAATGAATAACGCCGAAAATCTGAGACTAAAAGTGACAAAAAATAGAATTGTAAATTTCAAAATGTTTACTGATGTACGTACAATTTTCTTTTGTTTATTTTAGATTCTACTAATTTAGACAAATTTTAAGAAATATAATTTTACGTCATTAATCATTATATATTTTAAATTATAATTATTCACTCATTTTTCGTGAATAATTTATATATTTTAATGCATCGTCGTTCATCGTGTACACGAATATCTCGTGCAAACAAAATTGAATCGTGTTGCAATTTTTTAATACATTACAATATTATTATGAATTATATTTATATTTATGATATATAAATGCATTGAAATTAACAATATGATTTACATCTGTTCGTAGATCATGCGGACAACGTATTCAATACTATCAGTGTTGGGAAAGATGTGTGCAAAAAAAGCGTAGACCACATTATTAATTATTATGACGATACTATAGTTTTGGCCTGTGGGAGTTGAATTCAAAGGTTCCGACATAATAATAGGTATTATATAATTAACTAGTCGTCTAGAATCCTGCAGAATATTCACCCAAAATAAAATAGCATTAGTAGTTTTGTAAATAATAAACACGGTATAGGTTTAGCGCTAGTGACAAAAATATAAAATATACAAAAAGATGTTTTTAATTTACGATAATATTATTGATATTGATCGCATTGTAACTATTGAAAATACAACATAATATTTTATTTATTCGAGTTGTGTATTTTATTAGAGTTTGCAGGTCGCATACTGCTGCAGTCATACGCAGTTAGAAGTGTATATATTATGTTACGACCAGCCGATGAATGTTTCGAATACCCCTAACTCACCCTCTCGCTCTTGTGTCGGTATACCTTTTATACGATTGTCATAATATGGTGACGACTCTGTTATACGAGGGGTCTTGAAAAGGTTCTTGTCGATTCTTATCGATGAGACGTGGGGTTTCGTCTTTTTACAAAAGAAACGCGTGATTCTACTTTGATGGCTAAATTATTTATTCTAGACATTCTACGCTCTGTGTTCTGTCCTCGTCTGCTTGTGTTAATACGTTTATATAAAACGTGTCGTCACAACATAATATTAAGATGTATAACAATAGTACAGGGTCTAAAACATATTTCACTGAAAATTGTGTATAAATATTGTAGTGTATATTCAATATTCATCTAGGTTAGAGTAATAAAACGAATTTATTGAGACCATAAAATTGTCTTTGGCGATTGTCACAAAAAGCAGGCGGCAAAAGGAATACAGACAAGTTTCTCAACTGGATTTCGGTGTAACTATGGTACAGTATGTGTTGTCACATTTTTTGAGTCGACATATTGTTAAAGTGTATTTTTATTTTGAGCGTGAAAATTATTTTTTAAATAGAGGTTTCATTTAGGATTTATTGCTTATAGTTTATTTTGGAGTAAATATGTACAAGTGCGTTAACGAAAGTGTGAACAAACCGCTAGTAATGTGATTTATAGGGATATATGTTGTGTACTTACTGACTTACATGATGTGTATAGACCATAATGGTACAAGCATAGTGCTATACACAGTTTATTGTGTGTGAATATATTTTATTGGTCAGTCGTTAACCGTACTAAATCTGTAGTCTGTACCAATAAGTTAGGGTTGTCAGATTTTAAAATCACCAAACCGGGACACCATATTATTGAATAAAAATATTTTTTTTACATAAACTACATTTATTAGTTATAAGCTAATAAATGTTATAATTTCTCAACATTGTTAAATAATAAAATAAGGATGTTTAATGTAAATAACAAATAAAATATTATCAAGCTGAAATAAAAAAAAATACCTAATAATAGTTTGGTACATTTTGATGAAACTTAGTAACTCGTGTTATTTAAGGATTGAAGGATTCAACTAATATTTACAATATAAACAATTTTTTTATAGTAATCGTTGTATTATATATTTTTGTATTGACATATTACTTGTGTTCATATAACACTAAAAAAAGTAAATTTAAGTCATAATTTCATCAAATCGATTTTTTCTTTTCATCGTAAAAGATGCGCTTTTTGTAAAAAAGGAAAAATCTTTTTAGATCTGTGTACAGGTTGCAGTAAAACTTATCACCAAAAAACAGTGATCTACAAATTGAACGAATTAAGTAAATCCGAAGAATTAGATTCTACAAAAACAATTATTAAAATCGACAAAAATGACATCGCCGTCGGACGAAAAAGGAAAGAATAAAAAACGACGGTCGTCCTAAAAAGTCAAACAACACAATAAAAAGGACATAAAAAACCAGCTTAGTTAACATATACTGCAGGTACATCCATGACCCATATAAATATTCCTATTTATCATACTAAATACTACTTATAATAATAATTGGACGGTATCCGGGCAAAAGAGAATAATAACAAAAACACTGAACTAAAAAACCTATTCTTTTTTGTATAATAAATAACTGATAACTTATTCCTTTTTACTCATAAAGTTATAAACTTTATGAAAAAATTAACCTACAATTTTTTTTTTTATTATTGTACATCGGCGAGGACCGTAGATTATAATTATCTATAGGTATTCTATAGTACTATTGTAGTAGCTCACGCGTGAGCAACAATAATAAGAGTATGTTGTTCTGAGGTAGTTTTTGTAAATAATAAACGAAATAATTCAAAGTGTTTTTTAATCCAAAATATTTGTAAGTGTTTTACAGTAAAAATTATTCTAAGTCCGCGGGACAATAATTATTAAACTGCAGTTTAACCTAACCCATATGGGTGCGGTATGAAGGTGCTCGTATACTAACTCTGGCAAATCACGTCTGAAAAATGCCTGGGACAAAATCTTGAATCCCCTTACATGACGTGTTCAGAGACCCCCGTATCACCGACAGGTCCCTGCTGGTCAGTTGCACGTGCATCCGTTGCCTTCCCACATTCTGCGTCAATCATATACAGATGACTTCCTGTCAGATCAGAGGCGTACGTGCGATGAATCTGCGGATTTAATGGCATCCGGATAACAATAATAGGTATACCCACGCACATCAACCACGACCGTCGCGCTAGTATTTCTACGAAAAGCTATTTCGCTGTTGTACTTAATTTCAGTCCTACAATGCATTTTTGATTATTATCTTATTTTTGTATTAGCCATTTCCTAATTTACGATGTGTGGTTCCTCTTATTTGTTTTTGTACAAATTATGATAAAACTTATTAGATTTATTACTTCCCTAATGTTTGGTCGTATGGTCTATGTTGCAGTACCTACATGTATTATACCTATTTAATATATGAGATATCAGAATACGTAGCATTATCTATAATATATCTAGTATATTATTATATTATATATAAAAAAAAAATCCTAAAAATCAACTTATTCTCTTTTGCTCGGAGGACACCGTCAAATTATTATTATTACTATGATAAATAGAATATTATATTGGTCATGGGTGTATCTGCAATATGTTAACTAACCTGGTTTATTGTTCTCCTTTTTTTGTATTGTTTCAATCACAAAAACCTGTATCCGAAGTTGACAGTCTTATGATCAGAATAGAATCAAATATAACAATTACAAACCAACACTATATGCTATAACAATAGCATTAATGTTTTTGCTACTAACAAGCACGCAGAAGATTGTAAATTTTTTTGAATGATGTTTAATAATTTTTTTTTTTTTTTTGAAGGGTGGAGGTGGAAAAAAATAATTTCCCCAGGGTGTAAATTTTCCAAATACGCCTTTGCTTCTAAGATATATACAAGTTAAAATTCAGTAAATGTACAATATTAATATTATTATAAAGATAAGCTAGTTACAAAAAAAATTATGCAGCGAGCTATTTTGTTATAAAACAACTGTATTTATCGATATTTATTAATTTCAATTTTCAATGTATAACTAATATTCGATCAATGGCATAACTCGGGGTTGTTAATTTGGTGAGTGAGAAGCAAAACATATAATACATATTGTTCACATTAACTTTATTTTCAAAAAGCACAATAAAAAATATATTATAATAAAACAGACGATATTGAAAACTAATGACACAAATCATTCAAATATACCTACTAATAACTTCATATATGAGATGACCATCTGGCGTTTTTCGGACTTGATTGTACAAAAATATCTATAAAAGAATCCACTGTGACTAGCGTATCGGACCATTCGGACCTGCGGTTAAGTTAGGTTAGCCTTCGAGCCAACCGTCACTGTATAATTAATTTATTAGCATTTAAAATAATTTCATTACCTAGTTTAGTTTACTCTAATAGATACCAATATCGATAATGCCTAACTTTTAAGTTATATTATTTATATTTATTAGAATACAATTATTATTTAAAGTATAACTACACATTATAATACTGGAAAGAATTAACTATTATATGATTTTCTATACATATTTCATGATGTATCGTTTAAATATGAGTCGATTTCATAATTATATCAAATTCACCAACTAAATACCGTAATAAAGAAAATTAAATTATTGAATTATTAATGAAGAATGGTTAGGTTGGGTTAGGTTAAAAATCGAAATCGCTCCAAATTAACATTATGTTTTTGTAAAAATGATTATCCCAGGAGCACATCATTATATTATCCATACCTGCAAGAACTATAATCACGGGAAAATCCGGAAAATTTTTCATTCGTCAGTTATTATACATAATATATATAAGTCTATAACATAATATTATTATATAATTATAATAAATAATAATACCTACCTATATTACATTATTATACCTCTAATTTCCTTGCTACCTATATCCTGCGACAAGCACCCAAATACCAGACCAGTATAAGTCTTTTTAACGATAATATTGGTTGTTCATTGTCTCGCAGTTCTTTTAGCTACTTTGTTTTTGTTTCATTTTATTTAAAATACTATAACCCGACCTTTCCAGACTGACATTAAGTAAGTTTTCAAACATAATATTCTCATGATGTATCTTACATAATAATGTATATTAAATCTGTATATTTATTTATATTCAAAGGTTTATTTACGAATATTCAATTATTAAATCCACGTATAATTAAATAAATATAATATAAAGGTCTATTGCTGTAAGAATTAAATTATAATATTATAAATATCACGAATAGGCATGTGTATTTATTTTTATCGATGTTCATGTTATGTATAATTAATGTAATCATATACTTATACTTATCCTAAAAGTATATAAGACATTACAAAAAGGGCCAATTATGTTACATTTGGTCTAATTATTTTTTCATTTTTTTTTCTGTTGACAAAACTGTCAATAGGTATGTGACCAACTTATTGGCGTAAACATTAGCCATATTGATTTGAACGAATAGTTAGTGTTGTTATTTTGAAAATAGGGCTTATCAATACGGTAATGTGCTTTTGTGACATTGTCTCTTGTATTATAAACCTGAATGCAAGAATAATACGCTATATCTACTTAATCGGTCGACGAAGCAGTTCATTAGTTTCTATTAGTCCATTGTCGATATATAATATGTCTGATTACTCTGATTAAACTAAACACTTTCGTATTCGACTATTTTTTGGTAAGTCGACGAACGAATAACGTTTCTAGAATATATTGGAGTAGCAGATTTGAGCTAATTGTTTCCTTGTCTACACATTGATATACATACATAACACATAATATTATAATATGTATCTACCTACGGATGAGTAACTGGAAATAATTCATTCTATTGTACTTAAAAATATGATAATATTATTGACTACGTTTATTAAAACAGCTTACTGTTTGAATTTCAGTTCAAAATGGTTACTACGACAAAAATGACAACGAAAAACGAAGATAATTTAATGATCAACACTGGATTAATGAAAATAACTGGATTATACCATGTACTGGATTCACGGAGCCTAAAAATCTTTGGTCACAACGTGTTTAAATGCTTGTCTGTAGTTCAAATGTCGAGTCTTATATTGTTGACGATTATATTTCCTGCAAACATATATTATTTTTCGAATGACATTAATGTAGTAATGCAGTATTTGATGTTACTAACATCCGATATGATCTCGATTCTTAAACTCTATGTCACAATCGTAAATTCAGATACGATATGGAACTGTATACAAATGACATCCATCGACAACCTGTCTTATAAGTATCACGATAGACGCATGCTCAGAGATGGACAATTGAAGTCCAAATCGTATTCTATACTAATTATGTTTATGTGGATGAATCTCATGTTATCTTGGGGATTGGCTCCTTTGTTTGTCACAAACTATTTTTTAGAAACACAAGTCGAAAATAAAATTTACCGTTACCGCTTTAACATATTGAGTTTCGCATTCCCTGTTACCGATCAATTCTACAACGACAATTTTATGATTTATTACTATATAGAATTTGTCTATCTGATACTGTGGTGCCATTGCACAATGAATTTCGATATATTATTGCTGTCGATGAACATTACGTTCAAATATCAGTTGAAAACTATTGCGAATTCTTTCAGTACGTTCAACATTACACATTACGTTAAGAGTAAGTTATATACCTATACAATTATGTATTATACATGCTTTCAGTTTGTTATACACTCGTAAGATATATAAATAATTATATCGATTATCATTTTTCTTATTTCTTATGATATCTAGATAATCTCACAAAAAATGTTAAACACCGCAAAGAATCGGAATTGATGTCTGATTTCAAGAGTATGATATACGATCAACAACGTATCATTGAGTAAGTATAGTAGGCACCTGCATACTATTGTGACTACATTCATTTAAACTATATTCAATTAAACCTAGCCACGGTGATTATTCTTATTTATCGCAATTATAGTGACTAACGACTAAAAATAATATAGGCATAGAAGGTATCAAGTACAAATAGACAATATAGATTCTTAAACTTTTATTTTAAGCTTTATGAACGATAAGATTAAAATTTAAAAAAAAATCGTGGTCAATTGGGTATCACTCTGCTGTACGGTAGGTCACTATTATCATTTATCAATAAATAATAAGTTAAATTTGAATCAATTGATAGGTATCATTGTACCTATATGAAATACGATTCTGAACCGAAATAATTTGTCGCGTAGGATATATTTTCCAGTGGGTGGTGAAAATGGTGGTTTATGTTTTAATGATCAAAATACCTCAAAATTAAATCATATACATAAAACAAATGAAAATATTATAACGACAGTTTTATTCGATGTATAGTTAGTTCGATATACACTATATGAGGAAAACGATTTTGACGTGCGGTGAAAATGCGCGTTACCGAGTGCCGCCGTAGTATGCTTACCGCGAGCCATAATCACTCTAGTGAAGCTTGGTCCTTACAAAAATATAAATTTTTTTCTCGGAATGACAACGTTGCATTTAAAATTATGCGGAATTGTATATACATAATATATAATATAGAAATTGCGAAGTCACTTATCTATATCAGTGGATATTAAATTCAACACTATTCGGCAAATTTACGGAATCGTTCTGCACCGACATGCCCATTCAAACGACTGGTATATGTTCCAAGTTTCTACGATCAGTACATTTTAACAACAACAAAAATCTAAAATGATATGATAGTAAATCGTTATTTTACGAGTAAATTTTCGTAAAAATTTAAACTACCCGAGGATTAATTTCGTTTTAAATGACAAACGATCAAGTTCTTTTTTTTAATTGTTGTAAACCAAACTGATAGAAAATCTTGTATTATATGCTCAACTTCTAATAAAATAATTTAATAATTTAATTCCAGAAACATGAGAAATATTTACCGAATATTTCAACCCGTAATACTTACTCAACTAGCTTCCGAGTCTATAATAATAATTCTACTGTCCTGTATCATAATGATGGTAAAATTAATTTTATTTAGCTTATCATAAAAAAATATACCTATTAAAAGTAAAAAAATCAGATATTTACGTTCTGGCATTTTTTCTTTATTCAGAACTATTTTAATGGTATATCGTTGATATCGGCAATGAACTTGAGACTATTTGCAGCAGTATTGACGTTTACATTCCACATTTATGTTATCTGCTACTTATTTGACGATGTCAACCAACAAGTATGTTACATACATAATTTATTGCATAAAACATAATTGTAATTGTTATATTACATAAAACAATCAATAGCTTTTTGTATACATTTATAATACATTTAATTCACATTTTTTATACACAAGTAAGGTTAGGTTAGGTTATATATATCAATATATTTGCACTGCACTATACATAAAATATTTGAACATCTGTTAAATCTCGCAAGTGAAGTAGTGCGCTTTTATTTTATTTAAATAAAACCAATATAATACATAATAATATGATAAATTATATTTTAAATTTAAGTTCAGTGTTTATTTGTCCAATGCCATTTACACACATACACACACCTAATACCTAAACTACGCACCACAACACGACCTAACTACGACCAGATCAATTTAACGATCTTGTTAGTTTAGTCTATGTCACATCATACGTATTTTAATATAAAATAATACGTAGTCTGTTGGTTTTTCCAATCTCGAACGAATTAATATTTAATTATTTAATTTATATTATATTCCTCATCGATCTACCAACTCATTACAATCATTATATGTCGTTGTTCACAATTTAATTTTTTAGAAAGATTCGATAAACTTTGCTCTGTATAGCAGTGATTGGACGCAAAGCAATGCACAACATAAACATCTACTACTACACGCCATGCGGATGAATAACGCCGAAAATCTGAGACTACAAGTGACAAGAAAAAGAATAGTTAATTTCAAAATGTTTACTGATGTACGTACAATTTTCTTTTTTTTTCATTTTAGTACCTACTACAGATATGTCTTAAAAAATATAATTTTACGGCATTATATATTTTATATTAAATTATTATTCACTCGTTTTTCGTAAATACTCGTATATTAATGCATCATCGTTCGTCGTTTACACGACTATATCGTGCAAGCAACAATTTGAGTTGTGTTACGAATTTACAATACATTACAATATTATTATGATTAATGATGTATTAATGCATTTAAAAGTAACAATATGTTTTTACATCTGTTCGTAGATCATGCGGAAAGCGTATTCAATACTATCAGTGTTGGGAAAGATGTGTGCAAAGAAAGCGTAGACGATATCATTATACCGAAACTATTTAATTGTGACCTGTGGGCATTGTATTTAAATTTTCGAACATAATAATATTATACTATTATCTAGTTGTCTAGAATCTTTCAAAATGTTCACCCAAAATAGAATAGCATTTTTAGTCTTGTAGATAATAAACATATGGTAGGTTTTGGCGTCGGGCATCAAATATTAAAAAAAACGCATGTGTACCAAATACCGGCTTATTAAACTTATAAAACATATAAAATATAATCAAAATTCAAAGAATAAACATGACTGCAAGAAGTATACCTACGTCAACACGAGCACGTCCTAGACTGACGCTCACAACACCGATACATAAACACAATTGTACGCTGCAGGTCATAGAGCAGTTATGTTAAACCAAAAAACATCCCTGTACACGTTACACATATTATTAATATAATTAAGTGCATTTTAATTTTGAGCCTGAAGATTATTTCAAATAAAGGTTTTCGTTTAGGATTTATTGATTATAGTTTATTTTGGAGTAAATATGTACCACTGGAGAGGTGCATTAACGACAGTGTGAACAAACAGCTAGTAATGTGCTTTTTAAGGATGTGTATATTGTGAAAACTAAAATTACACAAAGTAGCGGTTCCCAACCCATGAGCCGCGAGCAGCATGATACTGGGCCGTGAACCATAATATTAATTATTATTATGTATAATATGCATATGAATACGTATATATGTGTGCTATTAGTGGGTCTCAAAGATTTTTTTTACAAAATCGGTGGTCCACTCGGGCGGTGGTAAACTCTTCTGATTTTATGGTAAACTATCCCGATTTTTAAAAATAGTAAACTATCCCGAATGTAAACTCTCCCGGGTTAATATTATGTTTACCTGAAGTAAATATGTAAACTCTTCCGAGTTGTTTTAAATGTTATTGCTACACTACGAAGTTGGAAATTTTTACGTATATTTTGTATTTGTAATTTATATTATTATTATTGAATATTTTTAAAAGAAACTTAAATGTATATTGGATTTTTTGAAATTTTATTTTTTATTGTATTTTGACTATAATATCATGGTCATAGCAGCTAAAGACATTAATTTATATTGTGATTATTATTATATATGATTGACTATTTTTAAACGCAATTTAAATGTATATTAAATTTATTTTATGATTTTTACAAGACCCGGGAGAGTTTACATATTTCCGTAAGGTAGTACAGGAATAAATCCGGGAGAGTTTACACGTTTCTGTCAGGGAGTACTGGAGTAGACCCGGGAGAGTGTACCATCGGGAGAGTTTACAATCGCCCGGTCCACTCATCTAAAAATGTTGGGAACCGCTGACAAAGCGTTTAGGGAACTCACGCTCAATAATGATCAGTCACAACATACACAGTTACACAACACTCACGAAGGATATTTAATATTGCTTAAATGTGACCCATTAAAAATGGTTCGCTTTCAACCACCCTAAATTTATATATACATTAATATTCAAAGGGTGATTTATGAATATTCAATTAAATCCGTGTATAATTAAATAAATAAATATATATATATGTAAGTAAAAATTAAATTGTAATATAATAAATATCACGAGGAGACATGAATTTATTATGATCGATGTTTATGTTATGTATAATTAATGTAATTATATACTTGTTCTAAAAGAATATATAAACCTGCATAGAGAAATAGTAAACTATTTATAATAGTTATTCGTCCAACGAAGCAATTCATTAGTTTCTATAAATCCTTTGTCGATAAATAATATTATGTCTGATTACTCCTAAACACATTCGTATTCGGCTATTTTTTTGGTAAGTTCATAAACAAATTAACGTTTCTAGAAGATATTGGCGTAGTGGGTAGATTTTTGAGCTAATTGGCTCCTTGTCTAAGCATTATTGATATATACATAACATATAAGAGTAAATAGATGATAATATTATAATATGTACCTACAGATAAGTGCTTGGAAATCCATTTGTACTCGACAAATATCTTACTTTTGACTACATATTTTATTAAAACAGCTTACTATTAAAATTTTAGTTCAAAATGGCTACTAGGACAAAAATGGCAACGAAGAACGAAGATAATTTAATGATCAACACTCGATTAATGAAACTAACCGGATTATACCATTTATTGGATTCGAGGAGTTCAAAAAGTTTTGGTCACAACGTGTTAAAATACTTGTCTTTAGTTGAAATGTCGATTCTTTTCACATTGATGTTTATATTTACTGCAAACTTATATTATTTTTCGGATGACATTAATGCAGTAATGCAGTATTCGATGTTATTTGCATGCGGTGTGATCTCGATTCATAAACTTTATGTCACACTCGTAAAATCAGATACATTATGGAACGGTATACAAATGACATCCATCGAAGACTTGTCTTATAAATATCACGATAGAAGCATACTCAGTAAAGGCCAACTGAAGTCCAAAACGTACTCTATACTAATTATGTTTTCGTGGATAAATCTCATAATATCTTGGTCATTGGCTCCTTTGTTTGTCACAAACTATTTTTTCGAAACACGTGTCGAAAACAAGATTTACCGTTACCGCTTTAACATAATGAATTTTGCATACCCGGCTACCGATCAATTCTACAACGACAATTACATGATTTATTACTATACAGAATTCGTCTTTCTGATGCTATGGTGCCATTGCACAATGAATTTCGATATACTATTTCTGTCGATGAACATTACGTTCAAATATCAGTTAAAAACTATTGCGAATTCTTTCAGTACGTTCAACATAAAAAATTACGTTGAGAGTAAGTTATAGTTACCTATACAATTATGTATATACGCTTTTAGTTTGTTACTCTCATAAGATATAATAATAATTGCGCTTCTATATGGATTACCATTTTTGTTCATTCTCATGATATCTAGATAATCTCACAAAAAATGTTAAACATCGCAGAGAATCCGAATTGATGTTTGATTTCAAGAGTATGATTTACGATCAACAGCGAGTCATAGAGTATGTATAACAAGCACCTGAATACTATTGCGACCATATTCATTTAAATTTCATTCCATGTTATTTAATGTGACCCTACGATAGTTAAACCTAGTAACTATATTTATTCTTATTTTTCGTAATTATTGTGACTAATGAGGTATCAAGTAATAATAGGCAATTCTTTAACTTTTATTTTGTGAGCAAAATTGTCAACATTAAAAAATCATCCAATAATCTAACATTTAAGTTAAGTTTATTATTCTACAATATTTATAAGTTCATTTTTGATATCAAAATTGTTCCGTTATTTAAAATATTTTAACAAAATGATTAACCTCGTATTTTGATAATTATTTAAGTATTAGTTACACTTGTCTAACTACCAATATATAGTTATGATTTTAAATAATTTAAAATTGTTGAGTTATTTTTCTGTAATAAAATCATTATTAATAATAAAATTTGTATCTTCAACGAAATCTACAACAATACTAATGTGTAATTTGAATTTTAGTTTATATAATTTTATAATTAAAAAAATTACTAACAAAATTCAAATGTTATTATAATACCTATCTATCAATCCAAGCATTTGAAAAAAAAATTTACAATTCCTTGACGTTTTATAATATATAATTTATAACCCTGTAATACCTACAGAGTACTGAGTACTATTTTATTTTTACTATAACTGGTTTCATGTTTCAGATTTATTCATAAAATAATTTAATAATTTAATTCCAGAAATATGAGAAACATTTACCGAATATTTCAACCCGTAGTACTTACTCAACTAGCTTCCGAGTCTATAATAATAATTCTACATTCGTGTATGATAATGATGGTAAAATTAATTTAATTTAGCTTATTATAAATAGATATTAGACATATCTATTATAAGTGAAAAATCAGATATTTACTTAGGGCACTTTTTTTTTATTCAGAACTATTTTAATGGTATATCATTGATATCGGCAATGAACTTAAGACTATTTGCAGCGGTATTGACGGTTACATTCCACATTTATATTATCTGCTACATATTTGACGATGTTAACCAACAAGTATGTTACATGTTTACAAAAAAACTTAACTATAATTATTATAATTACATATAATATATAAATATATATGATAGTTAATTAGAATTAAGTTTTTAATTAATAAGTTTTTCCAATCTTGAACAAATTAATATTTAATTATTTAATTTATATTATATTCCTCATCGATCTACCAACATATTACAACCATTCTATGTCGTTTTTTACATTTTAATTTTTTTAGAAAGATTCGATAAACTTTGCTCTGTATAGCAGTGATTGGACGCAAAGCAATGCACAACATAAACATCTACTACTACACGCCATGCGGATGAATAACGCCGAAAATCTGAGACTACAAGTGACAAGAAAAAGAATAGTAAATTTCAAAATGTTTACTGATGTACGTACAATTTTCATGTTTTTTTTTCATTTTAGTGCCTACTACAGACATTTCTTAAAAAATATAATTTTACGGCTTAAATTAAATTATTATTCACTCGTTTTTCGCAAATATATATATATATATATTAATGCAACATCGTTCGTCGTTTACACGACTATATCGTGCAAGCAACAATTTGAATTGTGTTACGAATTTACAATACATTACAATATTATTATAATTTATGATGTATAAATGCATTTAAAATTAACAATATGTTTTTATATCTGTTCGTAGATCATGCGGAAAGCGTATTCAATACTATCAGTGTTGGGAAAGATGTGTGCAAAGAAAGCGTAGACGATATCATTATACCGAAACTATGTAATTGTGGCCTGTAGGGATTGTATTTAAATTTTTGAACATATAATAATATTATACTATTATCTATTGTCTAGAATCTTGCAGAATATTCACCCTAAATATAATAGCATTTGTAGTACCTATTGTAGATAATAAACATGGTAAGTTTTAGCACCGGTGTAACAGGCAAATCTTACACCCAGGATATTCTTACTGAGGGGGTATGATTTTCCTAGGATCATTTTACCCCCGGTAAGATATTTCTAGGTTATCTATACCCCCGGTAAAAATATCCTAGGATAACTGTACCCCCGGTAAGAATATCCTAGGCTTATTATACCGAGAGGGGGTACGATTTTCCTAGTCATATTTTACCCCCAGTAAGAACAACCTAGGTAAATCATACCCCCATCACAGTATAATGTTCCTGGAAAATTCTTACCGGGAGGTAAGATTTTCCTAGGTTGTTCTTACCGGGGGTCAGATTATCCTAGGAAATTCTTACCTCCTTGTGAGGTATAAATGTTCTAGGATATTCTTACCGGGGGTAAAATATGACTAGGAAAATCGTACCCCCTCTCGGTATAATAAGCCTATGATATTCTGACCGGGGGTACAGTTATCCTAGGATATTTTTACCGGGGGTATAGATAACCTAGGAATATCTTACCGGGGGTATAGATAACCTAGGAATATCTTACCGGGGGTAAAATTATCCTAGGAAAATTTTACCTTCCCCCGGTAAAATTATTCGAGGGTAAGATTTGACTGCAACACCCGGCATCAAATATACAAAAAGAGGGTAAGTGAGTATCGCTTTGCTGTACATTAGATGCCGTGTGGATTAAGAGTGTTAAATTTGAATCCAATGATAGATATCATTGTATACGAAAAACGATTCTGAACGAAGATGATTTGTTAGCCTAGGATATACTCGTAATTTCCAGTGGTTGGTAAAAAAGATGGTTTATGATTTAATGGCTTGAATACACCAAAATGTAAGCTCTTTTATAATTATTGTAACCTAAACTTATGGAAAATCTTGTATTACATTTTCAACTCTTAGCTACTTATAAAAATTGTTTTTGAATTATACCTACAAAATAATTTGTAAATATTCATGATTCCGACGAATTTTTGTCAATATTTAAACTTCAAATGCTAATAAAAAAAAAATTGTGACTTTGTATTCTTATAATTTTTTTATCACCATAAAAATAACTTATGAGGAACTTTGTATTAATTTTTCAAGTATTTTGACTTAGCCAAAAAAATTTTATTGACACTCCAAAAAAAAATTCTTAAAAAAATTGAAAATTTCAGTTGTCTATAAATAGCTCAAATAAAGTCAAAATATTTTCATGTAAAGAAAATGCCAATCTAAATAACTGGTGACATTTTCAAGTAATTACGACTTATACTTTTTGAATAATAACAAATATTTATACTATATTATTTACTATAAATACTGTAAAATTATGAAAATTGGTTCATATGATAAAAAAATAATCTCTTAAAATTAATCATCGTATTTCTCAACATCATTATTAAAATATGTAGGTACTCGTAGTTAAAAAATTATAAAAAAATTTTGTATGATTAACTAAGAGTTAAAATTTTAATTCAAGATTTCCCAAGAGTTTTACTTACAATAATTATAAGAGAAGTTGAACATTGGCCAATGAAAACAATTTAATCTAAAGCTTAAACTTTTACGAAATCAAAAATGCACACTTAAAATAACGGTTTACTATCAAATAATTTTAGATTTTTGTTATACTTTAGTAGTTAAAAATTACTAGTCGTTAAACTTGAAACATACACCAGTTGTTTTAATCGACATTTTGTGTACATGACTTAATTTTAGGCTATTTAGGTCGTTACAATATAAACCACCTTTTTCACCGCCCAGTGAAAAATGTATCCTAAGCTGACCAGGTATCGAATATTGCCTAAATACGACCCCTTAAAAATGGTTCGCTTTCAACAGCATTAAATTTATGGATACATTAATATTCAAAGGGTGATTTATGAATATTCAATTAAATCCGCATATAATTAAATAATTATATAATATATAGGTTAAAATTCAATTATAATATTATAAATATCACGATTAGCTATGAATTTATTTTAATCGATGTGTATATGACGTATAATTAATGGTAATAAACTCAATATACTTAATTATATATACTTGTCCTAAAAGAATGTATAAACCTACATAGAAAAATAATACACTATTCAGTTATTCGGTCGACGGAACAGTTCATTAATTTCTATTAGTCCACTGACGATATATTATAATATGTCTGATTACTCTGGTTGAACTAAACACTTTTGTATTCGGTTAATTTTTGGTAAGTTGACAAACAAATTAACGTATCTATAGAAGATATTGGAGTAGTGGGTACATTTTTGAGCTAATTAGCTCCTTGTCTACGCATATATAATATTATTATTATTTTTTTTTTTTTGCATATGACAATATAATATTAAAATATGTACCTACAGATAAGTATTTGGAAATCTATTTGTACTTGACTACGTTTATTAAAACAGCTTATACTGTTTAAATTTTAGTTCAAAATGGCTACTACGACAAAAATGGTATACAATAACGAAGATAATTTAATGATCAACACTGGATTAATGAAAATAACTGGATTATACCATGTACTGGATTCACGGAGCCTAAAAATCTTTGGTCACAACGTGTTTAAATGCTTGTCTGTAGTTCAAATGTCGAGTCTTATATTGTTGACGGTTATATTTCTTTCAAACATATATTATTTTTTGGATGACATCAATGCAGTAATGCACTATTCGACTTTATTAACATCCGATATGATCTCGATTTTTAAACTTTATGTCACAATCGTAAATTCGGACACAATATGGAACTGTATACAAATGACATCCATCGACGACTTGTCATATAAGTATCACGATAGACGCATACTCATAAATGGTCAATCGAAGTCCAAATCGTATTCTATACTAATTATGTTTATGTGGATGAATCTTATAATATCTTGGTCATTGGCTCCTTTGTTTGTCACAAACTTTTTTTTAGAATTAGAAGTCGAAAACGAGATTTACCGTTACCGCCTCAGCATAATGAATTTCGTATTCCCTGTTACCGATCAATTCTACAACGAAAACTACGTGATTTATTACTGTATAGAATTTACCGGCTTGATACTATGGTGTCATTGCACAATGAATTTCGATATACTATTGCTGTCGATGAATATTACGTTCAAATATCAGTTAAAAACTATTGCGAATTCTTTCAGTACATTCAACATAAAAAATTACGTTGAGAGTAAGTTATATACCTATACAATTATGTATTATATGCTTTTAGTTTGTTATGCACTCATAAGATATATAAATAATTATACCGGTTACCATTTTTCTCATTCCTACGATATAATTTAGACAATCTCACAAAAAATGTGGAACACCACAAAAAATCAGAATTATTGATGTTTGATTTCAAGAGTATAATATACGATCAACAGCGTGTCATAGAGTAAGTATAATAGGCACCTACATACTATTGTGGCTACATTCGTTTAAATAGTATTTAATATGAATTCAATTAAACCTAGCCACGATATTTATTCTTATTTTTCGAAATTTTTATGACTAATGGCTAAAATAATCTATAGAAGGTATCAAGTACATATTATATAGGCAATAGGGATTTTTAAACTTTTATTTCATATTTTGTGTACGATAAGGTTAAAATTAAAAATGATCCAATAAACTAAAATCGATGTTAAGTTTAATATTCTACAATATTTACAAGTTCATTTTTGATATCAAAACTTTTTATTATCTAAAATATGCTTTTGCCAAAATTATTAACCTCATCTTATGATAATAATTTAATATTAGTTACACTAATTTAATTACTTTATAGTTATGATTTTAAATAATTTAAAATTGTTTAATTATTTTTTTACAATAAAATTTGTATCTTTGCGAAATCGAATACAATAATAATGTGTAATTTTATGATTAAACTAAAATTACTAACAGTAATCAAGTTTTATTATAATAGTATTTACCTATCAGATATCCAAGCAATTGTAAAAATAATTTACAATCGCTTGACGTTGTTTATCAATCTGCAACACAGGGTAGTGTTTTATTTTCACTAAAAGTTGTTTCGTGTTTCAGATTTATTCATAAAATAATTTAATAATTTAATTCCAGAAACATGAGAAACATTTACCGAATATTTCAACCCGTTGTACTTACTCAACTAGCTTCCGAGTCTATAATAATAATTCTTTTGTCCTGTATCTTAATGATGGTAAAATTAATTTTATTTAGCTTTTTATATACAGATATAACCTATTATAAGTGAAAAATCAAATATTTACGTATATAGTGGCACTTTTTTTTTTTTATTCAGAACTATTTTAACGGTATATCATTGATATCGGTAATGAACTCGAGACTATGTTTAGCGGTATCAACGTTCACATTCCACATTTATGTTATCTGCTACTTATTTGACGATGTCAACCAACAAGTATGTTACCTACACAATTACATAAAACTTAATTATAATTGTTATTATCACATAAAATAATCAATAGCCTTTGTGTAATTTTATAAAACATGTAATTAGATTTTTTATACTGTAATATATTTGCCCTGCACTATATAAAGTGTCTGGCCAGTGGTCACCTGTTAAATTTCGCAAGTGAAGTTGTGCGCTTTCATTTTCACACCTAAACTCTATTCACCACAGCATGACCGAACTACAACCAGATCGATTAACGATCTTATTAATTTAGTATAATTTTCATCATTAGTATTTAATATATAAAATAATACGTAGTCTGTTGATGTTTCGAATCTCGAACGATTTAATAATTAATTATTTGACTAACATCATATGCCTAATCGATTTACTGACTTATTACAACCATTCTATGCGGTTGTTCATATTTTTTTTTTTAGAAAGATTCGATCAATTTTGCTCTGTACAGCAATGATTGGACGCAGAGCAATACACAACATAAACATCTACTACTACACGCCATGCGAATGAATAACGCTGAAAATCTTAGACTACACGTGACACAAAATAGAATAGTAAATTTCAAAATGTTTACTAGTGTACGTATAATTTTCGTTTTTTATTTTAATGCCTATTGCAAATATGTCTTAAGAGATATAATTTCATTTTTTATATTTAATTCTATATTATATCATATATTTTATATTAAATTATTATTCACTCGTTTTCGTGAATAATTTATATAATTCAATGTGATATCGTCCGTCGTGTACACTAATATCTCGTGCAATCGAAAGTTTGAATTGTGTAACACAAATTTACAATACATTATAATATTATCATGATTTATGATATACAAATGCATTTGAAATTAACAATATGATTTTACGTCTGTTCGCAGATCATGCGGAAAGCGTATTCAATATTATCAGTGTTGGGAAAGATGTGTGCAAAGAAGACGTAGACGATATCGTTATGCCGAAACTGTGTAGTTATGACCTGTGGGGGTTAACAAGAAAATTGTCAAATCAACAATACATATTTATTGATTGATTCAACATTATAAGAAGGTGCAACAACTGCAATAGTATTGTTGAGTCGATACAAAAATCTTGTTGGCTCTATATTAACACGATTATTATGGTCATTCTAACATAGTTTTACAACAATATCATTGTGATTTTTTTCTTGTGCTTATAATCCTATAGTTGAATCCCGTGATTTACTCATCGCTGAGCCTGATCGATCTCCGTACATTTTTCAAAAAATTACTCGCGCTATCATCATCATCACGTTATGAATTATACGGAAATACTGCACATTTACATAATATTTTAACGACGTGCCCATAGCAACAATAAACCAAAAAAATAAATAAATAAATAAACAAACAAACAAAAACGTAATCGAAAAAAAATAATTAAAATTTCCGCTATGTCGTACGACGAGAAATGAAGCAAATAGAAGCAATAGCAGTACTGTCCGTCGACTCGGACCAAGTCCGGTTCACGGTGCTATCGAACAGGGACGGCAGCGAAGTGGCCTCGTCGGTCGAGACGTTTCCGCTGATAACCGCGGTGGGAAACGCGACGAGCGCCGATCGGTCGACGTCGTCCGTCGTCGCCGTCGAGCCGGACGATCGGACGGAATGTTCCGCGGTGGCGGCGGAAGAGGAAGACGACTCGCCGACGGGCCGAGGGTTCGTGGAACAGGACCCGGACCGGATATGGGAGGCGGTGCTGCGGGTGACGGAGGACGTGGTGGACAAGATGTGCCGGGACGGGACGCCGGTGACGTACATCAAGTCGGTGGCCATCGTCAACGAGATGGGCACGTTGGTGGCGTGGAACGCGGTCACCGGAAAACCGGTGCACAACGCCGTCCACTGGTCGGACGTCCGGATGACGGCCGGCGGCGGCGGCACGGGCGCGGCCGCCCAGTGGCTGCTCCAGCGGTCCGCGGCCGTCCGGTGTTCGGCGGACAGCTGTCGTTTCGGCACGCTGGACGCGTGGCTCACGTGGAAGCTGACGGCCGGCGCCACGTACCAGACGGACGCGACCAACGCCTCGTACACGGGACTGCTGGACCTGTCCACGCTGTGCTGGGACCGGGACGCCGTGCGGTCCCGCGGCCTGTCCGGCGACGCGTGGCCGCCCGTCCGCCGGCCGCACAAGCGGTCCGCCGCCGTCATCGTGGTGGGCCGGCTGTACGGGCTGTCCGTGCACGTGACCATGGCCCGCCCGGGGGCCGTGCTGTACGCGCAGGCCTGCTACCGGCGCGGCCAGGCGGCCGTCACGCTGACCGACCGGACGGCCGTGGCGGTGTGCGCGCACGACCGCGGCCCGCCCCGGCCGCAACCGTCCCGGCTGGGCCCGTGGCCGGTGGTCGGCTACTGCGAACCGAACGCGGCCGACCGGAAGCACCCGAGAATCGTGTACGGGCTGCTGGCCGTTTCCGGCGCCACTTCCGTCGCGGGCTGGCTGAGGAACATGGGCGTGGCCAAGTCGTGGGACGAGTGCGCGCACGCCTACGAAGCGGCCGCTCCGGCGCTGAACCGCGACGGCGCCGGCCCGCACAGGTCGTACATGGTGCCGGCGTTCGGCGGCCTTCCGTCGGCGCCGTACGGGCGGCCGGACGCGCGTCCGGTGGTGTGCGGCATCGGCGGCCACACGGGCCCGGCGCACCTGATCGCCGCGGCCGTGGACTCGATGTGCCACGGCGTGGACGACGTGGTCGGGTGCGCGGTGGCCGGTTCGGCGGCGGCGTCCGGGCTGGCGGGACCGCTGCACGTGGACGGGCCGTGCTCCGCGCTGGACGGCCTGATGCGCCGGCTGGCCGACGTCACCGGTCACCGGTTGGCCGTCAACCGGGCCGACATGGCCGTGACCGGCGCCGCCCGGATGGCCGCGGCCGCGATGAACGTCGAGTACGGCGACCCGCACGCCACCGTCCACTACGAGCCGACGTCCACGGCCGAACAGCGGTCGGCGTGGCGCGGCCAGTGGACGAAGGCGGTGCGCAGGAGTTACGGCTGGGCGGCCGCGGTCGGCCGCGGGCTGGACGACCCGTACGCGGTTCAGCAGGACTCGGCCGACCGCCGGCGGACGGGATTCTCGGCGCTGGCCGACGCTGTCCGCCGCCTCGGTTCCTGGTACAGCGACAGGGTGAACGAGGTGCTGTACGCCGTCCGCAGCTATTTCGCGCCCGACGTTCGTCCTGGGCGGTCGGTGTACGTCGTCGAAGGTTCGGCCGCCGCCGACGGTGCCGCGTGCGATCGGTGAACTTTTACGCGCTACAATTGACGCCGTTTTAATTAATAATCTTTTAATGTTCAATGTGTTTTAATACGTCATTTTTATGAAATTATAAAACCAAAATTTCCAATACAATGTCGAACTCGCAGTATTAAATAATGTTATATTTTATTCGACGTGTATATACTTACGCCATACACACTTATATATATACTTACATACGCAATAACGATAGGTTTCGTGAAAAGACAAATCGCACGCGATCGAGTTCCACCCTCAACAGCCGCAAATCCAGAATAATATTATGTTGTGTCTGCATTATCGACGAGTGCGAATCTTTTAAAACAACAAAACGCCACCTTTTTCATTTCACGTGTTTTCCGCAAAATATTTTGAAAATAATGGCATATGATTACTATTAGCACACCCTACTTTATATGCCATTGATTTAATCTTAAAACAATTATATAAATAACAATAACGCGCGTAGCCCGCGAACCACAGATATTATGTTTTGGATGTACAACGTTACATTGGTGATAGAAAATCAGCAAGTGAAAAAGCTGCAATGTTTATTACACATGAGTAAACCGGTAGACTTGTGATCAACAAGTCGCTATTAAATCTGTGCAATAATTATAACAAGCGAGTTAAATCAAATAATATGAAAATACATCATGTGGAACATAAAGTTTTTGCTCATTTAAAATCAAAGGTAAATGTTTAAATTATAACGATTCGCCCACGCACGTCAACCACGACCGTTGCGCTAGCATTTCTACGAAAAGCTAGTTCACCGTCGTACTAAATTATAGGCCTACAATGTATTTTTGATTATTATCTTATTATAATATTTTCGGGCGTGGGAGGCGTTAACCATTTCCCAAATTACGATAGGTGTGTAGTTCCTCTCTTTGTTTTTCGACATAAATGCAGTTTAATCACTCATTATATTACTTCCCTAGTGTTAGGTCGTTAAAGTCTACGTCGTAGTGCCTACATGTATTATATTTAGTTATATGAGATATTAGAGCACATAGCACAATCTACATTATATAATTGAGTTCGTATTGTGACGAAAAAAAGGCGCCCATCGCCACGGAATGGTACATATCATATATTATGGACTTAAGCATTGTAAACCAAATGGCGAACTTATTATTAGTGTGTATTGTGTGTAGTTTTGGTAGATCACTTACAACACCACTGTGGTAGATTGATATTATTATTACACGAACGTTATCCAAAACAGACTGTTAGTAGGTACTAACTAAAAAAAAACAAACCATTCAGTCTTTTTTCTAATTACTTTTATTACAATTTTGATACAACATAACATGATATGGATATTAGATACAATTAATATTAATTTTATCAATAATGATTATAGGTACATAATTAGAGGTGTATAATATGTCAATTTACATAATTAATATTATTTTTATTTATAAAATATTATGAATAGGTACAGTAATAATTCTTTATACTTAATACTAATAATAATTCTATACACTTCAAAAATAAGTACAGTGAATTCCGTATAATGTGGGCACGTAGGGGCCAGCCCTGTTTGCCCACAAAAACTGAAATTAGTTCAAAAAGATAAACATTTTTAATATCAAAAAAAAAAAATGTTTTTATTTTACACATGTGAACTACACAATTAAAAAAACTACTTTGTTGTAGACTTGTAGACAAATAACAACTAAAAGTTTTAATTTTTAATTTTATAACACTGTTGTTGTTGTTTTTAGATTAAATAATGCTGTTATAAAATAATTTTATAAATATTATTTGTTTCCATAAAATTTGTATGCAACATATTTGAATATTTTTTTTCTCTTTTTTTTCCATTGTATATATTAAACAGTAGTCACTTATAATTAATACACATAACAAGCATATTATACAAAGATACTAATATGCATTACAACACATACATAATCTGGGTTAATATTAATAATAAAAAGTAAAAACATTTACAGTATTAAATGAACATTTAAAAATTTTTTGGAACTAAAGTCACTCCAAAAATCAAACTATAATTCCACCAATGTCAATGCACTGATATTTGTTAATAATATATCATTTCTTTATATCTAAATTGTGTACTAACTAAATCGTAATATTATTAATGTTTCAAAATTTTAATCCCTTAAAATTAGATGAATTGTATTATTCTAAGTGCTAAAATTATAAAAAGCATAAAAAAAGTAAAATAAAATAATTGTATCATTTGATATTTACACAGTAAAATTCCTATACGGCCAATGTATAGAAAAATATTTCAAAAATTTAGAACTATCGACATCCAGACTTTTGGATATTTATGATGTACAAAAATCTACCTCTTTATAGTTGTTCAAATATAGGTGATTCAAAATTCAAACATTGTAGTAAAACAAATTTTTTAAACGACAGTTATGATGTAAACATATTTACAAATAAGGCATAAGCACAATAAAAACGTTAAATTAAAAAACAAATAGAACATTTTCTTGCTATAAATTATTTTATGAGAGTTGATTGAAAATTTGAAGTTTATAATAAGTTATAAATAATAAATATACACGAGACATAACAAGCTAGTAAAACAATAATAATTATTGATAGTCAACAAAATTATCAATAAAATTTAAATACAAACAAAAAAAAAACACAATAGGTATAATATCCTAGGAACAAGTTGTTTTCATACCAATGCTCTTAAACATAAATTTATTCGTACAAAACGAACCCATTAGTAAACTAACAGGTATTCGCTTCAGCAAACTTCTATACTTAAATTTAATGAAAAAAAAAAAAAATTATAACTTTTCAATCTATATACATATAGGAGACCTATTCTCTCATCAACGCCCAGACCAAACCACAGGGTCTGGCGACTTGAAATGTTGTACAGAGGTTAAGCAATGTAGGGGCACACTAAGAAAAGATTTTTTAAAATTCGACTTTTAAGGGAATAAAGGGGGGGGGGGGTTAGAAAAGTTTTTGTATAGATTTTATATAGTAACTACAGTAACAGTATAATGCTAAGTGTTTATATTGGATGGAATTGAGACCTAAACTTATAAAGTAAGCCATATTAACCACAGATATTTATCCATTTTTATACTATAATTTGTATAAATTGACCAGTAATACCTAACTTTTTTATGATTATAATAAACACTTTCAGATTTTGATACAGATACTTCATGACTTTATTATTACAGTAAACACTAACACATGGCCTACAAAAATGCCAAAAAAAAGAAACTAATACACTGGCAACACCGTGTTGGGACAGCTAGTAATAATATAATATTAAATGTGATATTGTTTAGTTGAATAATTATATAGTATTATAATAAAATTTATAATTATTCTGTTGTACTAATATAAGTTATACACATAAAAAAGAAGAATTATCAGATATGTTTCCACGGTGAAAATCTAATAATGACTACTGTTGATGTTTTTATTTTAATAAATATCTTTTTCTTTTTTAAATATCTATTAATTTTATTTTTATCATTCTGTGGGGCATGCACAAGGACAAACCTATGCAGCTGGATTTCAAATTTTAACTTGTAAATACATTTTTTCTTAAAATATCATATTTTATGTACAAGTATAGGGAGTTGGGCGTAGTAGGCTCAGGTACTTACGGTACAGTTTCGAAATGTCTTGATGTGACAAACGGGCAGGTAGTGGCGGTGAAGAAGCTGCGTAACACAATGAATGGTCGCCGAGGTGCCAGCTACCGTAGGTACTGCGAGATGATGGTGCGTGAGATTTGTCTATTACGGGCACTCAATGATGATCATGTAGTATCAATGATTGAAACATTCAGGCACAATGGTCATGTTCATATGGTATTTCCGTTGATGCGTTACAACCTTTACAGACATTTGGAGTTAAATGGTGGATCTTTAACTGTAGATGACACCAAAGAGTGTATATATCAAGTGAGCATATTTTCATGATTATTAACCTAACATAATGTTTGCTGATGTCAGAAAACTGTCAAAGGTATTGAGAGGACTGAACTACATACATGGTCAGAATGTTGTGCACCGCGACATCAAACCAGAAAATATTTTACTGTCAGCCAATGGTGTAATCAAGATCTGTGACTTTGGAGTGTCCCGCATGTTTTGTTCAGACCGAACACTAGATTTGAGCATTGAGATGGGCACTGTTTGGTACCAAGCCCCAGAAATGCTGATGGAATCAACAAAATATGATGCTACTGTGGACATTTGGTCAGTTGGTAAGTGTCCAGTCAACCAGTGTTATGAGAAACAATCATACATTTATTATATTATATATTTGGATACTGTGTGGTATTTTATAGGCATTTTGATCACAGAATTGATCAGCAAAATGCCTCTTGTCGCTGAAGACACAGTTATCAGTCAATTATATGGCATTACAAAAATACTGGGTAGTGATAATTGTGACTTAACAGTTGTAGACGAGTATTTACGCAAACACGGCTTTAGCCTTAATTTAGAGGCTAGCCGTGCACTGCAGTCTCAATCTTATATAATATCAAAAACTGCTAAGGCACTTCGAAAAGTGTATGCCTGGTGGCCAGGATATCTCATGGAAATAACAACATATTGTCTGCAGTTTAACCCGAATAACCGTAAAAGTGCTGCACAGTTACTAGAAATGAAGTTTTTCACTGCCGGAACATTTTTATTACGCTTTAATAAAGAGCTGAAAATCATGCTGGATAATGACAATGCAAGATACCAATAAACGAAATAACCGTTTATAGTTGTACCACAAGACATTGCAAGAGTCAACTTGTATAGTATAACTATTGTTATTCAACAAATCTCCACTTTGTTGGTTGTGTACACTTAACAATGTTGTCTCCACAAAAGCTATTGAATGTAGTTTCTACTGGCAATCCAAGAATTTCCCTCTCCTCTTGAATTCGGAATGAAAACGTAGATTTGGATGTTCCGATAAAATATCTAAAAAGAAAATACATTTTTAAATTTTTTAAAGATTAACATTAAAATAAACAGAATAAGTTACACACTTTGCTTGAGAACATATTATTTGATCTATTATTGCTACTCCACCATCCAAAAAATTATTCAAGGTTTTCTCATCAGCTTCAAATTTAAACACTTCATAAGGTTGCAAATAATTATTAAGTTCTTCAAATTCTAAAATAATAATATAGATTATATTAACATGGAGTTAAACATTACGGTGAGAATAAATAATCAATATTAAAAAGAAATATTTACCTTTTTTTGAAGCATCAGTTGCTATATAAATTGTTTTAATATTACTCATTAAACTTAGTTTCTCTATTATCTGTTTAGCTGTATTGTTAATACTGGGTACATCACTGGGATGGCCATACAAAAAATCTCTGCGACGCAAATGTGCACACAAGTAATCTTGTTTTAAATTTTTTTTCATAAATTCCTTAGCAATTTCATGCAGGTTGTTACTAAATTGCATACTTTTTCTAATCCTCCAATACTCTTGTCCACCATAATAGTTGTGCAATGCTAATTCCGCATGGTCAAATATAATAGTTCTAATATATAAAAAAAAAAAGACCTTTTAATTAATAATAGCTATTGTATAATATGACTTAAAAATTTTCATTAGAAATATCTTAGTTTCTTTACTGTGTTTTTAGACAGAAAAGAAACAGTATAGGGGGTAAATAATGTATAGTAATAGAGGAAAAATAATATCACAATAAATAAAACCACTATTTAGAATTTACCATTAATATTAAAACTGAATTTGTTTTTACAACAATTCTTAGAACATATTTTTATCTAGTAAGTATTATACCTTGTTTTAAAATAGAAAACTCAATTAGAAAGTTATACATTTTATTTATATATAAATTAAAAGTTTACTAACAAGTTTTTAGTTTAAAAATATAATAGCTCGTTTAACTGATTAAGTGCCTTCACTGGAAGACTTTCATTATACGTAATTCAAGTCATACAATGTTCATCACTTTTACTTATTGTTCTATTTGTAACAGATTATACATTATATTATTAAAAATAAAAATAATAATAATTAATTAAAACAAATTGTTGAAAGTTTTTTTTCCATAGTGGTATCATACTTAAAGGAAATGGTTTAACTTAATGAGTTTATTATTAGCTAATTTGATTGTACCAGTTATAAATACTTATAAATAAACAAATAAATATGGGTAACACAATATCTTTTTATTAAATTATTGAATCCATTACCTTGGTTGTAACTCCTGAACGATGTCAGCCAATAGAGTAGAAATTCCTTGAAATGATATACATAATGATTTGGTAAATGTTAGATTGTTTAGATTCCAAAATTCTTTTTGAACTTGACCTTTGCAATTGGCTATTTCCCATTTGTCTGAAAAGTCTGGATATTGATCAAATGATTTCAAATTAAAATCTTGTAACGTAACTTGGGCATCCAAAGGTCTTAATCCGTTCACTAATGTGTTAAATAAATATTATATTATACTCAATTATGATTTAGTTTAAAAAAATGTGTTATACTTTGAAAAAATTCATGTAATTCAACAACTGGAACAATATTTTTAATAGAATCTACATTGAAAAATAGACTCCATGGAACACGGTCTTGCACAAGATTTGATGATCTCCAATGATACAAACGATGCCATGGTGGCAACACCTATAATGACAATTTAACAATATAACAGTTATATCTATTGCATTTTGTAAATGAAAAAAATATGTTTACCAAAATCCAATGATAATCAGACACTTTATTCATATGATGTATAAAAGATGCCATTCTTATGAACACATCACGGCGTAAATTAAATCCTTCAGGCTTGTTGACATCATACAAAATATACCTAAACAAAATAAAGTACCCCGCCTATTATTTTATAAATCAAACACTTACATTAGAAATCATTAAAATATTAAAAATCAATTCATGTATTATAATCATATTTTAAAACTAGTTTTTTGAATAGTTTTTCCTTGCCAACACCACAGATCGTTTAGAGACAATTTTCATCAGTTATAGACGACACATCATTCATATTTAGCATTATATAACAAGGGAAAAATAATATGTTCATTTACAATGTGATTCATTAACCGCTGAAATATATGTCTTGCTAACTTTAATCTGACTTACCGAGGCAACGTGTTGAGTACAGTATGGCCGGCCAATGTTTCTCCTTCGTCCGACAGCCGGTTGTCATCGGCGCACAACAAACACTCGAATTGAACTGCAGTCCACAAGACTAGTGTCAAGCACCAACAAGCCGAGTCCAGATGCATGTTTCGTAGTCGGCTTGAAAGATTTTTAAATGTTAAACTCACTATTCATCACGAGTCACTGTACGTGATGCGGACAACAGCACTGCCGGCACAATGTCGTCCGACAAAAGTAAATAGTATGGCATATTATACGAATCGATGAGCCTCTGGTACTCATATATTATACTCTGATACTCGGGAATTTACGGCGGACATTGTTAAACGTAAAAAACAGAAATCAGAAGGAAGAAGGGCGTAAGAGAACACGGAACAGCCAAGACCAGCCGCCGCGGCTAGGCATCGAGCAGCTGCCGCCACAGCGCGGAGTTCGGTTACCAAAAAATTAAAACAACAATATGATTATCTTTCTCTTATCACGATATCGTCGTGACTAATGATAATAGATAAAAAATTATCAGCGGTAATATCGTTCACGGGTCAGCAATTTATACAATAATTATAGCTGTTGTTGTTGTTCGCTGAAAAGTGTTGTGGTCTTGTGGAATGTGAACAAGACGAGTAGCCTTGAATTCATGACTAATAGATCATAGTTGACTATTATTTATTAATTATTATTATTATTATTAGACGAGCAGTAAGCGTATATGTCGTAAGAATTATTTAATAATTATATCCACTGCTCGGAATGGACGACTTTTTGAACCGGAACGCTATGTTATATTGTTATTAAATACACGAAAAAATTAATATATTTTTAGTATTCGAAAACGAGGAAATGAAAACATTTTAATATTATTAAACTTAAAAACTTTAAAAGTACGTAGAAATTTATCACACAACATTTTTCTCTCCAAATCGTCGAATTCCTAAAGAGATCGATGATTCGTTTTTATTGAGTCAATTATTTTTCAAAATTAATAAACACTACAGTCGCGACAATCAGTTATTTCATTTTCCTCACTCAACTAAAAAGTCTTCGTCAACCGACCCGATAAACGTTTTCATGTTTTCAGGTAGGCTGCGAGCGTTACCTCCATAATATTATTAGTATTATCTATAAACATTGACCTCCAAGAACGATCCGCCACCCACGACTTGCGAGCCACATTATCATTGATTATATTCTATCAATGTTATTGCTTACATAATAATATTATTAATTATTATGATGTACAATATTGTGTAATAATATTATATTATATTATAATCATTATTATACTCGTCAATTTTATTGTTTTTCTAAATTCGTAATATTGTTTTCATGTCATATGTAAACATCGTAATCATCTCCATACAGTAAAATACGTATTGTCAATACAGATATGAAATAACTTAAATTTTCTTTATTATCTTATAAGTTTGTGATTGTCAATGTAGTTGCAATAATTTTTTTGTTTTTTCAAAAATGATAACCAGTAATGTTTCTATTACAGAAAAATACAAAAATATTATATTGCGCCATAACGTGCACTTGACATTAACGATTGAAAAAATAGCGATATTATGAATGTTGTAGTTTTTGAGGTTCATCGACTACAGCCTTTCTAAAATATGTCTTCAACTCTAATCGCCGTCTTCGCTCCATACTGACGTTGGATTCAATAATATGAAAACTCTAATATACTGTTGTGGACCAGATCGTACATTTGCAGTTTGAGTATTTTGACAGAAAATTTTTGGATCAAAAATGTTTTGCGGTAACGGCTTTAGGAGGCTATGTATTCAAACGCGCAGCTTACATATGCTGTCGTATAGAAAACCTAATCGATTTTCGTGTACCAGTCACATACCTTTTCCTGTCTATAAGTACCGATATCCACTCGTTGGTAAAAATGGAAGCAATCGTTTGCAGTCAAGTGAAAGATATTTTAGGTATATACTTTTATTATAGAATATTTATATACTATAAATGTTTTTCTTATTCTAATTGCAAACATTTTTGTTTTAATTCAGTGTTTCACCTGTTAACCGTCTTCCATTACCTCCAATAGCGGCAATAGTGTTGCGTCCAGTTGCCAAGTTTTTTGCTATGATGTTAGGAATACGTATTCGACGCTGGTGGTCAAAGCTGAGTGCAAAGGAGAAGCAACAGTTCTGGAATAACGTACACAAACGTCGAAAGCAAATAACTGCTGCCATAGCTAGTGTAATTGGTTTGTTTCTCGTTTACTGTGCTGCTCACATGGAGTTTGACCCAATTACTGGTAAACGTCGATTAATTTTGTTTACACATCAACAAATGGTAGAGCTGGCGAATTCAATTTCCAATGAAATATTGAGTGAAAACAAACAAGCTGTGTTACCTACGTCACATCCGCTTTACAAACGAGCTTTATCCTTAGCAATGCTTGTAATTAATGCCAATAAGCCATATGACCGCTTACAAAATCGAAAATGGTCTCTGATAGTTGTCAATGATCCAAGAATTAACGCTATGGTTTTGCCAAACGGCATGATAATAGTCTTCTCTGGGTTACTATATACTGCTAATGATCAACAAGTAGGTGTTGTTTTATCACACGAAATTGCACATTGTTTCCTTGATCATCATGCGGTACGTTTGAGTCGAGAACATTTACTAGAAATACTTTGGCTTGTACCACTTACTATAATGTGGGCTGTGTTTCCAGTACCAGAAGCTATTTTGGGTTACTTATTTGGTCATTATTTTAAAAATATAGCTATGTTGTTGCCATATGAACGTGAACAGGAAGTCGAAGCTGACAAGTATGGTTTGATGCTAGCAGCTAATGCGTGTATTGACGTTCGCCAGGCTCCTATTTTCTGGAGAAGAATGGAAAAGCTTGATCCAAATAATAAAGAAACATGGTGGTTGTCCACACATCCGTCTCATAGTAAACGAGTCAAATATATTGAAGATCTTTTACCGTATGCGTTACAATTAAGACAACAAAATGGATGTCCGTCCCTAGATAGAAGTTACTGGTCAAGATTTTCATTGTTTTAACAATAATTAAGAATTGTAGTCTAAAAATTATGAATTACTTTGGTAATTATATTGGTGCTTTTAATTATATAGCTTAATATACATAATTTTGTCATGAATGTCATGAATAATAATCATGGTATTTTTATAAATTTTAAATCATTTGTGACATTTTATGTACATAATATAATTCTAAATACTTACCATTATACTCATATAATTATTGTTATTATTATCTTTTGTAAATCATGTGTGTTATTTGTATTAATTATTTAAATTGTAAATTGTGAAATTGTTGTATAGGGCTATAAATAAATATAAATAAAATATAAACTAATGTTACCATAATTGACTTTTGTTTTGTAATTAATAATTATATGGTTTTAAACAGGGATTTTGGTTTTAAAAAATAATCCTACACACACCGTGATTCTACTACAGTCTACAACACCTACTGAAGATGATGAGATGTGTACATTTTTATAATACATAAAATATTAAAGATTGTTAACAAATTGAATTTATAACATAAGTTATCTTTCTACAGTTTTTTTTTTATTATTTTATTAAGTTTAATGTTTTAATAGGTAATTCTAAACAAACCAATACAATTTGTTGTCTAATGTTTTTTTGATATGGGAAAGTAACAAAGTATTTAAATTACTATTGTAGTTAAATAGGAAAGTTTTAATTCATAATAATATGAATAAACAACACTTTAATATTATACATTCACCTTTATGTATAACAACAAATGTTTTATTATTAATTATCTCAATCAAAAAAATAGTAAATCTTATATTATAGAATCATATAAAGAATCACTAAACATTCATTGAATCAATGATCATTGATGAACTATTTGACCCTTAAATAAGTTAAGTGGCCCATGGTTGTTCTGGTTGTTCAGTTGAATCTTAATGGATTGAAATTAACTAATTTTTTATGCAATGCATCGTTATTAAGAAGATGTCACGTGTTTTAGAATAAAAAAAAAATTAACTTGTTTTACTCAAAAAGTTGTAATGAGTTAATCAATTTAACTATTCAATGCAATAATACCGGATAAGAATTAAATTGTCTATCGTTCATATTTCATATGTGTTATTTTGTTTTCATTAGGTATTATTTATTAAAAAACATCAAAAATTTTAGTTTGGTTTTCAGATAAAGAGAAATTCTAATACCGAAATAGGTATCGCGATTTTTTTTTAATCAGTAATTTAAATTATTTACAGTGTGATTTATGAATGATAGTAAATTTAACATACAATAATTTATTATTGTTTTTTTTAGAGCATATTAGTGAATTCATATTTACCTAATAGGTATTTAGGGCATATGACATACAATTATAGTAATAACTGTAGCCGTCACCGAATAAATAACCGTGTATGGTCACACATGGTGCTACGTGCTCTGCTGATATCCTATACCTATATTAAATATAAAACGTGATGTGGATACTTCAGTCGTATAGGAGTTAACGACCAAATACCTAACTACCTATAAGTAGAGATAAATAATATAATTATATGTGTGCAGCCGTGCAGGGAACCAATTAGACCTAGAAGTGAAGGGTAGAATTTACACATCGTGTCCTGGGAACAACTCGGTGGCGCCACACAAAAATATAAAAAATGAATTTAAGCAGCGAGGGGTTGTGAGTATATAATCAATGGCAGCGGCGGAATAGCTCTTCTTGGATATGCTAAGCGCACGAAAAGTGTAGAGGGGGCGAGGGTAGCTCGTCGTTCAGACCACAGTATCATCGCTCATTTATATTTTAAAATACGTAAATACGTAATACCTAGACGGGCTAGACGTATAATTAACGCATATGGTGTGGGAGCGCGATGACGCGCGTGAGACTGAACAACAGCGACCTGTCGATGCGGTGCGGGAGGACACCGAACATACAAAATTGAGGGCCCAGATAGACATTTTCCAGACGTGATTCTCCAGAGTTAGAGCGAGCACTTTCACGCCAATCTGCAGTATAATAAATCGTGTCCTAGGGACTTGGAATAATTTTCAATAAAATAAACACTTTGAAATTAGGTAGTTGTCAAATTTATTTCAACTTCTCATTCCAATTAAACAACGCAAACGGTTGCTCGCACGTGGGCTGCTACAATGGATATACATTTTGAGATAGCTTGAGAGGTATAAATTAAAAATTCAAGAGTCAAATCAAATCAAATTGATTAATTAATTGAAAATATTTCAGTCTACAAAAATACAATTCGCCTGACATTGATTGGCGTGAAGGTGCTCGCTTTAACTGCGCTTTAAATCACGTCTAAAAAAGACCTTTATCGAACTCGCCTATATAGGTCGTCCTTTCCCCACTCTTTTGGTTAACCGTGATAGAAAGCAGATTATTCAAAACTATAGGGTTCAGGCCACCCCCAAATTGACCTTCTTAATTTTGTTTTTTAAAACATTTATTATATTACACAGTCACGATTAAGCATAATTTTATTCATCGATTTAAAAGTAAATTTTATAATAATATAATATAATATAATAATAATAATATAATGTTAAAAAATTAAGACCACTAAATCGACTAAATCCTAGGCGGCTAGGCACCACCGTTGACCGATGCTGACCGTCGGGTTTCCGCGGTTCGTGTGTAGTGAATACGTACTATTCGTTCTAAAATAATATCTTCAAAACGCAGTTCTTACATAATTGTATGATATTCAAAAATTCACGAGTACAAACGATTTCGCACTGCTCACCGACTGCCTGGTCAACACCGCCATCATCGGTACGAGGAAATCAGTTCTGCTTCCATGTGGTCTCCAGCGACGCGTCGCGGTTTGTCAGCGTGTGCGCTCTTTTTATTTATTTAAATCATTTAAAGTCGGTGTGCAAGTCTTATTGACTGTCACTTACGTCGTGTGTACCTATATACGCATAGTAAGTGTTGTCATTGTCACCGTCGTGCCGCAATTCTATTTTCACTATTGTAACGAACTTACGAACTCTAATATATTGAACCAAGTCGAATGGATGATGGTTTAAATTAATTACAACAGTCGTGATAGAATTTATATATTATTTAAAATGCAAAATGATCGTTTAATTTAAAGTAACTTATTTTATATAATAATAAAATAGCAGCGAGAGGTGTGGCTGGTAGTACCGCGAGGCTGCGTCTGACTCGTTCCAGTCGTAGTGTGGAATAGCTCTGCCAAATCATAGTGCGTTATTCCTTCTTATATAGTGGTCTAGGATGACTCTGCAGCCAAAGGATTTTGCGCACGTCATCATGTGCGATATGAGTGCACACGTGACGAACGCCCTTCCACGGACTTCTCACAGATAACAGCTCCACTTTTATAAATAATATAATAGTTTAAGTTGCAGTTTCCTTTGGTACTAATTGACATATTTGTAAAAAATATGGTTTGAACACAATAATAACATGATTCTTGGCTCTTATGTTCGAATTTCCAAATATATACGTAGGCCTTAATGAAGTGTACATTACCGTATGTCACTATATGTATATTATATATTTACAACATACATTATACATATATATATACATATACATACTACATAGTAGTAAATACCTACTCACATCTGGCTTCATTATTTTCTATGAGTAGTAGGTAGTTCTATATGAGGTACCTATAACACATTTTAAAATATTATAACATTGGTATAACCTTCCGACGCTGTTATCGCCGTTTTTACGTACGACCCACAATCATCAGACACATTAATTTTTAATACTTTAATATTACAATCTAATATAATGTAATATTCAGATTATCTGATAGGTAGTATATGCAGGACGGTACAGACTTTCTCTTATACTATCAGCTACAGATTACCGCAGACACCGTTATTTTATAGTCAATCGATTACAACAATTGAACTATCACGTACTTATCATTATTTCGTTAACCTCATCTCTTTTTTTTTATATATTGTTTATTGGTGTGTTAACGCTGTATAAATAACTTTAAAGGAACTCGATGACGAATTAAATAAGTTTCTGCGTCTGTCTGAATTAATTTACTGTGTAGCACTGTATTTTATATAGCTACTTACATCTAACATGTAACAACACACATTTTAGACACCAAAAATGTATGGGAATATTGTGTGCAATATAATAAGAAAATGCTTAGTAATGCATTATACAAAATTAATTTTAATATTAAGCCATATTAATGTTATCATTGTCACATAGCCATCATAATCCCTAAAGCGCATATATTTATGAATAGCTATTGCCGGGGGGGGGGGAGGAAATGCTCGCGTCCGCAAATCTGGCTTATAAAAAATAATATACAAAGAGCAGTATAATATTACGATAAAATAATATTATAATATATGACTTGAAAATGCAGATTGACAAAAATTATAATATAATATTATGCTGTTGACGCCGCTTCAATTCGTGGAATTTAATACACGAAACCGGAACCTAAAAAATATACAAGGATTTTAGATTGCGCTAAATTTTAAATTAATCGAATGTATAAAAATTACGCCGTTGTGTTATTGTCTCAGTGGTTTAGCCGGTTTAGGAACGGCAGCATAGGGGGTTCCATAATACCATTAATTATAATATCAAAGCCGAAATACGTCAAAAACAGATAATTTCTAGCGCCAATATAGTAGAGACGCATATAGTAAGCCGGCGGCGCAACTTAGGTACAAACATACATTTACATACACGCGAGTAAAATATTATCAATTAAAACACTAGGAATTATAATTAACATGCCAAAAACCGAAGAGCGTTGTGCAATAACACATTTTCGCCTCCTTTTTGATTTACCACCTACATATTATAACCTCTCTAACGCGTATTTGCTAGTCGATATTCCGTATGAATACAGAACCCGGATATTATGCTGTTTGATCATCCGAATCGTCGCGGACTTAGTCGAGTCGTCGGGTGGCGCATTAACATTGCCCTTAGGTTTTTTACGTGTATCATTGTAATTCCTAGTATTTTGACTATAGAATAAGGTTTTACTAAGCGGATTGTAATGTCGTTTACACCGATTTTGCATAAATAAATTCGCACGTTATTGCTGTACGGTGACAACGCTTGTTGCGTACCGAAGATGTAAATGCATAATATGTATAATATAATATATGTCGTATAGCGACGGCGCCAGTTTACTACACTACGTGCCTTCACGTCAATACGTTTTTTGTATTTGTATTTTATGGCTTAGAAATAAATGTTATTCGCACTTGAGCATTTTTTTATTTCATCTGTCATTGAAGATCGACGAGAGGCGTCTGTATGACATATTAAAATATTTTAATTCAGTCGGCCAATAATACTCTCGTATAGTTTCGTATGTGAATGTTGTTTCGTATTCGCGAATAGATATTCCAATTGTTTAACAAATACAATATCTGGTATGTATGGAAAATTGGCATTTTGTATAATCAAGACGTATACATAAATAATATACTGTAAAAATAAGTTAAATACCTAATAATTAGCAAGTTTATAATTAATATTGTAGCGGGTATAAGCAGTCGTCGACTGATGTTGAAGTAAGTTGAAATGAAATAAATAAACGATGAAAATATTTTCCAAGTGTATTTTTATTGTAAAATGTTTCTAAGTGTTTTTAAACTGAAAAATAAAAAGTCAAATAGTGAATGAAAATAATAATATTAGAAATTATGATTCATACAAAAAATCCAATTAGATTTTAATACATATTTATGTGTTTGAAAATATTAGGTAAATATAATATGTAGTTATTATAATTACTTGGTCTTATTTTTAATTATCTGAACACTTAGTTATTTTTTCGATTTAAAAAACACTTTAAAATATTTTTAATTTTTAAAACACTGAAATATTTTGTCAACTTTATCTACTACCTCATCCTACTTCAACATCAACATAATATGGTTCTTCACACGTGGCCTACCACATAATTATAGTTTCATCATATAGTACAGATAATTGTGTAATGATATAAATATATATATCTTTAAAATTATATTTAATTGTTCATATATATATTAGTCAACAATTAAACTTAAAATAAGAAATCAAATCCTATACATTATAATAATTGTAATGATTTACATATTATATTATAATATATTATCTTTTAAAATTATATTTAATTGTATATAATTGTTAGACGGCATTTGAACTTAAAATAAAAAATAAAAATTCAAATTATATATACATTATAATAATTGTAATGACTTACATATATTATAACATAGCTTTAAAATTATATTTAATTGTACATAATTATTATTAGACGACATTTTAACTTAAAATCAAAAATAAAAATTCAAATCATATACATTATAATAATTATTGTAATGATTTACATATATTATAACATATCTTTAAAACTATATTTAATTGTACATAATTATTAGACATTAAAACTTAAAATAAGAAATCAAATCATAAACATTATAATAATTGTAATGATTTACAAATTATATTATGATATTTTATCTTTAAAATTATATTTAATTGTATATAATTATTAGACGACATTTAAACTTAAAATAAGAAATCAAATTATACACATTATAATAGATTATTATAATTTACATTTAAATTTATTTATTTAATAAAATAATAACTATAGATAACTTTTATAATTATGACAATAAATAATATAATAATACTTAATAGAATAATTAAAACACTTAATATCATTTGATCACATCCAATAATGATAATGTCACACATACTGCCGTGCTTTAAGCGAAAACAGGATAACAGGATTTTCAACTCAATTTTTCGTAAAAATGATATTTTTATTTCTAAAGGTAAAATTAGTGGTTTTACACTGATTTTTAATGTAAAAATAGCGTATTTTTTATTAAAACCCATCTTATGATAAAATATTTTAAATAAGAAAATATGAGGTAAATCCAATAAATTTGAGATTTTGTAAGCGAAAACACGGTAAATCCAAATACCTACTAAGCAAAAACTCGGTATATCACATGAAAAATAATGGAGTTACCGTGATTTAGCTTACGCTGAAAAAAAGGGGTACTGACTTATCATAAACTTTAATCACATTATATAAATTAAAAATAACGATTATTTGATGTATTATTTTGTAATTTACTAAACTGATATTATTAAGAATATTAATATGTCTCGTGGTCATCACTGTATAGGTACTTCCTTATAATTTATAATTTTATGATAAGTCCATTTTCTCCTTAAAAAAACCCAAAAAGTTAAAATAAAAAGTACTTAACCAATGCTAGATGTACAATCAGATAAATCAGCACAAATTTTTGATCAATTTTTGTATAAATTCTATTTTTAGGCTTGATTTACTGTTAAAAACGTTTTTTGCTGTTTCTCAACAATCGTGTTAATTGGAATTATCCTATTTCCGGTTAGCGCGGCAACATAAAACATCTATAGACTATACCCCACGCAAAATACAAAAACGCCCTCAGTCGCTCACACTTACTGCGACCGTTACCGCATAATTATTTAAACGACGTAGCACGTTCCTGGTTGAGCTTGAGTTGGTTGTGAGAAAGGTAGATAATGCGAATTAAAACCTTTGATGTTTTAATTAGAAACTGAACCATCAATTTATTACGTAAATCAATAAAATATAAATTTAAATAGCTTACGGCTATCCTATAGTTAATACTTACTAAACTGGGAGTGACTATTATGTATACTCGCGGCGATATGTCTGTGTTAAAATACACGAAGATCAATAGTTTTACAATTTGGGATAATAATATAGTCAGTCTAAAACTGTGATTACCTCCAATACCTCCTGATCAGTACTAGGTCTTCTACTCATATTTATATGAGTCTTTTCAATGAAGTAATATTATCAAGTAGTATTAACAAATAATCACTCGTGATTTAAGGTAGCGTGATCTCATTAGTAGTCTACCTGTTTATGGAAATCCTACATGTTGTCCACGCCGAGCGCAGTAAAAACTTCTATATGGCGAAAATAACATGTTTTTCTAGCCTTTGCACTTTTATTTAAAACGCGAGAGTAAAAAGTAGATTGTATTTAACTTGTTTTTACATTAAATATTAATATAACACAATATAGGCTATATTGGGTTCACTATATGTAAATACTATAGTATCAATTAATATGTAATTTTTACTTTTTGTATTTAACTGTAGAGATTGGATATTTTCTATTATCATGTGTACTTCATGTAAAAATCCTTGTATTTAACAAATTTATGTATTGTATTGTTGACTGTTGCTTAATTTAGAAAATAGCATATAAAAAATATATATTATACCTAGTTGCATTTGTAGTGATCGCTGAGCAGGACACTGAGACTACGTACCAATTATTATTTAAACGACGTAGCACGTTCCTTGGTTGAGCTTGAGTTGTTATGAGAAAAGTAGATGTTGTAAATTAAAACACTTGTTGTTTTAATTGAAATAAAATAAATGTTTTATTAAGTTTGAACAAATAAAATATTAAATAATGACAGAAAACAAAGTTAAAATAGCTTACTGCTATGTAAAATTACAAGTACTGGGGATTGGCCGTAAACTCGCGGCGATGTGGCTGTGACAAAGTCCACGACGAGCAATAGTCTTACACTGGAGTTAACTACCTTCTGAATAATACTAAGTCCTCTACTCGTATTTATATGAGTTTTCAATGACGTACAGGGGACTAGTATTATTAATCGTTTTAATTAGATCTGTTTTAGAGTGGTATTATATTATCATGGTATTTTACATAATTATGGAATCTAACATATTGTTTCCACTGAGTGTGGCCAAAACTTACTATTTGTGGAAAACACGTATCTCTGGTGATCTTTGGCCTATGTAAGTATAACCAGGTGTTTCCGCTGAGTTAATGTTAATCAATCGACGGAAAGAACATATTTTTCTGATCTCTGGCCTATTGCTTACAATGCAGGTGTATTACTTAAATTAATACACATTTTCTACATGATTTAATAATATAACATAATATAATATAATATAATATAATATAATGCAGGTGCATTGGGCTTACTACACATTATATGATAAATTATAAAACTTCAAAACTAATCAGAAATTATAATTTATTTTAACATAAATACATATTTTATGAGCTAGATACAAAACTTTTTAAACTATAACTATTTAAGAACATATTATATAGGATCCAACGTCTGTCAATGCAACGGAAAAATATCAAATATTTTTTTTCATTTTAGGGTTTTTTCTTATAGTATCAAATCTAAGTGTTGTTGAAAAATTGCAAGAATCGCATATGAAAGGAAGAAAAGAATTGACCATTGTTGTTCAACATGAGTGCAGCATATATTTTTGAATCGTATCTTGATTCAGTGATGTCTATTTTACCATAAATAAATATTATAATTGGAAGTGCTGAAGTGAGTATAGAATAAAATGTAATGTAATAAAATAATTAGGAAGTTAAAGCACTAATTGCTTATGCAATATATTATGCTTTTATTTCAAAAAAACCCATGAGTTCTCTCTTAAATATTGTTTTCTATCATTTCTTAATAGGTATTTTTACTCCGAAACCACTTTTTTATGCCGTTTTGTTCGTTTTCCGCAGACAAGTTTTACGGCTGAAAATGACCAGTGTGGCGTCTTCTTAATCCAGATTATTCTTCTACTATACCTACTTAATAAATACGACTTCAAGTTTAATGTATTATTTCATATTATGTACAATGTTGTATATTTTATCTGAACATTAGAGGTGTCTCATGATGAAATAATTATTGTCACATTTTAAAATAAAAAATAAAAAATAAAAATGTAAAATTCCCAAATTTCCAACAAATTAACTTTATAACGAACTGAGAGAACAAGGCAGCGCATAATAAATAAGCCAAGTCGGTGTAATAAAAATATCGTATTTTTTTACTTTACTACTATTGCTATTTATACTGCAATTTTTAGATTTGAGTAAGAAAACGTACCATCAATTTATGTCGTTACTGCAGATCGATCTCACGACACTTGTGAAGTTGTATCGTGAGTTTTTATGCTACAACGCAGTACAGATTTAATCTGCAAGTCTTGAGTGACTTAAGTCTTACCGCAACGTAATACTATGTACAGCAATATTATAATACACTCGGAATTTTTGTATATACTCGCTGAGTTCATACCACTTATGTGATACATAACTGCAATATAATGTGCTATGTTTCACTTCCTATAATCGTTCGCGACCATTATACTCTACCTTTTATCGTCGCCGATCATTATACTAATATACTATACTTTTTGATAATTCGTACTTATTGGTCAGCTGCTGCCTGGTATATTCCGATATACCTGATCAACCCTTAAATTTGTCGTCTAGACTTACGTATTACCGTATTACGTATTAGGACGAGGTATACATATATTATAGATTATATAGTCCGACGGTGACGTAATTGAAGGGTAAATGAAGTATATCGTGAAGAATTTCATTTGAGCTTATAACTGTATCTATAGTAATAAGGTTGTCGAGTTATCATTAAGTTAAATTAAAAATTTGTATTACTTTAAAAAAAAAAATTGATTATCATGAGGCCTTTGTGTCAAAAGCTACATTTAAAAATTATTATCTGTAATAACACAAAAAGAAAAGAAAAGAAATAAAACAAAAATATAAATTATTAATTAATAAAGTAATTTAAATTTTAAATTAATAAGAAAGTTTAAGTACGTTTATTAAATTTAATGTGAGGCAAACACAAGGGACATAAGCCTTGAATGAATGCATGAATCTGTGGAACTCTTCCCTACACTTATATGTGCTGGAGAATATAGTCTTAGATATGAGTATTAAATTATTTTAATTTTTGCTATTACCTTCCTTTTGATCGTCAGAGGGCTCTCGAGGTCATGATTCGAGAATATGACCAAGTACGCCGTGGTAATAAAATATTGATAAATTAATTATAAAAATTAATATAGATAATATGATCCTCTTACACCTTACCTTATTCACAGTTGTGTTAAATTTGTGCAGTTGTTTTAATAAGGTTAAAAAGTTTTAAACACTCGAATCCAAATATTAGGTAGTATAATTTTATTGAAGTTTAACATTATTGTATAATATAATGAAATAATATTGTGATTTTTGCTTAATTTCTACTTTTACATAAATAGTGAATACATGATATTATAACTTATTAGCTATATAGTTAGTGATATTTGTCTTATAATAAAATAATTGTAAGTAGCCTACCCAATTCTTTTTATATCTATATATTATGTATTTACTTTCTATATACCTATGGTTGATTTCGTATCTATATGGATTTGCCTAATTTGAGTGTTTTTTGTTTTGTATTTTATTAGTTTATATTTATAGTTTATTTTAGTATTATTTATAATATATTTATGGATAAATAGTTGTAATTTATGTAGTAGTCCAAATCCTGTTCTCCACAACTACCACCTCCACTTTGAAGATCGCCCAACCTTAAATTGAACTCAATACAATATATCGTGATAGAAATTTTGCTTAGAGGCACATCCACCTATCGGCGGCGACAAAGTACCCAACGCCATTATTTTAAATCGTTCGTCCAGTGATCCTTATGGAAGACAAGGTTCTTGAATTTTTCTTAAAACAACTTACAGATGTGGAATCTGGGTTTTTGGTCTTTCCTGTGATTTTTCATGTGAAAAACGTCTCAGGTGCATCGTGATAGAAATCGCCTGTATAATGGGGAAGGTGACTGCAAACAACAATAACAGACTTGTAACAGACGCCATTGTATTGTTGGTTTGACTCGAAGATGAAGTAATGTGAATCATAACTAAAGTAATTAGAATAAGTCCAAAATACAATTAAAAACTACAGCATTCGCAACGAGCGGGCGCGGTGCGTAAGTGAAAAGTGTGTACGTCGAAGAAAATTACTGTTTGAAAATCAGGAAGTACAAAACGTTAAAAATCAAAGTGAAAAACAAATTGCGATTAATTTAAGTTAAGAATAATTAAGTTAGTATAAGTTATATAATAGATGTTTATACAATTAGAATAATAATAAATACACCTAACCTAATCTAAGTTAATACAAGTTAAGTCATAACTTTTTGTGCATCAATACATCATACCTATATATTTAAAAAAATTATAATTTAATTCAATAATAATTAGGTTAGTATAGGTTATATAATAGATGTTTATACAATTAGAGTAAAAATAAAAACACTTAACCTAAGTTAAGCTAATATATCTATCTATGCATAGAGGATGACAATATTAAAGGCTGGTATATGTAACACGCTGTATGGTCGAACTGCCAGATTGCCCGACTAGCTCAGTCGGTAGAACTGAAAAATAATTTTTACAATCAAGTCATTAATATAATAAAAGCAAAAAAATATAATAAATAATTAAGTCATAAATATAATATTAAGTGTCACATATTTATTTCCACTGGTACGCGTTCGCAATAATAATGTTAAAATGTCAATTTTTGTAGATTTGTAATCAGAGTACCTATATTTTTTTCATATATTTTTGTTTTTAAAATATATTAATAAGTGCGAAAATAAGTCTCAGCCCGGTAGAGCACAAGGCTCTTAATCTCGGGGTCGAGGGTTCGATTCCTATGTTGGGCGCCACTTTATAATAATACTAAAAGAAATAAAACAAAAATATTAATAAATAATTAATGGTAAATTAGTAAGAATGTTAGAGTACGTTTAATAAATTTAATGTGAGGCCAACACGAGGCACACAAGCCTTGAATTAATGCCGGAATCTGTGGGATACTTTCCTACACTTATTAGTGCTGGAGATTATAGTAATCTATCAGATATGATTATACAATTATTTATATTTGCGCTATTACCTTCCTCCTGATCGTCAAAGGGCTCTCAAAGTCGTGATTTGAGAATACGAACGAGTACACCGTGGTATTACAATATTAATAAGTAAATTATAAAAATTAATATAGATAATGTAATGCTCATGCACCTTACCTTATTCGCAGACCGCGGTAGGATTTGATTTATGCAGTTGTCTTAACACTCAAATCCAAATCGCTTTGATTTTAAACTTTTGTACTCCATGATTTTCGAACAGTAATTTTCTTTGCCGTACACACTTTTCACTTACGCGCCGCGCCCGCTCGTTGCGAATGCTGTGATTTTCAATTGTATTTCGGACTTTTTCTAATTACTGTATTTATGGTTCACATTACTTCATCCCCGCGTCAAACCAACAACACGATGGCGTCTGTTACAAGTGTGATAATGTTGCTTGCTGTCACCTTCCTCATTATACATTCCCATCACGATGCACTAGAGACGTTTTCACATGAAAATCCACAAAAACGGCCAACAGCCCATATCCCGGACTACAAGCTGTCTTAAGACAAATCCAAAAATCTTGTCCGCCGTTTGAATAACCGAAAGAACGATTTAAATTAATGGCGTTGGGCACTTTGTCGTCACATGGATGTGCCTCTAAGCGAAAATTCCATCCCGATATTGTACCAGGATTCAACTTAAGGTTAGGAGATCTTCAAAGTGGTGGAGGTAGTTGCGACGAACAGGATTTGGACCATTATATGTTGAATGTTTATCAAGCTAAAAAATAATTTTTACAATCATGTCATTAATATAATAAAAGTATAAAAATATAATAAATAATTTAGTCATTAAAATAATTTTAAGTACCGGACATATTTATTATTTATTAGTACGCATTTGCAATAAAAATGTTAAAATGTCAATTTTTGTAGACTTGTAATCAGAATATATTTTTTTCACATAATTTTATTTTTTTAATATTTATTATTTATACGAGTATTTTCTTTTTTTTTTTAGTGAATTAATTTTTAAATCACTATCGGCTTGAGTTTCCATTAGTACTTAAATAATTTGGTGAATGTGATGGTGGAAGGTATATAAGATTGATTATTGAAATGCATATGAATTTTTCAACTCCATTCGTTGTTTTTACTTTTTAGGTTAATGTCTGATTCACTAGCCCATAAGTCTGGCCCAAAATTAGCATCAAAATCAATAAAAAATTTTAATATATAATCTGAAAAAATCTATACATAAGTAGCAAGCTGCTATTGAAATTAAATCAGTTAATGCGTCCGGAACATCATTTGGATTTAAATAAGATAAACCGAAAAAAATGTCAGCTATCTTAGGTTAAAAATAAAGGTTTTAATTTAAAAGTATACGGACACCCTATACACCCAGAATTGGGAGATTGTAAATTCCACCCAGAAAATAAATATTTTTAAACTTAGCATTCCGTGACGATACGACCTATACGACATGTCAACATGTATACTGTTCCCGATATGGGGTTTATATGCTATAATATGATATTTGAAACTTTGAAAGTTCCAAATTTTCGTACACGGAACAATCATATCAGAGACGATAATCGTATATCATGTCATATCATATCAGCTTTGACAACAGTTGACACGGTACGCAACGGTCGCCAGTCCAAAGTACAGGCACCGCAGCGACGGTCGGCACCTTATCAACCACCACCACGGCCTACGACGATACGACTTAGTTGACTCTACCACCAACGCCCCCAAAGGCTAGGCGAGAGGTTAGGTTAGGTTAACAAGTCGCACTGGACGATACCAGCCGCCCGCGATCGCGGCTCTGCAACACGCAACGTCAACAGGACAACACGGTGCTATAATCGCCCGTGTTTTAAGGACATAAGAACGACGACCGACAATCATACCACGTTGGATACGCCAGCCCTCGTCCAACCATGGAGATCGATCGATCATCATCTCCGTCACCAGTACATCATCGGCAACGGTTACATCTCAACCGACACCGGCCATACACCTGCGAAGACGATCTACAATCAATCTCCGCCAGGTCCGCGCCACAGTATTGTGGACATAATAATTGGAAATATCAGATAGAAGAATATTTTAAATTGTTTAAATATAATTAGAAAAAATATAAATAATGAAATATCTAAAGATGATTATGTAGAATTGTAGAAAATGTGGCTTAATATTTTGGGGATTTTGAAGAAAAAAATAATAATAATGAAGTAATTTGATATACATTATACATGTTTTATATACCTAGTTATATATAATAATATATTATGCTAATTATTGATTATGATTATATTTCGACTCGTCTTTATTATTATAATTATTAATATATATTTTTTTTATATGATATACACGATATGTTGTAATTATTGACTTAATATGTGAAATATATATATTTTTAAATACTTATAAATTATAATGATTAATCTATGTTATGTTAAAATAATAATATAATTAATAAGACACATTCAAAAATTTGTATATATAAACAGTAAGTAATAAATGTGTTCTATATAAACCTATTATATATGGTTTTGATTAAAAATATAAAAAAAAAAATTGGGCAGAATTTACATATACCTTTTTTACCGGTATTTTTTTTTTTTTTTTTTGGTGGAATTTACATGCGCTCGTCGCGGTTAATAAGGTGCCGACCGGTCGCTGCGGTGCCTGTACTTAATATAAAATAATAATATGATCAATACACAGCCATTTTATGACATACGCCTTAAATATATGCCGGAATCTGTAGGACTCTTAGTCTTTCCTACACTTATAAGTGCTGGAGAATATAATCACCGCTATCAGATACGAGATTAAATTATTTAAATTTGCGCTATTACTTTTCTACTGATCGTTGAAGGGTGCTCAAAATCGTGATTTACGAATATGACCAATTACACCGTGGACCGTGGTAATAAATTATTGATAAGTAAATTATAAAAATTAATATAGATAATATAATGCTCATGCGTCTTACCTTATTCGCAGTTGTATTTGATTTATGCAGTTGTCTTGACACTCGAATCAAAATAAATAGAATACTGATATATTTTCGTTAAAATGTAAAGACCCAATGTCGCTCGCAGGATGTGGTGCGGACGTGTGGTAAACCAACCACACGTCCACACCGTCTGTTGTTCTCGTACTGAAGAGAGGAGCCGACGTGCAGGTCGAGGCAGCCAGAGTGGCAGGTGCATAGAGTAAGAATATAGGGAGGTGGCTTCAACAAAGACCTCTGCATTCCAATGATATAGCGTTAATCTTAGCGAGACTCTCATTGAACCATCCCTTGTGACTGGCGGCATATGAATTAGTCATGCATTTTTCGCCACATTATCACAAACACGTATTCCTTTCATCTGTATAAGCCATTCAAATATACTTTTTTTTTTTAAATTTTTTTTAAATAAAATATACTTTATTATTTCTACTTACAAATTATCAATTATTGACCAAAGGTATGCAAATAATAGTTCGTTAAAAACGCCTAAAGTTACATATTAATGTATTATTATTTATAACAATAAAAACAGTGAGGAATATTGTATACAACTATTTAATACAAGTAGAGAAAATGAATTAGCCTGTAACTACATACATTGTAGTATACTAAAAACTTCAGAATTAGACGAGTTGACGGACAGTGGATCGTAAATGGTTGACTACTCTGAGAACTCGCCATAAAAAATTTTCAGTTAAATGGTACGCGCTTAAAATCATATTCAATAATACGCGTAGGTACACCATATTATTCACTTTAATACGTAATTTATATTAAGTTTATACATAATTAATGTACAATGAGTGTATAAAATGTATACACAAAAACACAATTCAACTTAAATTAAACGCTCTATGATGCGTCTTTTGTCAAACACTGGTCAAAAAGTGGCTGAAACACCCGATTTCTTGTATTTAATATAAGATAAACCATCTTAATGTATTATTAAGTTGTATAGTTATGAATTGTTTACGTATAAGTACTTGAAAAATAAAACATATTTTAACATACGCCATTGGCAATTGTATTTAGTGAAATATTTTCTTTTACAGACGAATAAATAGAAAATTAAAATTAAAAAACAGTAATTTTGCATTTATATGTGTCCTAAACCAAACAACGGTTGTTGAACATAAATAATGGGACAAATTACTGAATAAATACGTTCACTGGATAAAATATAGCTGTCACCATCCAGCGCGACGGTAGTGGCGCGAAGCTAAGTAAAAAAAAAAGCGTAGTAGCCACGAACAGGAATAATAACAGGAGCAAGAGTTTTACCATTGAAAACCCGTCTTAATTTATATGAATCCATTGTCCAGCCGTCCTGCAGGGCAAACGGACGTAGGTATAAGGTATCAATCGATCAAAAATATTGTGCAAATATAGGAACAGAGAAACTCGCAAACGGATTCCTTAGATGGTTTATAAGTTATAACTAAAAATGTTCAAGTACTTTTAAGACCGATTTTGCGTACGCAATGAAATATATATGTCCCCCGATCTGCCACTTATCCATCCCCACTACTCTCATCATAAAGACACGGTCTCTCAGATGCTGGTGAATATAATAATTATATAACAAATAATAATATATAAAATATTATATGATATAATATAATAATAATAATAATGTATAATATTATAATGCCACTGATGCTAGCTAAATTATTATTACTAATATATAGGTACACTCTAATATAGTATTATAGTACTATACTAATGTTAAATACTTAGTCAACATATTGTTTATACATTATTAATTATGAAAAATATTATAGTGGTTACTTATTTGTATTTATTGAAGTATACTTCTACGTCTGCCAAATAGTTAAACAATATGTTGACTAAATATTTAACATTATAACATTCATGGGCGCCCGCAGAGGGGGAGGGGCCATACCCCCCCTTTGGTTGCCAATGATTGTATACCTATTACAGTATTTTACCTAACCTAACCTAGCATTTTGTATATATAATATATATATATGTATAATATACACCTTGCCCCCCCGGTGAAAATTTCTGCGGGCGCCCTTGATAACATTATACTAAATTTATTTTTTTTTTACGGAGTTATAACGAAGTTAATCTTTATTAAGAAAGTTATTTATTTATTTATTATTATTATTTTTTTTTTTTGACTATTTAAAATGTTTGCAACGTCGTAATTCACAAGAAGCCACAACATTGAGCAGTTTAGACGGGAATTACCTACTTAGCATCCAATTTGAAATTAACATAAAATTAAATATTAAATAAATATATAATTAAATTATATATATTATAATTAAATATATTTAATAGTCTCAATAGTAGTCGCAACTCACATTATACCTATAGTTTATATCTATGTTTGATAACGATAAAATAATACTAAATTTAATTTATATACCTTGGTATCTGTTTCCAAGTTGGCTTAAATATATTAATAAAGATTTTGTATCCTTACGATTTAAACATTGATTGAAAGCTTGAATATTAAATTCTATTTTTTTTTAATTTCTACATATAATAACTGGTGTAATAATACGTGAAAATAATAAATTACAAAATGTTGGCAACGTGAATGTGGTAACATCGCATAAAATATATTATGCTCAATCGTGCTTTACTACTATTAGAATAATTGGGTGCCTGGTTTTGGCAACGCCTATGGTAATAGATAATATAATACTACATTTATATTAAAACGGTTTAGCGCCGTTTAAATTCGCAACAACATATTGGTGATAAATAATAGTAGAATATTGTTATGTACCTATGTATAACATGGATTACATGCTTCGCCGGTTTTCTATTTAATTTACAAAAGTTAGAACGAACACTTTCACGCCAGTCTGTCACTTGTATCTTTTTAAACATAAAATAATTTTCAATTAATTATACATTTAGACATTTTTTCGATAAAAAGAAAATCACTTAGTAATATTTTAAGAATTAAATTATTTTATACCTCAAACTATATCATATCCATATTATACAAGATTACTTATACGTGATCATATGCATACTATAAATGTATTTAAACCTACATTGGAGAACCGAGTACCCATATGGCATATGGCCACATGAAACTACATAGAATATCAAAGAAATTATTTTAAAGGCAGAATGCCACTAACAACTATTGGTCATGCAGTATTTAACAATTGTATTAGTATTGTCGGTGGCACATAATAGGAAATCTTATACGCAGTATCTAAAGGGATTGGACATAGGGGGTAGTTATACAAAGGGCAGTTAAACATAACACAACAATCGAACACGGCACTATTCATTTCCACCAAACTGGATGTATTGTGAATACCACATCGTTCGCTTGTGAAAGTGCATACATACAACTGTTACAACAATAAAAAGGACCAGATTTACCTACCCTAAATTCATGTGGAGAGATTACATTAAATAAAACCCATTTAAAGATTCAATAGAAATACCGAAGTATAAATAAGCTTTTGTTGAAATTGTATTGACAGAAAAAAAATAAAAGTATGGTTTTATTGACAAGATTAATGTTTTTCTTTGTATTATTATTGAAAGGAATGAGCATTTTTAAGACTTCAAAGACTTCAAGAGACCGTCTTCCGCAGCTATAATGACAGCGGCTAAATAATGGGGCTGCACTATGGTATACTTGTACTTCCTGTCTTCCTAGAGTTATGTAGCAGGTGCAAAATATACGTTTATTATAAAATACTTAATAAATTATATCGCAAAACGGTTAGAAAAAATCTGAGAGTAAATTATATTATACATTATTTGTTGTATAATACATGTCATAAATGGTTTGAAGATCAAAATTAAGTCTTAAGTACCTATATCAAGGTATACTCCTGCATGTTGTCCTGTCGGACTTTGAGACAAAATCGTATACCTAAAACCTTTTAGATATCATTATTTACTGTAATAATAATAATTGGTAGTAAAAATCATTTATCGAGTTCTAATTTTTAACAGTAACAACATTTTGTATAATATTAAATGTTTTATAAAATAACACAAATACGGCGCGAGCTGAGGAGAGAAATTTGATTTGAGCGCAACTTCGGACTTAATTGTCGTAATCGTATTGCGGTGTGCCAACGGCTGGTACATTTCTATAATTTTTTTGTTAGTTATAAAAAGTATAACCAAATTGATAGCAGCGTGTGAGACATGATTACTGTAGCGTGCTACGTATAAGTGACCGTAGAGATGTAGTATGAAGAGATGTTGAAATAATTTAAATACCGATGAAATATTTCTAAGTGTTTTTTATTGCAAAATTAAGTCCAAATAATTAAATAAACTAAACTATGAAAAATATTCTAAGTCCAGGAGATATAAATATGAAACTGGGTGACGTGAAGGTGCTCACTCTAACTCTGATAAATCACGTCTAAAATGTGCCTACTCGGGACCCCCTTCCCATCTTCCAGAGACTCCCGCGGTATCGGCAAGTCCCTGCTGTTCAGTGCACGTGCATCCGCTTTTCCCACGCCTTTGCGTCATCCACGCGACGATGTGCGTCAATCATACATCTATACATCCTGTCGGATCGTAAGCGTGCGTGCGATGATATTGGTCTCATTTATATTATACATAATATAATATTACTAGTTCCGCCAGCGTTTCCAAGACAAGCTGTATACTTGTTACCGGTTATTATAGGCGTACAATTATCATTACATTTTGTTTCCCATACAACTTGTAGTTCTACCCTTCACTTTTAGGCAAAAAATTATCGATCCGTACTCGGTCATTACCTACTCTAATGTTTCTAACGCACCTCAACACCTGTTCCTGAACTTAATTAAATAATATCCATTATAAATATTTGATCTCAGGATAGGTTAGGAATATCAGGATCTACGTTTATGACCTATATGTCCTATATGTCTACCTGTATGTACTATATTTAATATATAAAATGTCAGAGCTCGTAACACTACTTACATAAGTGTTATTTGTTAAATCCGATGAAAATTTTAAAATATAGTTTCAAGGGAAAAACGATTCAAGTATGATCTCATCGGCATAAAATTTAAATCATTAATATATATAACAACTATTATAGATAGCTGTCTTAATAATATCTAAAATAATCAGTATTAATTTAAATTAATAAATATAGCAGAGGATGTTTTCATTTTGTTTAACAAATATTCAAATATTTACTAGATACAATAGGTACATGTATAAATCACTAGTAAATATTGCCTGCTTTGCAAATACAAGTTGACTTCAATTATAAGAACATGACAGCCATCTATAGTTAGTATTATACATTTATAGTTTAAATATACGAGTACTTAAACCACATAGGCCTTATAATAAGGTAATAATTTGAAGAAAGAAAACGAAAAGTAAATATTTATTTCCTACTTAAACATTTAATAATATATGGTATCATTATGTGCTCTGATGATATCCTATATACAAATACAATTTAATACAAATACTGCGACATAGACTTTATACATTCCAATAAAAAATAAAGGAATCCGAGATATAACTTGTTGCGTGCCAGTATCAGAGTTGAATCCAAATGGTTATTTTGAATGAAAGTTACAACTTAATAACGAATAATGTCTTTATTACGTATAAACGAAATACATGTAACAAATAAAATAAGTGGCTGAGTGTCGTGAAAGTGCTCAGGTGTTGATAGCTTTGGTACATCTGCCGTTGCTGGTCTTCGGGCTCCCTTATATATCATGGTGCGTCTATTGTTTGCGTGAAAGTATGGTTTAAACTAGATGTCCTTGTGTTTGTTGTTGCAAATTCGGACCAGGATTAGAATGTGCAATATTATCGTGAGTAACATCATTAATGACTATAATTATTGGTGCGGTTTATTTTACCGACACGTGTCATGGTCATAGTAGTGTATGCATCACTACCCTCGACACGAGGCATGGTCATACTAACTTAGCATTAATAACTCGTAGATATCTTATAGATATCTCGTAGCCCATAACATTATACACGAATAATGAGGTAAATCTGGTATGTCTTGTACTCATACCTAACTGTACATCACAGTCGTATTATTTTGTGTATTATAGAATATCTTTCATACGAGTATAATTACTGATAATGCAAAGCGATAGAATAAACCGATTAACGAACTGGGCGTAATTGAAATGTAATGGATTTAGGCGTGTGAATGTGAGAACCAGATTTGTGTTCAGCGCGTAGGCTCCGGGCCTACCCTGATTTTTGACACATAAATTAATATAGGTACACAAAATATAAATTTTTTTTCAAATTTTATTTACGCCGAACACTGAATGTGAAATGTGAATACATCGTCACATCTGGACCTAACCTGGGTATTGATTATATTATTTTATTCGCTCTGTGACACGTCACGCGAACGAGACAACACGGGTGTTAGCGGCCATGCCACTTGAATACACCACCAGCTCTCGTCCGAGCACGGAAATTAACCAATCACCATCTCCGTCAACTGCACCGTCATCGGCAACAGCTACAGCTCAACAGACGCCGACCACCCACCGTGCGAGATCGATCCCAATCAACCTCCACTAGGTCCGCGTCAAATTAACGATTGACTACAAACTGTTGTAAAGTATATTTAAAAAATATATTAAATATGTCCTTAAGAAAAAAGTGACGTATACAATAATAATAATATAATTTACAAATTGTTTTTATAACCGGGCATGTCCTGAATTTTTATCTTGGACACGATTCATATTAAGCAAACACAATGATCTACATGCAATAGCCGATAGTTGACAAACAAAAAACTCGACCAGAAGAATACGGGAAATAATACATAAACTCGAGATAGACCTTTTTTAGACGTGAATTATTGGTATATCTTTGTTATACTTGCCTGCTGTGTTTTGTGTGGGAACTTACCAAGCCCCAAAATAAATATCAGAATTAAAGCGAATACCTACTTTCACACCAGTTTATACCAAAAATTGTATTTTTTTTTTTTATTTACACATGGTAATAGTTTCAATAAATTAAAGGCTACACACCAGTACGTTTGACGTTGGATGGCGTACAATGACGATACTAAACCTCTCGTTGTCTGTGTGTTATGTGTGTCGTGCGTGTGGTCTGACCGATGGAAAACATATGTTTCAATAGGATACGACATGTGTAGCTGCCCATTCAACCTTTTCTTAGTAATCACATTTGACATGCCCTGCAACGGTAATAAAGATAAATTATTGTTATTTTGTAAATTCGTAAATCGTATAATGCTTACCATACATGTGAACACCATGGAAATGTCAAATGTGATAAGCTAAGACGACACGTTTTGGATTACTATTTATTGATGCAAACTGAGTGAATATAGATTATAACCACGGGGCACGTACTAAGATGTTAGCTTCAGAATCTAAAATAATAAATTGTGGGAACAACATTCGCCGCCGGCGACGACGATTGGCGCCAGTCACCCTCGCGTGATGTTGGAATTTTCAATTATCTCCGAACCGTACAATGATCACTGATCAGTGTCGACAATGAAAACTGCCGCCAGCGACAATGATCGGCGCCAGTCGCCTTCACACAATGTCGAAATTCTTGTTTAAATCCGAACGCATTAACCTCGGATGATGATCACGGACAATGAAAACCGCCGCTGGTGAAGTTGATAGCCGCCAGCCGCCTTCGTCCGACATCGGAATTCTCATATTTCTCCGAACAATGATCGCCGAAAACGAAAATCACTGCCGGATGTAATGATCGACGGCAGTGGCGCAACTAGGGGGCTGCAAAAAGGTCTTTAGCACTCCCAAGTTAAAATTTAGCACCCCCTGTTTTTTATATCTAACTTTTATTATTTTATTGAAGTACCACGATTGTTATGTTTTTAAATTATGGAAAGTACTATACATTTGTATGTTCTGCGCACTTTTGACTGCGGAGATTTTTAAAATTTAAGGTATAGTTTCCCCTGTTATACATAAAGTTTAAACAGTGTATACACTATTTATTTCCCGTGTAACACAGGCGGAGTATTCCGCTTAAACCAATAAATTTTTTTCTATGTTACACATAAAGTTTAAGCAGTGTATACACACTTCATAATTATATTTTTACTCAAATTTTTTTTTTGTTCATGTTTTTTTTTAAAAAATAAAAAATAATACGTTTTGGTTCAAAATAAAAGAAATATATTTATATGTACTGTCTCATTATTCTAAATTAATTCTAAATTGATTATACTAGTTTTCTTACTTCCCTAGTAAAAGGTACATATTCTACAATGCGATCATGAATTAATAAACAATAAGCAGTTACACCTGAAAGAGATTCTGATGCTTCAATTTCTAATTGAACATCTACTGATGAAGCTGTAGCTGAATCATTCTGTTTTGACGTATCGATAACAATAATTGGAGCATGCGTTAGAAATGTAGATGGGCTTAATATCGGGTTCCGAATACTTTTTTCATAGTACGATTCTTGAAACGATGTATACATATCATATAATAAGGTAAAATTATTTTTAGCAAAATCCAAATTTGAATTATCATAAAGATATACTATTGAGTTTAAAAATACTTTTACATATGTTATATTACAATGATCGAATACACCACAATCTTTTTCTAACGAATTTTTACGTCCCTTTTATAATCCGATTATAATGAATCGAGGATTTTCTAATTTTGAAGCAGTTTTTAGGTTTCATACAACTTTTTTAGTGGTTCCGAGTTCAGGATATTCAAAAGTTTCAAAAGATCTGAACGGGATAAACAAACTTTTTTCTTTTTCAATAAGTTTTAATAATTTTAACCTTTCTTCATCATCAACAGTAATATGTGGAACCTTCCAAACTATTTTATTCAAAACAACTTTTCCAGAATTTGTACTTCCACTAGTAATTACTTTTAGAGCGTTTAAATCGCTATGACTTCGAGTTAATACTAGTTCTAATCTAGAATTAACTAATATATTTTTAAAGTCTTCAAATAGACCTAACCAATATTTTAACGGAATGCATGCACTAAATTCTCCATTACTATTTGCTGGGTTTGAACTATTTTTAAAAATCCAACCAGCATTTTCATAACAATTATAATTATCAGGTGTACTTGATAGATAATCTTTTAACGAACTGGTAATACCAAGTACACGTGTACTATCTACTTCTATTCCATTGATTTCAAGTCGTATTTGTTCAAAGAGATAGGAAAAACCGTTATTAGTAAGTTTTACTTTTCCAGCATCTGATACTTGACCTTCTAAATATATAAAGCTTTCATTCAGATACGGATAAACATCTGTTTGTTGGATTGATATTCGTATTTCATCATTATTATTAAATGAAGTTGTATATAAATGATATTCGATTTTCATAATTTTAGAATCGGTTTCAAACGGTGAACTTATATCTAAAATATCACTTTCTGGCATTCTGCTTTAATTTATAACCTAAAGCCTTTAAAATTGTTTTATTTTTCGTTGTTATTTTTTTTACTTTATTCGATGTTGCCGGTAACGCTTTAGTCATATGACTAGCAAGATTTATCTTATGTAATGGGCTTATATTAAATTTTAATCCCATCTTAAGATCCGTAACGTTTAATATGTAGATCGATTACTACTTTTTAACCATGTCTGTTTTCGAAATCTAACATAATCATACAAATTATAATATTTATTAACAAGTAATATTTCATTTCTCAAATTTATTATATTTTCTTTGAAGATTTTTATTTTTTTTATATCTTGTAAAAGTGTTTTAGCTAAGTATTTTTCATATCTTAATATTTTAATTTTTCTTTTGATTAAAATTATGGTTTTTCTTTGTTCATGTTTACTTTGTACTTCCTTCTCATCATTATCATCGATTTCTGCAAATGTGTCGTAACACATTTCGGATTCCATCTTGAGTGTTCAATCCATGGATTATCTTCTTTTTCCCAACGATGCAATATAAGACCGCAGCAAAAATATTCAACAATATCTTTTTTCCCTGAATATATAAAACCGCTTTCAGCTAATGAGTATTTATCTTGAGATGAAGTCAACGGAAATAAATTGAATGTTTTCAATCTTGATATAAATGTAGTAAATTCTGGATATATAGGATATGCATTGTTTCGTACTAACGAAACAAGTGAACAAAAACTGTTGTTAATTTGTTGAAAATTCATTTTTTTTATAAAAAAATAAAAAAACTTAACTGAATTAAACTTGGTTAAAAATAACAGAACCTGATTGAACGATGGTTGAATATTAACTTAACTGTCTGAACTGGAATGAATTAAATAAAACGACTTTTATCTATAATTTATTAAAATGAAATTACAGTGTAACCTGAATGTTTAACTTACAAAGGAAATAAATAGTGTTGAAGTGTGTATACACTGTTTAAACTTTATGTGTAACAGGGGAAAAAATAATTGGTTTAAGGGGGAAACTATACCTTAAATTTTAAAAATCTCCGCAGTCAAAAGTGCGCAGAACATACATTATGGTTTTTGAAAATCAGTGTTTTTTTACTGGTACAGCGGAGAAAAAAAAGTTTGAGAGGAAAATCCACCTAAAAATTTTACAATCACCGCAGTCTGGTACAGCGGAGAAAAAAAAGTTTGAGGGGAAAAATCCCCCTTAAAATTTTACAATCTCCGCAGTCAAAAGTGCGCAGAACATACAAATGTATACTACTGAGCAAATACAGTTGTAGAGTATAATTGTTTATTGAATAAGACAAAATAATAATGTAATACAAATACATATAATAATCAATACTTGTAAAATGTGTGGATATAGTATGTAAGAACTCTAACCGAGAAATTAGTTAAATGTAAACTTGGGATCTGGACTTATATTTAAGCGGCGATGTTAGGGAGCGACCGAACGGCTCAACTAAGTCTGGTTCGGGTGATCAGACTAATTCTGATTATTGACAGTGTATCGGGTCCCGTATTTATACGGAATATCGGCTAGCAAATGCACGGTAGAGAGGTTGATAGGTAAAAGGAAGCAGAAAATGTGTTTTTGTACAACGTCCTTCGGTTTTAATAAATCCATTAAGAATGACAATATTAGCTATTAATTTATATTGTTCTATTCTGTGATATTAGTACCTATGCGAGTTATTCAAATAACTAATATGAAAAAATGTTATTTGTTCGTTATGAATGAAAACTAGTATGTTAATTGTTTTAATTAGTATGAAATATCGAATAGATAAATCCGCACGTATCTCATGGTAAACGGCGGCAAACGTATGTGTATGTTGTACAGCGACGACTACACTTTGAACATTTTCATCAGCTGCTGGCTTATAATATATGCAGTGGCGAATTCTCCAAGCATGAATATAAACATAATATTAGTAAAAATACAAAAATTATTTTGTCATCAATGGCATATTACGTATTTAAAAAAATCATAATGTAATATGTATGACAAATTTTTTATCTATTTCTGTTGTATTTATCTGTATATATCTTGTTCGTAACTTTCAAGACCCGCTGCACGCTGGCCGCTACACTAACAGCCGCGGTATTAACCGCCCAGGACATGCTCATCGAGTTGCACTTCGTCAATGATTTATATATATAATTTACGTGTACGAGTGTATGAAGTTTTGTTCATTTTTATTTATTTATAAATAAATTCAAATATGTGTACTGTTTATTGTTTATAAATTAAAAAGACTATACTACATTATAATAAATTAGCATGCTCATACTTTGGAGTCAGCATTCGCCACTGATATGAATATGTTAACTGTAGTCTGTAGACTGTAATTGTATGATATCATTAATTGATATTTATTCATGTATAGATTTCGTGATGTTTAACTATTGATGTCAATATTAACCGTTTTCTCATTATGTGACGTGTCCAATGATCATTCCGAATGATCAAATTTCCGCCTATGATTCATTTGATAATTATTGAAGACTATTATTATCACTGATAATTAATTCAATATTGGTATTTGAGACGTAAACCGTTTTCCGACAAAATGACCTCGCTCGTTATCACTATGACTGTTTTCCGCCAAAGGTTATACTTCGATATTTTCCAAAAAAAAATAATAATAATAAATTGTTTTGTAGACTTATAGTATACCAATTATCTTTTTTTAGACCCTTGATTAAATTGGATATTGCTATCTTATATTGTTTTAGTATCTGTAATTATTTTATCAAATTGCTTAATAGTCATTGTATTGGGATATTTAATAGTGAAATCGTTTAGTAATAAGATAAAAAATAATTTTATTTTCAGTTAAATATATTGGTGTAGTGACCTCTTGGTGTCCCAAAGTCATACGACGACGAATATTAAAAAACTACTCCGGCAGCGCCGAGTCGTTTTACGTTGGATCTGTAGAATGTATGTATTGAAGGTGAAACAGAGTGAAACGCAGTAGTAGAGTATAAGTGTGTTTATTTATAACAGTACAAAAATTAAATACTTATAAAGAAATTTGTGGATAGAGTTATGTACAATTCTATCCGAGAAATTAGTTAAATAAAAGACTGTTACTAAGTCCTACAGCTTGGTTGATCAGACTAATTCTAATTTAACAATGCCTCTGGACTCATATTTGTACGAAGTCTTTAATTGGCAAAATGCACGGTAGAGAAATACACGTGTAAAGGCTAGGAGATGGTTGTACTTAATTAATATGTTTGTTTCCCAGTCGTAAAAAATATTAATAACTGAAATATCGAAAGGTCCCGAGGAAGGGTTGTCTACTTGTAATAAAATTATATTATACTAATTTGTAAAAATATGTTTAATTGTCTTGTTAATTCGACCCGAGGACGAGTTATCAATTTCTAAGAATTAATATATTATATTATTCTAGTAAACAAATTAATTGTCGTATCACATATATATGTACATAGATACTGATTATATTTTATATGTTATGTATGCGGCGAAGCCGGTTTACTACAATGGGTATCACATCGCCAATATTTAACTTTTATATTTATACTTAATCAAATATCGGATAGGTAATCGGCCGTATTCTTTTGAAGTTTCTGATATTATTTATTTATAAACCCCAAAAGAACATATTATAGAAAGTACAACTCAATATAAACATAATAGTAGCAGATAGTGATATAGTACTATATATCAAACTTATAACTAATACATTTACACGTGTATAAATATATTATTGTTTTTACAAATAATAAAATCAAAATTAACATTATTTAGTTTACAGAGCATTTTATATTAATTCTTTATCAATTTTAAAATCAGTCTATGTATAATGTACTACTTGTAGTGAACTGGCAGTGACCCCAAGTGCTGTAGGCTCTGCACTCGTCACACAATTATATATAAATATTCTCTGGAACGTTTGTCGGTCGTACGTCAGTAGATGGAGTTCGGATAAGTAATGAGTAGAACACAACAATTTGAGTTAGTATAATGTATAGTTTATTATGTTAAGAAAATATAATTGTAACTTAATGTTTAACAATATTTAATAAATTTGAGGACAGAGTATAAATGACTCTGCCCGAGAAATAGTTAATTTAAGACTGGGATCTAGACTTAGTGTACAAGCGGCGATGTTAGGGGCGCGGCCCAACGACTAAGCTAAGTCCGGTGATCTGGGATAGTAGACTAATTCTAATCGTACAGCGTGTAGAGACCTGTATATATACTAAATCTCCGCTGGACGATTGCACGGTAAAGAATGGAAGTGGATCAAGGAAGCCGAAATTATATTGGGATAGTAACTTGTCAAAATTGTGATTTACTGTTGTACTATTATTTTGCACGGATAAATGGTTTACTAATAATTTCGTAGAATTGTAAACTGGTTCACCTATTCCATATTTCTACATGCGTAAACAACAAGCCAATAAATTATTGTACTATGTGTTAAACTATCATAAATAGTAAAACGATAATGTGCTAGTAAAGGGACTATGTCGGTTTACTACATATATTGCATATTCTTGTGAAAAGTTCTAAAATATTAACTATTTAATATTAAATTATATATTAATTCGTTAATGTGATTTTTAATTATAACTTTGTTTATTGTTATTTAAAATCATATTTTATTTTTCTAATATATGTATATGCGTCGACATATTATTCATACATTAGAAAAATAAAATAATATATATATATCTACTATATATCCGTAGGCATATAGTCAAAGAATTTAATTTTTATGCAATTAAATTATATTGTAATGATATGCTCACTATCACATATAATATCATGATTGTAAATTTCTTATTTTTATTTAATAAAATAAATAACGGTCGAGTTGTCGCACGCACATAATAAACCCCAATAAACATCTTAAATAACTGATGAAAGGAACGATTTATATTATTTGGTCACGTAGGATATTATACATAGTTGTGACAGTGTAGCGCAACACGTGTGATCTATTTCGCGTGCCGCCAGAGACAATGGATGGTCCAGTAAGGGTCTGTGTCGCCGGTGATAAAGACAATTTCTTGGTAACACAGAGTCCTTTGATGGGACCGCCTGCGACTCTGGCTGGCTTGACCAAATCGTCTTCTCTCATTAGTGCATGAGCATTGAGCACCTTTCATAGCGATAAGTGCATGAGCACCCTCCAAAGAGTTCAGTGCACGAGCACCTCTCAACCAGACAAGTGCAGGAGCACATCATATATACCCAAGACATACTCAAAAGATCCTGCGAGCGACAACTGTGCTGTTTCCTTTTTTTTTAAAAACGAAATTTAATCAGTTTTCAGTCATTTCTTTTTAAGTGTTTAAAATAATTCTTTCTCTCCTTATTACGTCGACTGCGTTTTCAGACAGCAACGGATAAGGTAAGGTGCATGTGCATCGATATTTATATAGTCATAATATTTTATATAGGTATCATACTTTATTTATTAATTTATTAGAATTTAATAAATTAATAATTCACTTAATATTTTATCAACGGTATACTTGATCGTTCTCGAATCACGACCTCGAGAACCCTCCGAAGATAAGGAGGAAGGTAATTACGCAAATTTAAAATAATAACTAATAACTTATAAATATATTTAAGGCATTCATTCAAGGCTTGTGTCCCTTGTGTTTGCCTTACAATTTATTTAGACCACTTAATCTTCCATACAAAAATAATACATTATAAAATTAAATAATATATTAATATTTTTATTATTTGTATTAATTTTAATTACTTTTTTCTTTCTTTTATTTTTGCGTTATTACAATATTAATATTTATATATATCTAATATCAATATAATAATTAAATAAATATAAAACAGAGATTTACATAATATTATACAATAATATATTTTTTTTAAATTTAGTGCTGCGCGTGTCATAGTGTGTCACAGACCTACTTAGTTGGCATTTAATAATATTCTTATTGCTTTTTTTTTTTAAACAACATTATTTGTTTTATGAATATTTAAACCACATTTTTTGTTTGTATATTTATAATTATTTGATTTTTGTTTTTCCGGCGTATAGAGAGGGATTTTTCAATTATTTGTTTAGTTTTTAAATTTAATTACTTATTTTATTATATTCGATTGTAGTTGGATTATTAATTTGATTTAATTAATTTTGAATTATATATATATTTATATCGTTTCTAATTTCCAAGTGAGTTTGAGCTTTTTAACCTGTAAAATGCTGTGATCACATATTCTATAATTTCGTATTTTCTAACCAGTGATTATTATTATTTTTGCGAATCCCAATATGTTACATGCCGAAGGATAGAATGTGAATAATTTTAACGCGATCGGTGATTATTGTTGTATAATAGGTATGTAGTTAGTAATTACGTTTATTGAAAAAAACTACCAAGTCCAAAGTAAAATAATAAGATTAGATTGTGCGGTGTAAAGTGTTGCTTCAAGTGCTATGATACCGCGTCTGTCTTAATCCTTCCAATCTGGGGACCAGCTCTCCTACGTTAAAGCTTATCCCTATTATATTATTTCAATATGTCCATATATTATGCCTTCGTTCAATTCTCACAAATACATTGTTTGTAGCCGGATACTACCAACAGATATCCCTGTGAGTTAAAACACATTACTCTTAACGCTCATGTAAAATATAATTGAATAAGTTAAATAATAAATTTAGTTTGTGTCACATTGTCGAATTCGTTTCATAGTTGTCGTATTTATATGTTTTCACATTATTATATATATATAATACATATATGTATACGTAATAATTATAGCTTGCTATATACATTATATTTTTACTTTATAATTTATATACCTACCTATAACTTACACCTGTTGAGTTTTGGCTATTGCTGATTTCATTTTTTTTTAATTTCAAATTGATCTGTTCATACATTAAATTTATAATATGGATTATTATTTTGAAGTAGATTATTGAACATTTTTTTTTCAATTTCGATGAACATTTTGAATATTATTAATAATATAGCAGGCCACGTGTGAGCAACAGTAAGCGATGTTAAAAAGAGGTAATTGTATGAAATAATTTGACAAAAAAGTATCATCGACAAGTATCTGCTGGTCAGTTGCACGTGCATCCGCCGCGTTCCTGCGCTATACGCCGATTACGTTCTTTTGGAATATATAGGCGTACGATTCTGTAGTTTAATGACGTCCGGATGATCACCCGCCCTAATACATATAATGTATTATATTATACGATCCACCCTCGCATTCCAACACAACCGGTACGGCCAGAATTTTCAAGAAAATCTACTCTGGTACCGCTGTTGATTATAAGCCTATAATTTATCATTCCATATCCATTACCAATAAATCCGACGTTGTCGAGTCATTTTCACACCATATTATGTAATTTTACCTTCTACCTTAGGCCCAATGTTTCTAACGCGTACTTAATCATTTAAGCACCCGGTTTGTAAATCCTACGACGTAATACCAACATGTATTATATTTAATACATCAGATATCAGAGCACGTAGCAATAAACATTTTTGATTTTGATAGAATTTTTGATTTTTTTAAAAAATTTTTAACGATTTTTATTGATATTTAAAATCGATTTCAAGCCCTGATTTGAAAAAGTTATTTTATGAAATTATACACTTTTCTTTTTACTATTTTAGTAAATAAATATATACATATACCTATTATACAATATTACAATATATGTATTGTTAAAATTGTTAACTAAAGAAATTCTATGTGTATAATATAATACTTTGTTTTGAATATTTTAAAAATAAATTAATATATTTAAGTTTTATACAAATTGTTTATTAGCAATTTTTTTTTATTAAATATAAGAATCGTGTTATTGTATTATATTATAATATAACATAAATAAATAAATTATATGTCTTACCTTTTGTAGAATTCATAATTTATACCAGTTTTATACAGTTCGTCTTGATGACTTAATAGGAGTATAGATCTGAATTATTATTTTTTTTTAAATAAATAATAAAGCAAAAGAAGTACCTACGTTAATATTGCATTTTTAAAAAATAAAAATAATTATTATAATTATTAACACAAATAACATAAATTGGACAAAAATACACGCAATACTTGTGATACCTACTAATATAGAACTAGTGACTGAGTGCAGTTGACATATTGTATGGGTACATCGAATCTGATCGCAGTAATCTAAGGTGCTGCCTTTGGTTATAGCTTAAGTTATTATCAAAATCGTAAATTGCGATGTGACTCAACCGCATATATAACTATATGTGTTGTACATGAGATTTATTAATTATTATTATTATGTAAGTCTCTTAAATTAATGGTTATTATAATAATTGGTTTGTTTAACACCTCGCAATATGTATATTATTTCATTATCTGTATACATGTTATTACTGTTTTGTATAACTTAATCAATTTAATAATATGTATATATATAATTTTATGTATTATATGTGATTCAGTTGCAAAAGTTGTATTCATTAAACAATATAAAAAATATACTGCATGTGCAACGTGCTCTGATACTACATACTAAATATAATACATAAACTCCATACCATAAATAGGTACTTTTCAGACGTAATCCATCAGAGTTAGAGCGAGCACCTTCACGTCACCCAGTTCAATAATTTTACTATTTGGACTTGGAATATTTTTCAAAGTTTAATTAATTTAATTAATTGAACATAGAATATTTTTGTCTAAATAAAACACTTAGAAATAATTCAACAGTTTTCATTTTTTTAAATCAATCCACTCGATACTACATCTTTCTGTTGCTCGAACGTGGCACGTTACATATATATAAAAAAAAAAATGAATAGCAAAAAATATGCCGTCGCTACTATAGAAAATTGTTGTAGTTGTAGTAAACCGGCGTCTCCACTATAATATAACATTATATATTATATATGATTATGGTTGTAACTCGCAATAACTAATCTCCGCAAGTACTTGAAATAATTGTCACCAAATGTTACATTAACGTTATCTATGTACAGTTAAATTTTCAAAATATTTTGGCTTTTTTTGAGCTATTTAGAGACAACTGAAATTTTCGATTTTTCTAAGTGTTTTTTCTAAGTATTTTTTTTTAAGTGTTGTAACGTGCCACGTACAATCAGTTGAATGATGTCGAATCGGAAAGGTTTTGTGAAATAAATGAACTCTCGAATTTATTCTAAGTGTTTTTTATTTAAAATTATTCGAAGTCCAATTAATTAATTTAATTAAACTTGTGAAAAATATTCTAAGTCCAAATGACAAAACTATTGATCTGGGTGACGTGAAGGTGCTTGCTCTAACTCTGGTGGATTACGTCTGAAATGTGCCTAATCTGGGCCCCCTTATATATCACCCAGGGACTCCCGCGGTACCTTCAGGTCCCTGTTGGTCATCTGCACCTGCATCCGCTTCTTCCCACGCTTTGCGTTATCTGAACGATGTCGTGCGTCAATTATGTATCTATAATATTCTACCGGGTGGGTAATTACGCACCTAGTATATTCTACCGGGTGGTAATTACGCATCCACACATTTCACCAAATAGCAATCATATAGCCATTATTTCTAGCGGGTAGAAAGCATACGTGTAATGATACCTTTTGATTAGTTATCTTTTACCTTTCATTTTAGGTCCCAAATTGTTGGTCTATACTCGATCATTACTTGCTTAACTGCTCACCCTTAGCATAATTATAGGGATGTTTGTTATGCCCCCTAGCGTTGTGGTTATTGTCGGCTACAGAATGTAATTTATATATTATATTTAATATAAGTATCAGAGCACGTTGCAGTGTCAATAAAAAAATTTCGGGTGCCCAAAAAAACTTAAAAATTTAATACAACGTATCTTATGAGTTATTCTTATTGTAGTCTAAGAAAATCGAAAATCGTTTGTCACAATTTTTTAAACATAAACATTTAAAGTTAACATTTTTACGAAATATGTCAAGATCGATAAAATTTACAAGTAATTTTGTAGTTGAAAATTCATAAAATGTTTTGTATTTATATCTAAGGTTAAAAAAAATCAACACTATAAGTTTTCCTTCTGCAAATAGCTATAGAGAAAACTCGAATAGTCATTACTCATTACAAAGTTCTTTACAAGTTAGTCTTATAGTATTATAGTCTTAAAATATTCAAAAATTATAAAAATACATAGGCACAATTTTTTTTATTAGCATTTGAAGTTTAAATATTGACAAAAATTCGTCAAAATCATGAATATTTGAAAATTATTTTGTAGTTTAAAATTTATAAAATATGTTGTATCAGTAACGAAGATTTAATACAAGATATTTTCCATAAGTTTGGCTTACAATAATTATAAAAGAACTTAAATTTTGGGGGTATTCAGGTCATTAAAACATAAACCTCTTTTTTCACCACCCATTGGAAAATGTATCTTAGGTGACAAATCATCTCCGTTCAGAATCGTTTTTTTGTATACAATAATACCTATCATTTTATTAAAATTACATACATCCATTATAGTTACCTACAGCAGAGCATTATTCACTTGACTATACTCTTTTTTATTATTTTGTATTTTGTCAGTCTCCAGCGGTTTTTGCATCGATAGCTCGTTAATTTCCAAGGATTCAGAAAATCTAAGACCATATTGTGTGATTTGTGAACAATATTAACAACCCCGAGCGATATCACAAAGGGTATAATACTATTATAGTGAGTATAAATATGTGACGGGTATCCCGCGATGTTCCAAGAAAACACGTCCCCTTTTTGCTGTCCTTACTCTACGGTCATATTTATTTGTCAACCGTTTTTCGACGTTCGTCTTATAATAATATTATTATTTTTTTTTTTCATATTATGAACAATGGTACATGGTTAGAATGTATTTAAATGGACACAATACACTGTAAACGAAAACTGTGTAGTTTGATTATATGTTCGATATTTTTAAGATTTAACATATTAAATAAAACAGAATGTCTGTATCTAACTTTGAGAATGTTCTAAACTTCTAACTACGCTGCGCGAAGTCATCCACAATCTCCATACATATATGTGCACAAAAATATTATAAAATTAAAAATATTATCGTAATATTATATGAATGTTTAAATAAAAATAAAGTGTTCTAATTTAATTCTCGCCAAATACTATTTAAAATTATATGATTATTTTTTTTTAATAATGCATAATATATATGTATAATTAAATAACATTTTCGTATAAATTTTAATTTTGTGGATTATTCACGGAATTCGATTTTCCATAGATGCCAAACCACTATATTCCGCGGATAATCGGGAGTGCACTGTATAACTATAAAAATTAAAAATTAAATTTATTATAAAAATTATGTGTATTAATTATGTATACATAACTATTATATTAAAAATATAATTTTATAATATGACTTGCTAATAAAAAGTTTAATAAAATAACACAAAATATTGTATTAAAATCAAAAATTATAAATTTATCTGAAAAGTATACACTATACATAATATATAATTAAAATATAGAATAATTTTTTAATAAACAAATTCATAAAATACCATTCATTAAAACAGAACATTATCATTTTTGATTTCTTTATATATTGTAACGTGCCACGTACAATCAGTTGAATGATGTCGATTTGGAAAGGTTTTGTGAAATAATTGAACTCTCGAAATTATTCTAAGTGTTTTTTATTTAAAATTATTCTAAGTCCAATTAATTAATTTAATAAAACTTGTGAAAAATATTCTAAGTCCAGGAGACATAAAATATTAAACTGGGTGACGTGAAGGTGCTTGCGCTAACTCTGGTGGATCATACGTCTGAATTGTGCCTAATCTGGGCCCCCTTATATATCGTCCAGGGACTCCCGCGGTACCTTCAGGTCCCTGATGGTCATCTGCACCTGCATCCGCTTCTTCCCACGCATTGCGTCATTCGCGCGACGACGTGCGTCATTTTGACATCTATATTCTTCTATCGGGTGGTAATTATATTTCTATATTATTCTACCGGGTGGCAAGCGTACGTGCGATGATCTGCCTTTGACCCTGCACGATGCCGCCGCATAATATAATTGTTATAATATAATATTTTCGTTGCGGCTAGCGTTCTCACGCCGTTCCGCCGCCGCTGATGATCGACAATTGCTACGTCAATGTGTTAATCGTTCACGGTTAAGAAAATCTGTACTTGATATCACCTGCTCACTTTTAGAATCCAATTATAAGAATAATTGTTACACCCTCATCAAAAAGTGTCTGTTGCACCCCCAATGTTAGGTTATTGTTGGCTATGGTATGTAATTCATATATTATATTTAATATAAGTATCAGAGCACGTTGCACGTGTAAAAATGGCTAAGTAAAAAAAAATATTAGATCTTTAAATATTATAAAGATGCGATATCATGAATACATTCTATAAGTATATTGAATTTAAGTAAGCTTATTTTGTTTCAATATATAAAAAAAAAATAAGTTTAATAAGTTTACTTATTAATATTTCTGATGTTTTGGAGTTTGCTAGAAGTTAATAATTGATGTATTAGAAAATTAGTTATGTCGTATAACAAATTTGTCTGTATTTTATACAGTTTAAATGGGCAGCTCCTGCTTCTATTCTATATAATATGTTCAATATACACACACCAACACCGTTGTGCAGTTATTTTTTTTTACTTATGTAGTAATCCGGTATATTAAACTACTATTTGGTCATAGTAAACATGAAATAGAAACTTATAGTCGAATTTCCTGTTTACCATGACACGTACGTATATTTTGGGGACTACGCCCAAATAGTTTAATATAAAAGTGGTTGTGGTAGTATTAAGAATTAGACATACCTAGTTAAGCCTCACTCACGCATAGACCGATGGCGTTGTTCTATACTTAACAACACATCGGGCTAGCTTTTATTATATACATTGTCTCAGTGAATAAATAACTTTTAATTCAAACGAGTTGTTTATTAACTTCAAACTTCCTACACTCTCTGAAGAAGACATACGACAAAGTGGACTTCGTCGTTAGATCGTGCTGAGCCATCTTCACCAAGACCGGCTCACTACACTTAGCTCGCGCCACGACCATTAATTGGAGCATACGAATTGCATGCCATCTCATTGAGGGGTTTATGCAAATCGCATGCCCAGCATAATTTTATTGGTAATGAAATTACATATAGCTCATTACAGTAAAATATATAAATATATATTTATATTTAATATTCACAGTGCCACCTTCTCTATAATATTTATATATTTTTCTGTAATGAGTTATACCTAGTAACCTCGTAGAATATTGTAGTGACCTCTTGGTGTGCCAAAGTCACGCGACAACAAACATTGAAAAATTACTCTGGTTTTACGTTTGAATTTGAGGAATGTGTTGTAGTAAATCGGCTTCGCCGCGTTTATAACATAATATTATATATGTATGTACATATCTATGTAATACGACAATTACAATATAATAATATACTTGTAACGTGCCACGTACAATCAGTTGAATGATGTCGAATCGGAAAGGTGTTGTGAAATAAATGAACTCTCGAAATTATTCTAAGTGTTTTTTATTTAAAATTATTCGAAGTCCAATTAATTAATTTAATAAAACTTGTGAAAAATATTCTAAGTCCAGGAGACATAAAATATTAAACTGGGTGACGTGAAGGTGCTTGCGCTAACTCTGGTGGATCACGTCTGAATTGTGCCTAATCTGGGCCCCCTTATATATCGTCCAGGGACTCCCGCGGTACCTTCAGGTCCCTGATGGTCATCTGCACCTGCATCCGCTTCTTCCCACGCATTGCGTCATTCGCGCGACGACGTGCGTCATTTTGACATCTATATCTTCTATCGGGTGGTAATTATATTTCTATATTATTCTACCGGGTGGCAAGCGTACGTGCGATGATCTGCCTTTGACCCTGCACGATGCCGCCGCATAATATAATTGTTATAATATAATATTTTCGTTGCGGCTAGCGTTCTCACGCCGTTCCGCCGCCGCTGATGATCGACAATTGCTACGTCAATGTGTTAATCGTTCACGGTTAAGAAAATCTGTACTTGATATCACCTGCTCACTTTTAGAATCCAATTATAAGAATAATTGTTACACCCTCATCAAAAAGTGTCTGTTGCACCCCCAATGTTAGGTTATTGTTGGCTATGGTATGTAATTCATATATTATATTTAATATAAGTACCAGAGCACGTTGCATACTAGAATAATATAATATTTCTTAGAAGTAGCTAACTCGTCCTCGGGACATTTTAATTAGAGATTTTATAGACATTTACGCATATACTGGTATAATATAATATTATTTTTTAGAAGTAAATAAGACTTGTTTTCGGGTTATTTTATTATTTCTTGGAAGCAGTTAACTCTTATTATTTTGGATAGGTAAACCAAGTATTACTCAAATCCTTTACGACATTTGGGACTGGTAAACACTAAACAAAAGTCAAAACCATATTTTATTTAGTATATTTTATTAAACTAAGGACAACTATCTCCTATTTACCTAGTCTCCGGATTCATACTTCTATAAAATCTTAAATCCTAGCTGACAAATGAACGGTAGAGATGCTCATAGGCAATGGAATAAATGAAAATGTCACTGTTGAACCTTCACCAAATCAAGATGAATCTATGTAATAATTTATAATAGTTATTTTAAATAATAGGAGGTAGTTGTTTTTTAGAGATTAATAGTTTTGTTTACTATTATATGTAAATGTCATATTATATACATATGTATATAATATGTTATATGTACGCGGAGATCCAGGTTTACTGCAATGGCATGCAATTCAGGCATTCCAATTTAAGTTTTTTTTTGGCATGCAATTTGGATGCACCGGAGAATTATAATATTATTAATAACACTAGGTATATATACTATTTAATCAAATTCATACGATAAGAAATAATCTAAAACTATATCGGCAGTATGTCTATTCCACGGCTATAGACATCCATCTATCTATAGCCATAGTATATTCTAATTATTTTTGTAACATTCATTTCTCAGATAGAATTTACTACTTAGCATAATAATATTATGTAATATTATTATAGTTAATTATCAATAAATATTTTAGGAATCAATTTCCAAATGACAATATTGTCGTTGGTATCAGATACCCATATAAATATAAAATATATTATGTCTATTATTAACTCGTTATGCCTGTATATTTAATAATATGCTTAAATAAGTATAAACGTAATATAATTATATACATTTCCACGAGTGTGTACTGGTGTGAGTATTATGATAAATTATATTATTATGGTATAACATGCAGGTGCAAGTATAGATTGTACAGAATATATATATATATTTTTTTTTCATACCTCAATTCTCAATCATTTATTTATAACAATGTTTGTTAAAATAAAATAATTTATTATTTATAATTAGTTATTAGAATAACTTGTTATCGTCTATAGACTATAATCATAAATCAGCAATCATTAACTAGTTACTGGAAGACGAGAATTAGTATAATAGTAAATACTAAATAATAAATGGCTTTTCATTTAGTTAGGTGTGTGTATTACGAACCCTATACTAATATTATATATCATATTATTATGGTGTGGTGACACGTTGTATGCAAATTTATTAATACAAGCATGCAAGAACAGAACAAAGAGCGTGGAATATCTTATAATAAATAAATTAGCCAATAAAGAAGTATCACACGTCTACGTCTCTTTTGTAAAAATTCGGTACTCAATGTCCCTTCGATGAGAATCGACAAGAATACATAAACACATTTTAAAGCTCCTTATATAACAGAGTCGCCACTCACTGTGTATAACAATCATGCAAAAGGGAGACCGAGACTGCAAGAACTAGACAGACGATTAGAGATATTCGAGATATTCAGAGGCGTCGTAACACCACTCACGGTCTCATTGATATCAGTATTTTTGAAATCAGGTCGTAAAATCGCTCGAACCTCGTTGTTATAGTCTTAAATATTGTAATTTTGCGCAAGTTACTATAATACTATTATAATAAATGTTTTAATACATACTAAAATCACAAAGTTAATCCTGCGTTAATGCATATATCGACGGAGTCGGACGTAACATAAAAAACACTAGAAAATATTTTTATAGTTAACTTATTTCATTTCAACCTACTTCAACATCAATCAACGCCCAAGGGTTGCTTATACATGGCCCGCTATACATAATCATTAAATATTTTTTATTTGGTTAGCTTATAAGTTATAATGTTGCTATTTAGACTTTATAGTATTTAGGGACTGAAACAGAAGAATATTTTAAGTTAAAAACAAGAAAATATTTAAATATTTTATACGTTCTATCAATTATTATTTAATAAATATAACTTGTGATTTATACAGTTAAATCACGATGATTTTTTTTAGTATAATGTTACTAAATAATTAAGAATTAAAAAATAACAATGCTGAAAATAATATTCAGGCAGGTAGAATGTGGCTTAATAAATAAAAACTCACCATAAAGACATTCTTATATTTATTTATGTTGATAAATTTTAATTTAGCTGATATCTATGATTCTACGTATATAAAATAATGCTTATTGATTTGATGATTGACGACGTCATCATATTATAGGTATGTATATTTTTTACTGGGCATTCACTTCATATCTAATGTTTTTGATGAAACATCATTAATTATAGTATTGTACAGTCAAGTTTCGCTTAATATGCGAGATGATTTTAATTTTAAAACATTAGTACAACAAATAATAAAATATATTACATAAATAATTCAAAGACAAGGGAAAAATTAAAAAAAAATTTAAATAATACTGTAAAAGAGTTTGTGTGTGTGTAAAATTCAGAGAAAGAACAAGAATTTTCGGAAATAAAAATAAAGGTTAAATCCAATAACTGCTATTTAAGCTATACTAAAGAAATGTATATTACCTTTTTATTCGATTATTTTATGATATTTTTTTAGATAGTAATATAAATAAAAGGTTAGATTAAAATCAATTTTCAATTATTATTAATTATTAATTATAAATTATATTATTTTATTAACTAATTGTCCATACCTCTGTACTTTTTTTAATATTATGAAATATTGAAATATAACGAAATGACACACATGTAATGCTCGAAACATTACTGAGCAGTGATTACTGATTACGAATGAGAACAATATGTTTATTCACGTACCTACCTACGCGTTTTATGTCAATTTACTAGTTTTATATCGATAATCAATGAGACTATCTTGGTAGCCCGATAACCGATAAGTTATTAATAAAAAAAACAACTCTACCGATCTATGCATCAATGTAGTCAAAACATGTCTAAAGATTAGTATATTATATACCTGTATTTATAAAAAAAATATTGGTGTAGTACTGTAGTCCCTATTATGCGCGTCGTATGTAAATTACGAAATTATACAACTAAGTTTCGTTATTCAAACAGTGCGTGTGCAACGTGCTCTGATACTTATATTAAATATAATACATAAATTACTACATACTGTAGCCAATAAAAACCACAACACTAGGGACATAACAAACAACACCCCTATAGTTATGCTAAGGGTGAGCAGTCAAACAAGTAATGATCGAGTATAATAAATTAAGATCTAAAAACAAATGGTAAAAACCAATCGAAAGTATCATCGCCTGTATGCTTTCTACCCGCAGGAAAATAATGACAAATAATCCGGTGACATATTATGGATACGTAATTACCACCCGGTAGAATATACTAGGTGCGTAATCACTCACCCGGTAGAATAATATAAGCACATCATTTATATTATTGACGCACGACATCGTTCAGATAACGCAAAGCGTGGGTAGAAGCGGATGCAGGTGCAGATGACCAACAGGGACCTGAAGGTACCGCGGGAGTCCCTGGGTGATATATAAGGGGGCCCAGATTAGGCACATTTCAGACGTAATCCACCAGAGTTAGAGCAAGCACCTTCACGTCACCCAGATCAATAGTTTTGTCATTTGGACTTAGAATATTTTTCACAAGTTTAATTTATTTAATTTATTGGACTTAGAATAATTTTTAATAAAAAACACTTAGAATAATTTCAAGAGTCTTCATTTATTTTACAACAACCTATCCGATACGACTTTATTCAACTGATTGTACGTGGCACGTTACACGTGTTAGAAATAAAAATAGCTAAAATTAGTTGTTAGAATATTGAATAAACATATAATAAGAATTTTCGTATCATAGTATACAGTATATGCACTTAAAATTAATATTTTAAGATAGGTAGGTCGTAGGTATTACGTAAATTTGTGGAAACAACAAGGAACGCAGATCACTACACATAGCTTATACGCCTATACCTTTAGGCGATAACCTAACCGTCTGTAAAGGTTTTTTGGTAGACCTCTTTGTGTATAGTCTTATTAAAAAAGAATGGCAGATTGTACTGTATATAGTATATACTATATTATAATATGTAAAATGGTACTTAATATTTAATGCGATGCGTTTCCTTTTGATGAAGGTCTTCACTCTTCAATTTCCGTATTTTCCCCCTTTGCTGTATGTTACTTGTCTAATAGTTTTATAAAGATGACACAATAATAAGCGTAATATATTCACTGCACTGCCCATAGCGTGCTTATGTTATTAATTACTTTATTATTTTTAGTATCCCATATAACTTATATCTTCCTGATTCGTAAAATCGTATATTCGTTTGCTAAAAATTCTATATTGTTACATAGCTTGAGTATTTTAACTGGGAACGTAATAATTATAAAATAATATATAATATAATACATAACTATATATTAGACGTATATTATATGTAACAATAAATTAAGAGATGAAATTATAATTCAAATTTCAAAGATAGTCGTTCAAAATAAGACAAAAAAAAAATTAAAGGACAGTCGAATGTAATAGAGCTCAACGATTATATATTTAACATAACTAGTTTAACAATAAAAAATTAGACTATAGAAAAATACAAAACATATTAAACCAACAATTATTTAAAAAAATTATATAATAAAACCAGCTTCCAAGATAAAATTAATTATTAAATTTACTACATTTTTTGTGAACTATATTATACGCTTTACCATTTATACATACAAAACGTATATAAATAATTAATAATACTATAGTATTAATTTTTATATTATTTTAATAAACAAACTTATATTCAACCACTGCATTCTACTCTATTTACCTTCAATACACACTCCTCAGATTCAAACATAAAACGACTCGGCACTGTTAGAGTATAGTTTTTTAAATATTCGTCGTCAAGTGACTTTGGGACACCACCTTTAGTACCCGGTAAGCCTAAGCTTTTAAATTTTAATGTAAAATGTTGACGAACTGACTTTCGAAGTTATCAGGGTTCAGTGATAACACGATTACAATCTTTTTACTTGTGTATTTCCATACTGCAACATTTGCCAAAAACGTATCTATTTTATCATTACCGTATATTTTGGGCAAACATTTTGTTTTAAAAAATATTATTCCACTCAGTAAATCGTATAATTAAACAACTTATTTAATAAAATTTATTAAAATAGAAATTATACTTTTTAATTTTTATGTATAGTTATTAGTGATACATAATAATTATTTAAATAACAAATTTATAAATGTTATACAGAAAAATAAAATGTATATATTATAAATTATAATTAAGATTAGGATTTATATGCATTGGTGTGTTTTAGACTGATTACCTACTGCTTTTGTTTACTATGTCAAAAAATCATGTCATGTTATAACAAATAATAACTTATTTTATTTTCCATATTAGTAAACGACTAGTTAATGTTTGGTTTATAAACAATTTTTATAAAATATTTAATAATTTTAACATTATAAAAAATGTATTAGTAGTGATATATTAAAAATCAAATATAAAATTATATCAACAATTATCTAGTATCTATATTATTATAAGAAACTATTTTTTTTCTACTCACATTGCATACAGATACAGAATCTTCATCATCGCTTCTGATTGAATAGCAAAACATTCTTTTTGAAAATATTTGAAAATTATATGAGTGTGAAAACGTGAGACGTAAAGGTATTGTAGACTCGTTGAAGTACACTGAATATTATACTGTGTCTGTACTTATCGATAGGTTTCCTTCGATGGGGTTCCCTTCTGCTCCTCTTCTCTGGAGTCTAGAGTTTACAATTCATCGTGATAACGAATTTATAATTATTTACATACAATAGAGTGTGATATTTTTATAAATATATTTCGGAAACAGTGGGTAATTTTCCAACGTATGCAGATAAGATTTTTTAATTACGAATATCGTGTGTGTGTGTGTGTGTGTGTGGCGTGTGTGTGATAACGTGAGATGTAAAGGTGGTGTAGACTCGTTGAAGTTAATATGAAAAATATGTACAATTATCGGATTGCAACGTGCTCTGATGTCTCATATTATATTAAATATAATATACATAGGTACCAAAATGTAGATAATAATGACCAAATCCAAATGGGAAAACTCATGGACGGGTTCGTTAGAGTAAATAAAGATCAGTCATTTTATGCCTTAAAGTGAAGGGTATACACTGCAGCGGTGGCGGTGGCGGTAGCGTTAAAATGAGTCCGGACACAATTTTACCGCCACCGCCGAGACAATAGAATTTTACCGCCACCGCTGCAGTGTGTGGGGACCTTAAAAACCAGTCAAAAACATAGTTAAATTAGTAAGCGTGAAATGCTGTAGGCCTATAGCAATTAAAATCAGCGGAGCGAGCAGCTTTTCTTGGAAATACTGGCCCCGCATCCGTAATATTATAATATATTAACACACACTGTATCGTTCATGATCACACACGACATCATCGCACGCGCGCTTGCGATTTCACAAGAAATCATCGATATATGATTGACGCAAATGCGTGAGAAGAGCGGATGTACGTGCACTGACCAGCAGGTCCGCCGGTACCGCGGGGGTCTCTGGACGATATAATATAAGGGGGTCCAGATTAGGCACATTTTAGACGTGATCCATCAGAGTTAGAGCGAGCACCTTCACGTCACCCAATTCAATAATTTTACTATTTGGACTTGGAATATTTTTCAGAGTTTAATTAATTTAATTAATTGAACATGGAATATTTTTGTCGAAATAAAACAACACTTGGAAACAATTCAATAGTTTTCATTTTTTAAAACCAATCCACTCGATACTACATCTTTCTGTTGCTCGTACGCGGCACGTTACAGGATGTTGCATTAAATACAATATTATAATAATTACCTATTATATCGATATAGTACGTTGTTTACGAGGACGTGTTATTGTAATATAACTTAAACGGCAGTAAAATTATGATTATTATTAATCGCTCGATTTTTATTATTATTATTATTATTGTTATCAGTTGTCGTGTGTTTTTTATTACGATTGCCGCGCCGAAATACAATGACGACGACGGTAGTGGAACTGTGGAAGTCACAGCATCACGTCGTCAGTGGCGTGCAACCTTACATGAATAACGCGAGGTTTATAGATAATATATACATATATATATATGTATGTACAACGTTGGTACAACAACGGTTCACGCCGACCGACCGATTCTTGGAAATACGTTGGAAATATGTGGGGGGAAAAAATCGAAATAATACAATGTGAACACGTCGAGATCCTACGGCTGTAACAAACGCCTTGTCGTACATTCTAAACCGTACGCCGCCCGGCGTGTGTAACCTGTTTTCACTCTCCGACCCGCTCGTGGGCCGCGGACAAAATAATATTCGTTCCTAACCTATGGCATACCGCAGTCGTCTTTTCGCGCGCGTTCGATCCGAAACGTACCCGTCCGCCACCGCGCGCGCGCCCGCGCCACCGTCGGATCGCCGAACAAGGCGGCCAACCGTCGACGGCGGTAGTGTGCGGCGCTGCTCACCGGCTCGATCCGTCAGTCCGGCATTATCGTTTCGCCGTGTTCGTTGTCATCGTTCGCGCGCGCCGACATCGTCTTCGCTCTTCTCGTCGTCGTCGTCGTCGTTATAATAATAATATTACGATGAGTTTATTAACCGGTCGCTCGTGTGAATACTACGATTAATATGCGATCGCTTTTTTTTTTTATTGTTTTAAATAATAATAACTATCGGTCCGTATTAAACGCTCGAGTTTTTCATTTTTTTTTCTTTCTTTAACGATATAGTGCCTTCGAACTTGGCTTCGCCACTGATATTATTATATTATTATTGCAATGATCGTGTGATAAGCGTACAACTTTCGTGTTATTGTTTTCGATATCCGATGAACGCTTTCGTGCTCGATGGTGCGGTAAACCGCAAGAGACGAGTAGTTCGTCCAGGTTCATCGACGCACCGCGGTATCGATCCAAGTAGGAAAAAGATCCGCAAGACAGAATATGACGACGGAACGACAACACAATGTGACCTCCGACTAAATGTCGGTGAAAGTACGGTCAATCAGTCGACGTCGATGGTAAGTTAATCTAGTATGATTTAATATTATTGTGATAGGTTCACGATTTTCTGTTTTTACTTTGGTGTTATGATTTACGATTTGAAGGTATGTGGGTGTTAACTAACACCACAGATATCTATACTACAAGTTCTGTATAGAAATCTGCGACTAACACAGACCGACTGGTGTTATCAATGTTACGGTATGAGTGGATTATCGTTGTTTTCGGTTTCATTTTTTAACGCTCAGTAAGTTATCGCCGCGACCGTTAAAGTCGCAACTCTTAGGATGCCATATTTGTATTCCCTGCACCTAAACGGATTATAGGTAATATTCCATGTATACAATATGTACTGTGTGCATGGGGATTGATGAGTTCTGAGTAATATATTTTGGTTAGTTCGTTACAGTTATTTTTGTTGCCGACATAACACGTTGGCGTCCGTTGACAATTTGTAGGGAAGAGTAACACCTATTATGGTGTATTCGAAAAGTTATTAATAATACCCTAATTCTTGTAATTATTAAATTTGTAGGTACCGTCAGGTAATATCAATTATTATATTGTATCCAAGCAGTAAGCACTGGCACAATTGTGGGTGTTTGGCGGGGGGAGGTTAACCCGCTTCCAATTTATAACATTTAATAATATTTTTTTTTTTAATTTTAACACAAATACCTAGCATAATATACAAAACCTCTTTAATTGTGTGTGACTTATTTATGTATAATATAAAAATATTAAATTATATTATAAAACGCCATCAGAATTTGTTTTAGCTCATTATAAAAAAAAGTAACAATTTAATCAATAATCAAACAATGTTATCATATTATCAAGTACCCATTGGTCACATGGTAAATTATTATAAATAATATTATACTATTATAAAAATTATTATTATTATACTTACATAAATAAAATTTATGAACTATAAAATATTTCGGGTGAGGGGGTAAAGTTCACAAAAACCTCCTCATATATGGCCTGTCTATTTCTTGGTAACTGGTCAATTTCCTCCCAAAAAATGTTTCGATGTGAACATTTTCCCTCCATTTTTAAAAACTATATTTTTTCATAAAATACCTATTAATAAAATGGCTAAACATTTCGGCATAAAAATGATATATTTTGTAAAAAACACATTTAATTTCCAATTATTTTGTTATATTATCTAATTACATTTTTTAATCTTCGTTCATATTAATTTTTTTTTTTAATAATTTATTGCTATTGAATTTAATTGTTGGAGTGTTTCAATGAACATCCAAATATTTAAATGCTCAGTTCTTATCAAACTTTTAAATTGATTATTGAAACCTTCACAGTGTGAATCTTACCTTACTAATCTAAATCAAATAATTAAGATAGTTTTTGACAACCCAGCAATTGATTGGGTTTTGGATACAATTTTAGATTTCATTATTTCAATGTTACTAATAATTCTATTAATACAGTATACTACTACTATTATATTTTATTTAGACAATCTTTTAAATATTATTATTATTTTATTTTTTGAAGTAGTTGGATTGATCAAAAATACACATCTATAATTTATTACATTTTATTTAAAAAAAAAATAATTTCTTTTGAAATACTTAGGTAATAAATAATATTATATTATTATTTTATTTTTTTTTTTTACTCAAAAGAATATTTACAATCTATGCTGCAAGGCATATTAAGCAAATTTGAACATAATATACAATAAAATATACAACTTGATCACACGAGGAGGGAGGCCATCCAGTGATAGAACCCAACGTTATTTATATAATATTATTAAATACAAGATTAAATAGTAAACTTAAAGAAAAATATGGGAAAATGTCCGCATCGAAAATATAATGGTGGGTAGGATATGTCTAATTATACTAAAAACAGTTGGGGGGAAGAATTGTCTGCCATTCCAATGTTGTATCTGTATCTATTTATAAATAGACAAATTAAAGTATTAAGTACACTAAATAATACATTTATATATTATTATGTAATGTATTTAAATTGGTACTTATCCATGTAGTGGCCTGTATCTACCTATTCATAATTTTTACTTTTTAAATACCTTGGATTATTCACCTATTTGTTCTTCAGTCATTGCAATTATGTTTTTTTTAGAAGCTATGTACATAGTAGCTGTTAAAAGTTTGCTTAAGAACATTTCTTTTTTTTATAAAAGTTAAGTGCATCTGCAATCATGTTATAACATTTTTTTATAGACTAATTTAATAAATGCCATACTGTTATAATTTATATAAAAAAAAAAGTAATCCATATTATTTTATTTATTTTGATCTGTATTTTAAATTAAATTTTTATTAAATCCTTACTATAAGGACAATAATAATGTTGAGAAAAATTTATTCGATCAAGTAAATGGTTTTATTTATTTATTCATTATAAAAATGTCTATGTTTTTTTCATAGAATTTCGATAAATGTGTATATTGGTTTATGCTCTAACTAATCTATATTTTAATTCATTTCATAATATTAATCATTTTTATTAACAATTATATCATTAATTTTTAAGTCTATCATAATTAACATTATTTTATTACCAATTATTGGTCAATTTCCATACTTGTATTTTCTTTATGACAATATTTTTGGTAGAATAGGTCATTTTCCCTCATTAATCTGTTCAGGTTAACATTTCATCCACATTTTGATTTTGAGGGTTTTAAAATACAGAATTAAATGTAAAATGTATGAATGGAAAAGATATGAAATAATTTTCAAGTAACTTTCTATTTTTCTATAAAATGTAGCATTTTGTGCCTTAATAATTAACTATCTGCCTTGCCATTTAATTTTTATTATTAATATTATTTAAATACCTATGACATTTTTTTTATTTTATTAATTTTACCTTAATTTGTTATTAACTCATAAGTAATAATTATATATTTTATAATATATATTACTTTTTATTGTATTTATGAGATTATCATAACACCAGGTAAGTTGCTTTGTTATATTGTATGTACCTATCCACTAGGTATCATTGTCCTTAATAATTGTATTACATTTTAATTCAATGATGAGTATCATTGTATATATATTATAATGAAACCATTAAAACCATTTTTAACAGAGATGGTTTAGGTTATCTATATTTCTAAAGATACTTTATTATCTATGTATTGTAGTTTATTTTTATATTTATAATTTTGTAGATAAAACTAATTTTTGTCAAAAACGCTGCTACTGCCTATTGTATAATAATAATAATAATAATAAATATAATATAATACCTATTATTATTATTAGCTTCGGTAATTTTCTAAGGAGTAAATATTTGGCAAATTATGTAGCATGTAAATCCGGTCCATGTCTGCAAGCATACATTGTGAGTACGCTCACATAGTAGTGTTTTTCAGCGCGTCCCCAACCCGTATACGCATTCTAATTTCATTTTGAAGAATTAAAAGAAAAGAATCAAGCAATTAACTGCATTATATTTTATAGTGAACTCACAATAAACTCAATTAAGGTCAGTGTCTCTATGATTTGTTTATATTTTTTTATTTATAAAGGTCCACACACATTGCAACGGTGGTGGTGGCGATAGTGTTAAGGTGAGTCCGGACATTTTATCGCCACCGCCAAGAAAAAAGAATTTTACTGCCACCGCTGCAGTGTGTACATTTGTACGGACCTGTGTGAAGCTGGTCCCCACACACTGCAACAGTGGCGTAAAATTCTTTTAATGTACGTTCACTATTGCAATACAATAGTTATTCAATGTAGTTATGTTCATATTTTTTAAATACATAACACAATTTATTTTGCATTATAATATATATATAGAATATAGATACATATACAACATACCTATTATATAAAATATGTATAAAAATAATAATTTTCTAATAGTTTTAATTTCAATTTTTTAGACATAAGTACAAAACTGGTTTGTAGATTATCAACAATTTTACCATTATAGCTATTATAGCTCCAGATTTTTCTAGTTGCGCGTGTTTATAATACAAAATTTACAGGATAAGAAAAAAGCATGGGGATTAATTGAAAAAAGTATTTTGAAGTTTAAAATTTAAATAATCTACGCTATCTATTCTAAAATTGTTTGGCACTTTAACCATTTTAGCACCACAGTGATGCTAAAACAATGCCACATATCAAATTATATGAGAATTGTGTGGTGATGATATATTATATCAGGAGTGGTCAAACAATCGATCGCGGACAATTTCAAAGTCGATCATGTTAGAATTTATTTTTAGGGTCATGCGCCCTATATGTTTCTTAATAATTATAGTTATTCAATAATAAAAAAATTTTCTTTGGAAGTCGATCCTCAAAGGTGAAGTATATTTTAGTAGATCGTGACTAAAAAAAGTTTGACCACCGTTGATATATATATTTAAATATTTTGAAAACCTAACCTTTCCTAGTTAGGGATAATATTATATAACCACATTAGTTATTTTGTTTCTTAAAAACGTAATTCCCTTTTCATACCGTATACGATAATTTTAAATAAAATAGTTATAAACTTACTCTTTTTCTATATTCACTGACAGTGGCCTAGACAGGAATTTTCATTGGGATGGTAGGGGATACTTCGAAAAACTAGGAAATTTTCTTAAAAAAAATTTTTTTCTTTCTTCATTTATTAGTATAATGTATAATATTATATAAATAAAAAGGTGATGGAGAAGATCCATCTCCATATCCCACCTATTGTCTACTACCAGGTTCACTAATACTATTCCCAGGTTTTTCTGAATAAATCACTTTTTTTGATTACAAAAATTACATTTAAAGTAAAATGAACTTATGTATCCATTGCGTATTTCATGAGTAAAAATAAAATATTTATGAGTTCACCTAAATGAATATGAAAATTATTTTATTAAATTAAATATATTACCTATTTACCTATGTCCTCCATAATTTATCTTCCTTCAATTTTTATTTCTGTTACATATTGCCACTTTAATTCAAAACTAAAGGTAATAGATTTCATGTTTTCTGTGTCATTATATTGAATTTATTAATAGTTGACATAAAAAAAAGATTATAATTATTTTACCATAATTTCATTGATAAAAATTTTCTTTTTTAAAGCATTTTTGACATATCTATGCAACTGAAACTTACTTGACTTGATAATAATTTTTTATAATATAGAACTTGGTATCACTAATTATAATATCCATAGATGTTAAAAATTCACCCTGAGTAGCTCCCATGTTTGAGGTGGCGGGGATCTTATTTCCATCTGTAACGATATTTCATCTGTTAATTTAAGTATTTCCCATTCTATTGTTGAACAATTAATTTATATATTTTTTTATTTACAGCTTATTACTATTTTTGTTTGTAACGAATACATTTTTTTATATTCCATGTTATGTAGTTCTAATCTTTTTATTTTATTTAGTTTGTTAACTCTTAGTTAAAAGTTTTATAATTTTAATAATGCATTTTAATTTGTAATTGGATCTAGCTCCGTATGATTAAAATAGATTAATACACTGGCAGGTTAAAAAGCACCTAATTTTTTTAATTAAAGTATGGAATATGTTTGACGCTGTAATTAAAGGCTCTCTCCGGAAAAATAATTCAGTAGAATGATGATACAAAGCTATTAATTTTGCACTAGTGGCTAATCAACTCTGGAAATTTATCGATATAAGAAAACAAGAATAAGGTCTGCAGGAGGCTAAAGGCTAAAGTTGAATTATAAACAGCTAGACAACCTTGTTCAAAAAAATTAAGATTAGCTATTAACTAAAAAAGTGTAAAAGGTTACAATAAAACTAATAAACTAATACAAATAAATATATAAGTTTACTTATATATATCTAACATGTTTGTAAGATAATTTTTGTATTTTGTCATTTGACGTGTAAACCGCATATACATACATGTTCTGTACAATAATAATGTGTATTATTTATATATAATATATTAATATGTATATAGTGGATACTATTATAATATCAATATTGTTCTTGTGGCTGAAGTAAAATTGAAGTTCTACATAGGTATAAAGAAAAATAATATTTATTTAATTTAAAAATGTTTTTATGTTTAGGCTATTGAAACTGATAAGAAATCAAGATACTCAAATGCTGATTTTACGCGAGCAAAAGCTTTTTTGTATTTAAGTAAGTTTATTATTGTCATTACCAAGCTTGGATTGAAAGTACGTAGGGTTTCAAAACACCATACTCTAGCGAAGCATATTTTTTAATCTTCAAACTTCAAACAATTTTTATAGCTTAATTTTAGACTGAGCGTATTTATAAATGTCTATTGATTATATGCCGTGTGTATTCGATAAGTAGTTAATAAAGTGCTGCAATATTCATATTTAAAGGTGATTTTTAAAAAAAATGGAATTATTTCATACAGACAAAAATTTAAAATCCCTAATATTTTTCAAAATAATTGGAATAATTAAATAAAAAATGAAAGAAAAAAGGGAATTTTTACGCTAGTATAATTTTTAACGAAATTGAATTAATTTTTTTGGTGTAACTCAGAAACGAAAATGTATTAAAATTATTGTATTGCATTATGTATTTGTTTAAAAAATATAATTAATGTAACTTTTTTCTAGAATTCAAGAAAATTAATCCTGCTAATATTAACAAAGCCCTTGAAGAACATTTAAAGCAACTCGATAAAGATGAAACACAATTAAAAAAGGTAAGTGGCTTAAATTTTTATTTGAAAAGAGTTTTCTTTAGGTATTTGTAACTTGTATTTTTATATTATTTAGAATTAAATATTTATTTTGTTTATAAAGATACACTTATAGTCATTAGTCTCATCAAAACAAACCATTTTGAATTGGTATTCAAAACATCCGTAACTTAATTAAATAATAAAAAAAAGATTCTTTTCAATAAAACCAGTTATTGAGTTTAACACGTTCATTGCCGACGTCGGATACCTTCCGACACTGCATACGAAAACCCCTGGTCGACGTCGGAGGGTATCCGACACATTTTATATGTATTTATATTTTATTTATATAGTTTTCCAAAATAATCGGCTGATAGTTTATGACTAAATACTTGGTTTGGCTACTTATTCAGAATGTATTTAAAAATAAGTTGGTACAATAATTAGTTTTCACTTTTTAGTTTACGCTTTTTACGTGATTGTGGTAAGGTTTTTATCTACAATCATTTTGGTTCGGCGTATAGCCAGGGGGTTGACATTTTTGGGCGGCAGGTCGATAACAGATAATCATTCGCCATTTTATTTGAAGTTGTTTTTATCAATTTTAGGTAGTGATTAGAATTAAATTAAAATAATGTAAAATGTAAACGCAAAGTAAACACTACAGAATCTAATTAAAATGATGACAAATCATTAAATCAAAAATCAAACAAAAATTTCTGACTTCTGTTGAAGAAATTTGTAACGTGGACACGTTAGGTTTGGAAGGTTGAATTGATAAAATCTACTTCAGTTAAAATGGCGGCTGATTTTTTGTTTTGCCCCAATCTTACAATGTAATTTGTTATCAGTGTCTATTCTGATTATTTTATTCTGTGGTATAACGTAGTACCCTAAAATAACGTCGGCATTTGAACGTGTTAAACATTTTATTTGGTAGAGTAGTAAATTAAAAATATTTTTTTTTAATTTACTATCTTGATATAGTTCTAAATTCTTTTGTAAAAAATAATTCATAAGATATCTTTTAGAATTAGTCTTCTAATGATAAGATGTTTTCCATGAATTTGAATTAAGAAAGAAATATTTTTATCCTGGTTTAATAACATTGTTATTATTTAATTTGAACCTTTAAGACAAATAATCAAATAATTGTTTTTAATTGCTTGTAGATTACATTGTTTAGAAAACTATACAATTTTTAGAACACCGTCTCACATAATAATGTATCATTAAAGTATCTGTAAATTCTCGGTAGTGTACAATCTTTTTTGTTGTGACTCTAAACGCCCCAACTTCGGTTGGGTTATGTAAAAATTGAAAATAATAAATTATGCATTATCACGATATAAATTTTTATATAAATAACTTTATAAAAAATCACTTTGTTCAAAACATTAATTTACACAATATTTAATATTATTTACTAACAAATATTTTGTGTGTTAAAAGTTAAAATGTTAAATGATTTAAAACTTGTTCCACAAATCAAATTATTGATGCATTTGAAAAATTTGTAGAAACTGTTAACGTACAAAATAAATGATTTTTTTTCTAAGTAATCAAACGTGAACTTGATTTTTTCGTGCGGAATTGTGGGTTTGGCTAAAATAACTATAATATATATATATATATATATATATATATATATATATATTATGTAAATTTAACTTAAATAGCATTGGCATATTTTTATACTGTTTAGAAGTATTACTACAGAATTTAAAACAAGTGTTTTTAAAAACACGTTAAACTAAATCTGAAGCAATCGAAACTGAATGTATCTATTTTTTGTTTTAGATTTTTGAACAATGTTACGATTTAACAAAAGGATCTGTAAAAATGAGTGAAGCTATGATGAAACAACTTGAGACTAACTCATTTGCTGTTCATGTAACAGATATATCTTCTAAAATTGGGGATAGGTAAATAAATATCTTTTAAATCTTTTTAATTGTGTGTTGGCCTTTATATATTATATAAACTTAGAATTAAATTAAATTATTTAAAACTTGATTATAGATTGTTCAATAATTCATGTAAAGAAGTTGTTAAGAAAACTGTTAAAAGGAATAATATTACAAAGGATAAAAAACGTATGCCGCCAAGTTTAAAAAAAAGAATTGATGACAAGATTTCAATATTATTTGGTAACTTTAATTTGAAAAAAGATAGAAAAATCCTCTACTCAAATTCAATTTTTCATACTGTTCCTGAAAATGATATAAGCCATGATAATACTTGTCGCATAACTAAATCATATAGCATAGGTACCACGCAGAACGATTCCATCAAAAAAACTAAAATTTCTAAACCAAACGCTAATTGTATTGTCCGAGAAAATAATATTTCATGTATAAATAATCCGGTTAATGATATTAGAAAAATTAAAATTCCGCAATTAAAAATAGATGGAATTGTTCAAAATACCGAAAAATCTGTGCTGGAAATAGTTCATAATGCTAAAGATTTAGCGTTAGAAACAAATATTGGAACAGGAGAAATTGTAGTTCCACAATTACGAATTGATGAAACTATTCAAAAAACCAAAGAATTAGTATTGGAAATAGTTGACGATGATGATGTTGAAGAAATTAAGTCTCCACGGTTAATAATTGATGAAACAATTGAGAGTATTGAAGAATCTGTGTTGAACATTTCAGAAGAAATTACAGTGACACAATTAAATACGGACAAATGTGTTAATAATGTCAAAGATTCTGCATTGAAAATAGCTGGTGATGGTGAAGAGATGATTCCACAAATAAGAATTGATGAAACTATTCAAAATACCAAAGAATTAGTATTTGAAATAGTTGACGATGATGATGTTGGAGAAATTAAGTCTCCACGGTTAATAATTGATGAAACAGTTGAGAGTAATGAAGAGTCTGTGTTGAACATTTCAGAAGAAATTACAGTGACACAATTAAATACGGACAAATGTGTTAATTATGTCAAAGATTCTGCATTGAAAATAGCTGGTGATGGTGAAGAGATGATTCCACAAATAAGAATTGATGAAACTATTCAAAATACCAAAGAATTAGTATTTGAAATAGTTGACGATGATGATGTTGGAGAAATTAAGTCTCCACGGTTAATAATTGATGAAACAGTTGAGAGTATTGAAGAGTCTGTGTTGAAAATTTCAGAAGAAATTACAGTGACACAATTAAATACGGACAAATGTGTTAATGATGTCAAAGATTCTGCATTGAAAATAGCTGGTGATGGTGAAGAGATGATTCCACAAATAAGAATTGATGAAACTATTCAAAATACCAAAGAATTAGTATTTGAAATAGTTGACGATGATGATGTTGGAGAAATTAAGTCTCCACGGTTAATAATTGATGAAACAGTTGAGAGTATTGAAGAGTCTGTGTTGAACATTTCAGAAGAAATTACAGTGACACAATTAAATACGGACAAATGTGTTAATGATGTCAAAGATTCTGCATTGAAAATAGCTGGTGATGGTGAAGAGATGATTCCACAAATAAGAATTGATGAAACTATTCAAAATACCAAAGAATTAGTATTTGAAATAGTTGACGATGATGATGTTGGAGAAATTAAGTCTCCGCGGTTAATAATGGACGGAAATATTGAAAATACCAAAAGTTCTGCATTCGAAACGAACATTGATGTTATTAATGAAATAGAAAATACAAACGATATCAATCAACAATCCGAAATATTAAAACATTTCATCAATATTGTACTTAAAATTGGAAGACTTATTGACCCTGAAGACAAAATATTCAAAAACTCTATAATAAAAGATTTGGCCACATATTTTTTAAATGATGATTTTCTATCCAAAGTCGATGTACTATTTAACACTACGGAATCGGATCTTGTTGGGGAGTTAATTGTAAAACTTCTTAATATGTTTAATGACAGCCAATTTAATATGGCATCATTTTCAGGTTGTTTAATTAGCGTATTTCGTGAAATTGCTCTTAAGTCTTCAATTCCTCCGTGTAGAATGAAATTAAAATTGATTGTCTTCCTTGATGCTATTAAAAAATATATAAGAGTTCATGATTATGGACTTTATAGAAGTTGGTTTTTGCCTAGTATGTTCTTTGATTGGTGTTTTTTTGTTGCCTATATCTTTATGAATACTAATAAAGATTTTATAATAGATCTTAACAAGAAATCGATTATTAAAAATGCAACATTGTATTATAACATGGTTAAACAGAGTAGATATGTATTTATTAACCAAGGTTCTAAATCAAAGAAGACACTTAAAAGGAGTGGTATATTTGAATTAACAAGAATTGACGACTTGTTAGAAATCGATGACGTACATACAAAAAAAAGTGATAATCAAGTAACACCAAATATCTCTGTTAACATACTTTTTAAAGAACCTAAACACAATAAACTCAAAATGAAAAATGAAAATGAAAACTGTATAGAAACTATTAATCTCACTACAATGGCGGGTGATGAAGAAAAAGAGTGTCCTACTCCAGTTAATTATAATATATATGTAAATCCTAAATATAATTTTTCAAAGTCATTTCTTAAACCATTAGATTTTTGGTTTGGTTTTGATGTCACTGAACTTAGAAACCAATTAGATGCCACAATATCCAACAAAAGTAATGAAAGTTCTAATGTTGTCCAAAACAATACTACAAATGTTGATAACAATATACAACCAATAGCTAATAATTTTGTAAGTGAAGGGACAAGTGTAAAGAACAAATCAAGAAAAAGAAAAAAATCTACACAAGTTGAATCGCCACGCGTATATTTCACCGTTGCAAATAATCCGAAACAATTCAATCTCACTTTTGGTTCTTCAGTAGTCACTCAAAGTTCTAGCTCATCAAGAGACCCTCAAAATACTAGTTTATTAACAAACCCTCAAAATACAAGTTGTTTGGCAATACCTCAAAGTTCTAAATCATCTAAAGCCCCTCGAAAATCAAGGTCACCAAAAAATCTACGAAAATTAAGTTCATCGACAATTCCTCAAAATGAAGGCTTATTGACGATACCTCAGAATCCATATTCACCGACAGTTTCTCAAAATTCAATTTCTTTAACATTTCCTCAATATACAAATTCTTCGACAGTCCCTACAAATCGAAGTTCATATAGCAACAATAATTTAACTAATACTCAATATCAAGAAACTTTTCAAACAGTGATTCGTCAAAATCCATATTCATCGACAGTACCTCAAAATACAAGTTCATTAACAATGCCTCAATATTCAAGTTCGTCGGCAGTCTCTCATAATGCAAGCCTATTGACAATACCTCAAAATCCACATTCACCAACAGTTCATCAAAATTCAAATTCATTAACATTCCCTCAACGTTCAAGGTCGTCGGCAGTCTCTCAACGTCCCAGATCGTCGGCAGTCCCTCAATCTCCAAGGTTGTCGGCAAACCCTCAATGTCCAAGTTTAATGAAAATACTTCAAAATCCATATTCGCAGACAGTCCCTCAAAATTCAAGTTCATTAACATTTCCTCAACGTCTAAGGTCATTGGCAGTCACTCAAGATCCAAGCTTATTGACAATACCTCAAAATCCATATTCACCGACAGTCTCTCTAAATTCAAGTTCATTAACATTTCCTCAATATTCAAGTTCGTTGACAGTCCCTTCAAATCAAAGTTCATATTACAATAATATTTTATCCAATACTCAATATCCAGAATCTTCGCAAACAGTGATTCCTCAAAATCCATATTCACCAACAGTTCATCAAAATTCAAGTTCATTAACAATGCCTCAACATTCAAGCTCGTTGGCAGTCCCTCAACATTTAAGTCCATATTACAATAATTTTTCTTCCAATCATACTCAAATTCCGATTGGTTTTCGAAAAGATTCTTCAATTTCTAATACTACACAAACTTCAAAATCGAAAAGCACATCTCTACCAGTGAATAACAATTTACAATCGTCAATAACAACTCTGCCTCCAGATTCTTCAAATAAATCGTCTACCATGAATGCGATGTGCTCGATGGTGGCAAATACATGTTCATCCAATGCATCAAATACATCAAACGTTAATAAAAATCCGTGTTTCGGGAATTCATGCCGTCACTATGCTCACCATACACCATACACGGGTTTTATCCAATCTCATAAACAATCGCTTTATAATGAAAACATTCCATTTACCACTTCTCAACATTCAAATACACCTACATGCATTACAAATCACATGGAACCGATATCAAGAGACGTTGCAGGAAATACTCAAACAATTGAGGCATCAATTAATAACGCCTATATTCAACAATTAAATGACAAATATAATAATATTAATCATGGAAGTAGTCTTGTGAATCAAAATAACTTGCAAACTCCGGAATATAATTCTCAGGTAAATTACAACTTAAAATTTAAATTTTATTGAACCCGACACATAAAAAATTAAGTGAAATATAAATAAAGTTTAGAATGGAGTAGATACTAAGTATTAGAAGTTCTTATTGTTTGTGAGACTGTGAGAGAATAGTTAATATAGTTAATATCAAGGATACGTGAAAGTGGTGTGGTATGGTACAGGAAATAATTTCAAGAAAGAAATCTGCGTTTAAAATAGTAAAAAGATAGAAAGATATAGTAGTAGTTAGTTTTGAAATAAATAAAAATTACAATATGGGAAAATATTGGTATGATATTTATCAGTCAGCAAAAATAAAATTTGAGGTAAAATATGTGGATGTGTATAGGTTGCCCAAGAAAGCTAAAATCCAGAGATAATCGAAAAAGTATGAATCAACAGAATAGAGAATGAGACAAAAACAGCTGTTACAAACAAATGAGTTGAAGTACAGAGTTATATTGAGCCACGAAAGTGTAAGATTTGAGTAACCGATCACATGTCACATGACAAATGATTCAGATAGATGGATGGAGAAGAAGAGTATGAAATTTGAAACTAACACAATTCTTCTGTTTTAATTAACATCAATAATATGGTTTACTTCTGTTAAATAAATCAAAATGTATTAAAAGTTATTAAATTTATAAAATATTGTATAGGTTTCACCAGATTTGCCTGATGCACGACTACCTAATATGCCAATTCTTCAGGATTCTAATACTAGAAACAAAACGGTAAGTTTTGATTGTTTGTCGCATACTCTAGTAACAGTAGTTTGGAGATCTAGTTTTTAACACCTATTATAGTTTTACAATGATTTGTAATTATAAGGGTGCTGGGAAGGGAAAATAAAAATGTATCCAACTTTATATAGCCCTACTGACCAATTTCAGTTTATAAGTTATAACTATTTACTTTGAAACAATAGTTAATTAGAAATTGTAGGTTACATAATAATATTAGATTTGCACGATTAATTTTAAAAATTAAATCAATATTGTGTTATGTACTCGTAGTTATAATTTTATTTTTATTATACTTTGATACTTAAAAGACTGAATTTCTCTTGATTCAAAATGAAATATAATTGATCTTATTTTTAGTGTATGGCTGCCAATTGTACAAATATTTCCTGTTTTCGTTGTGAAACTTGTATGGCTGCCTTTTATTGCAGTACACAATGTCAAGTAAGATTTTATATTGTTTATATTACTTGTAAAAGCAATTTTTTATGATTATGTTTTAAGAAACACATACGGAACCAAAAAAATTGGTTTATTTCAATGTATTTTTAGTCCTTTATTTTATCAATTCCTAATATTTTCTGTTTCAGACTAATGATTTGCATTACCACAAAAACGAATGTCAACGTTTTTAACTGGATATAAGGTTATTCATTTAAAATTATTATGAATCTTTTTTGATATATTTTGATATTTATTATAATTTATTTCTATTTAATATGTACTTAATTAGTAATTGTTTATAGCATGAGAATAGTTGTTATTATTATTTTCATATTTTATACTGTACAAATAATTAAGCATAACTTCTTATTATATAAGATAACTATTTGTACATACACTGTTGTTTATATAATTGTATCAAAAGACTGACGTAACTTTAAAGCAGTTTAACTAAAACTTTATTTTTATTTGTTATTCAACTTTCCTATAATTACAGTAATTAAGAGATTGAAAATCAAGGATTATTTGTAAAGATTATACATCAGTATACTCTGTTCAGGATGAGATCGTACTTCTGTGGCGACCAGTTTTCGTCACCAACTGTCAGTTGCTTCCCAATCTATAGTGAGACAATAATTCCAAAAAAGCTCAGAAAATTAGCCTTGCGGAATGAAGCCACACCCATGCGCACAAGTTGGCTGCCGAGGTATGATCTCATTCTGAACAGAGTAGTATTACAACGGGTTTTCTATGGATACAATGTTATTTCAATTAATGATTACTAATAATGATAATAACTAATTATACATAATGATCAGTGGAGATCAGTGCGTAATTAATGCTAGACAATTAATGGATGTGAGAGGCTATTAAAATCAATTAATACTTCTTAATATTTAAATGGTAATTAATATTAAATTACTTAATAGAAAATACATTTTACATGAGTATTAAAAGATAACTTTGAATTGGTTATCACAGAGTTAAACTATTAAAATAATATAATAAATTAAAGAATCCTGGAACATTTAGTACAGGGTGCGGCAGTCAAATCCGACAATTAAAAAAAATGTTTTATTAATTTTTTGTCAAACAAATAAAATCTACACATGTGGGATTTTATGTTATGTATTTAAAAACTTAATTTTTTAAAGATTGTGTCACGCAAATGCCTTCCTTGGTTAGCCATAGATAAATCATTATTATTGTAATTCGCTTTTACCATGCACGTATGCTATTCACTCAATCAATGCTCCATGATTACTAAATTTCGGGTATTTATAAGCGATAAGAACATTCCCGAAATCTACCACTTTGGCCCTGCCCACCAGTTCTTTTTAAATCGTCGGGTTTAACTGCCGCCAGGTCCGGCTCAAGTGTTTAAACACACCTAGGCAAACTTGAGTTTTGCCGCCCCTTGTACATCAAATAATTTTTTTTTATTTATAATACAAACATAATAAATGCCGCCCTAGGCGTGGGCCTATGTGTCCTACCCCTTGAGCCGGGCCTGACTGCCGCACTGTACATACTAGTGTATATTAAAGATGTAATAGATAAATAATGTCAAATTATTGATTACATTTCTTGTAATTAATAATAAGTATTAATAGACAATTTAAATATAATATCAGTTATAATAATTTTAAATTTTATTATAGTTTTATTTAAAATTAAGATTATTATTTTAAATGATATACCTAAGTACCTATAAGTATACATTTATTATACTAATAGTAAGACCGTAATTTGAGTGGGTCTTATTTAAAACGTTAAATTATTTAAATAATATCTAATAATATATTATTTATTTTGGAAACATTTTATGTTTGACCCCATGAAGAACTCTAAATACGGTCTTATAAAAGCGATTAATTTCATTTTGACCAGAGTCAGAGCATATATTTGTATTTAATAAAAATTATTTTCAATTAAAATGTGTTTTCCTTGGTTGTTCTAATAAATGACCGGTTTTTCCTACATTTATTTTACTAATAGATAAATATTAAAAATCGTTGCACAAACAATTATTAATTATATTATTATATTTTGAAGTTTGAACTATATAAAGTATATATTATATCAGGGGTGGCCAACAGGTCGATCGCGAAGGGAATTAGAGTCGATCGCAACACCATTTGGCATTTTCTTAAATTTTTGGATTTTTTTCCAGAGAAAAAATTATTATTTTTTTTTTTTTTGTAAATGTGTGTGTATCTTTGTATACCAATCCCACTAATATAAAAATTAGATTTAGAAAGAGGCAATAAATAATTCTGAAAGATGAGTCTTTCGTTCGACGCGGTACACATACAGTGTCCTCGCCAGGCGCCACGTCATTTTCAAAATACATGGGTTCAATAGTACAATGTTCGACGTCATGACTGAACGCTGCAAAGAAAACGTACCTTTACAATTGGGATAATAGTTAGTCTAGAAGTGTAGGTCTGTAACTACCTTTTGATTAGGTCCTCTACTCGTATTTATACGAGTTCTCGCAATTACGTACAGAAACCTATCAATAAATATGCGTGCCTGTGGAAAGGTGGTGTGATCTCATTAATAATCTACCTATTTATAGAAATCTTACACGGTGTTTCGGCCGTAAGCGGGGCAAAATGTCCTATTCAGCGGAAATGACATGTTTTTTTGGCCTTTGCCCTTTTAATTAAAGCCTGAGAATACAAAGTGTATTACATTAATGTATTTCGTGTACTAAATAATCGTATTATACAGTAGATTTTATATTATTAAAAATATAAAACAAATACCAGTACATTAATGGGTAGAAAGTACTACGATGTAATTATTTCTCATTAGTATAGTATTTACATTAAAATAAACTTTAATCATAATAATAAGTACAGTTTTAAATTATTTTCAATAAACTATCTAACATTAAAGTCAATTAGAACTCTTAAGAAAAAGCACAAAACGCACCTCCATACAGCAACAGCTCGGTAGTCTTCTGGCGTCTACTGATGTACATATCGTTCGTTGCCAATAAGGTTAACCCAAAAGACATTATCTAACTCTTATGCTAAATCATACATAAATCTATACATTGTGTCAATGAATTTGACGAAAAAAAAAGGTAATAAATTAATTTCAAGTATAAAATTGCTGTTTCCACTATATTCCTGATGCTCTGAGGGTTTTCGTTTTCGGAGCATTACCCCATATCTGAATTATTATTTCTAAGTTTCTAACAGTCATATAGTTGGCAAGGTTTCCTTTAAGGAACCATTGTATTCCTCTTAAATGAATATTATAGGATTATTTACAAAATTCACGATCCCCCTAACAGTATTTTCTACTACAGGAAAAGATAATATAATTAATATTATAATATTAAGTTAACAATTCTATTTGTTTTCCACTATATTATTTTATAACAATTATGTACTGCGCCCGAATTGTTGTCACTTGTTAAAATATGTCAACGATATACCTATTATAAAATAGTACTAAACAGAAAATTTTATCAAACGTGTTCGGGAAGTATGCAACTATATAATAATCAGTAATCACGTTAAATAGTCTTCGAATGTTAATATAATTTATACTTTTATGCTTCTTTAACTTCTGTAGTGATCTCTCACTGTACTTTATAAAATTCTCAAACGTTATCCATTCTCGCATTTAGATTTTAGGTTATTTAGGTTTGTTTGAAGAAAGAACAACTAGTTTGATTTGGTGTTATGTTAAAATATTTAACGTATTGTGATGACTCACTATTATATAGGTTGTTAAAATGGATGAGTTGAATAATTTCAACACGAAATGCCAAGTCTTATGTATTGTAGAGACTTTTTATAAATTTAAAATAAATTTAGGTCCAAATGGTTGTATAAATTAAATAGTAAATAGTACAATAGTAATGAGTGGAGTGTTAGTTGCAAGCTCCGTAAATCCACTTTTAAATACGTTGGGGTATACGAGTACGTCAATTGCGCCAGAAATCAGAGGTAAGGAAAAAAATTATGAGATTCACAAAAGTTCCAAAAAGGTTACCATGATGCACAGGTAAATAAGTATAAAATCCAAGCCAGCTGTACATGAATTGCTTCCCGAAGATATTTAACAACTATACGAATTGCGTCCCAACGACCCAACGTAAAAACATTATTTTCCTTCCTCCCATTCCCCATTTCATATGGACTTTGGATTGTCAATTACGAACTGTGTTATTAAACTTATAAAAAAATTGTAGATATAGTGAAATAACTACTGTCTGCGAATAAATCGCCATATCTTGAATCTGGACTAATGATTGAATGAATGTCGTTATTAGGGCATAGCCAAAGTCAGCTGTAATCTGACTAATTTTATAATGTTTCGGGACTCTTATAATTATATAGACATCGAATATAGGCCTAGTATAATACAACGGTATAGATAAAAGATGGTATCATACTATCATGGTGGAATTAATGGATATTTAAAAACTTAAGGCAACCGGCCAAGTGTTGTTTAATATCCTTCAAATACTTTGTTGCTGTACTTGTTGTTATAGTTTTTACTGTTTAATTCACATACGATAATATCGAGAACGATTGAGTTTACCTCGGGTGTGTGGTGGATCACTATGATCTTGTTCTTGCTTGTCGTTAAGTGTTGACTCCTAGGAACCGACGAGCGAGTAAATTGTGAGTGTGTTTGGTGCCTACCTAATACGAGTAGGTAATAAAATATATTAACCTTGTAGTAACACGGATGGTTATGTTTATTCACCTTGAACTGATTACGACATGTGTTTATATTATATTCTATTATTGTGGTTTTGGAAATTAGCATATTATTTTAAATAGCAATGATGTCTCAAGTCACCTTGAGTGATTAGAACATTTTAGCATTAGATATATAATTTATTCTATAATTTTTATACTACTTTGGTAACGGTCATATTATTTTTGATGATAATTTTAAATAACTAGCAATATTTTTCACGGTCACTTATGTAAAGATCAGAATGACCAAATCTTTGTTATGTGGTAAGCAGCCCACATTTGTTACCTGTTTACTTTCACAGACACGTGGGAACTACGCCTTACTTTCTGTATAAAAAGAGTCGTAGTTACTATTTTTAATCAGACGTGATTCGACTATAATAATGAACAGAACGGTACAGTTGTTCCAACCTAACGATTTATCGGGCTAGCTTAAATTTGTCTCAGTAAGTAAACTTACCAAGTGTTAATTTACCTAAGTGTTAAAAGTGGATATTTTAATTTACTTAAACTCGACATCTAGAATTTAGAGTTGAATATTTGTACACTGAATTCGTACGAAACTACTGATAAACAGTTACACGTCCCGAGACGTTATTTCTGTACTTAACTTATTTCATTTTTCGTACATTCGCTTTACTGTACCAAGTATCTTAAGCTGGATTTTCTTGATTGGTTTTTTACTTGTCAAGTACATTTGATCAACGGCAGGTAGACATATTTATCGAGTATCTTGGTAGTTCTTTTGATTTATATGTTGTGTACTTGTGTCACGTCAACCGGCAACTATCAGGAAGCGCACCATCGACCAGTGATCAATAAGGTACAATTCCAATTAGTGTTCTAACGGGTAACTAAATTACCAGTAAGGGTAGGTACCACGTATTGGCCTGGTAGAAAGGTCGTAACTATGTACACGATATACCTCAATCGTGGAAATGCCGATCGATAATATTGTTATTCACACATCAAGAAGTATATTCTGCAAATTATTGCATTATAGATAATAATATACTTGTCGGCTCTCGTATTGCTTTTGTTACGAGCTTCTTTGTATTTTATGCCTTCCCCACACCACTTATTTTAAATCCGAAGTGAATTCAGGGAAGTCCATTATTTTGTTACGGCATCATCGCTGTTGCGTATTGTTTGAGAAAGGTATTGTATATACGTAGATATTATTGTGTGAACCATTGAGATTATGACGATTTGTCATTACAGTAGTATTGTATTGAGTCGAAACCCTTTAGTCCATATAATCCAGTATTTCGTATATTGTAGCTTGGTACGTTATTAAAATAATATTATTGATTCCGATTAGCGAAATTCCGATCTCTGTATCTGTACACCATGACTCGCAACGATGAGCTCAAAGGTTAATCGTTACTGTGAAACAGCATATTTCCAGTTAGTTCTTGGGACCTGTAGTAATTGGTATTTGGTAGACCATTATACCTAACAGCATTTGTGCATACTAAAACGTAATAAAACTATAACAACACATAATTCCACTAAATAATTGTGTATAAATAATAAAAGGTACGGGTGGTAGGTATTGTGGTAATTACTGATTTTAATTGTATATCTGAAGTTGAGCTGCTGTACGTGTTCATTATTTTATAGCTTTTATAATTTATATTATATTGTTATATATTATACAGGCAATACGATAATGAGTTCAACTCAAGGCCGCCCGTAGAAATTTTTCTCGGGGGGGGCCAGCGAAAACACAATACACTTATCATAAATTCTGTTTTTTATTTTTTTTATATTTAAACAAATTATCCTTAAGAGCGGGGGGGACCGTGGCCCCCCTGGTCCCCCCTGCGGGCGGCCTTGGTTCAACTGAACACCGAAAATAAAAAAAAATACGAGAAAATCTTCGATATGAGAACGCAATCACGTATAGGTACCTCTAACTAATGTATTTAATTTTTAATACGTTCTTATTGACCTTTCATAACACGCCGGTCAATATATAATATTATATTATAGTTTTTTTTCTAAAATATATTATTAATTAATACTTTTACAGTTTTCAGCTGTATCGTTTGGTAAAGAATAGTTGTAATGATAAATACACGGTTATTACTTTATTAGTATTTATCAAATAACTACATAATTATATATATTATATTATATCTTACGCGATAAAGCTGACCTTTTGTTATTGCTTATTATAAATAGTTATCATAAATTTAATAATATTTAATTTGATTGTATTACATCATGACTTGGGAGTTGTGATTAATCATTTTTCGAATTCCGATAAATTTTGAATGATTAATATTTTATAACAGTATTTCGTGTTATACATAATATATAAGCTGTTATTATTCATTTTATCAGTATTTCGTGGAGACCGTCAATTATTGTGTTTTAAACTGTAATTTCTTCTCTTTATTTAATATTGTTATTAATATTACCCGTAGATACGTCATAGTACGCTCATAGATAATAAAGAATGGATAGGCCATTCGACCTTATCATACGTTCTCAAACAATTTATTATGAATGTAGGTGCTTTTATTATTAATCCATATATATATATATATCAGATTTTCAATAAGGGATAACCAAAAGTAGAGATAACAGGCACCTTTGTGAGACAGAAGATATCTGCTCTTTAGGAACGAGGCACCTAATGTTATAAGCATAGGCGTGGCCTATCCATTCTTTATTATCTATGAGTACGCTACAGTAATTATTATTATATTTTATATTGCTCCTACAACATTGATTCAAACGACTCGACGACTTGTACAATATTATGTCTTTGAATCGTGTTGTAATTTTTTATTAACCACCTACCTGCGCGTTAAACTCTTAGTAAGATACTATGGTTTTCATTTAAAAGTTTTTTTCTCAACTTGACAACTATTTAGTTTAATCGTAGACCGTAGTGTACGATATTAAAGTATCGAATATTCGATGACTTATGACGCTTGAGCAATTTTATGATTTTAAACGAAGGAAAAAAACAAATTGTTTACGATTAGATTTTATGGAGTCTAACGTGAATATGTTTTTAAATCACGAACAATGCACATTTTTAAATTGTATTAGTGCGTAGCCTGCATTCTACAATAATATAATATAGGTATAGCAGCCGTCGTTTGTATCGTAAATGACATGATTATTTTTTAAATCTCGTAAATTTTTATTTGCTTTTTACCATTCTGAAAAATGTTAAGTATTATAGGTATAGCTCAACACATAAAAACTGCATACCTATTGATTCAACATAAGTAGGTATAAAAAATGTACCTAATCGTGTTATCTGTGGTTATACAATTTAATAATGTATTATTTATTTTTACTAGTTTTAAACAGACTAATAATGAGTTTGAATAAAAAAAATATGGTAAATATATTATAGTTTATAGGTAATCAATAATCGATATTATAACTATGTTTGAGATTATAATGAACGGTCAAAACTGCGAACATGTTATTAAAACAATATAATATTATACCTATTTAAATATAATGTACATTATACGTATGTCGTATATTAATATTTTAATATACGTATAATACTAATATACCTACGTGCTCGTGTGTGTGTCATGTCCATGTGTTTAGGATGTTTATTTCATCACAATAGAAAACGGATATGGTTCCTTTTCACTAATATAATATCCATCTATATATTGTGTAAATGAAAAAAATGCGGAAAAATTTATTTTGGTAAAAATTCGAGATGGGCCCTTTTTGAAATTTCCGATTCATTTAAAGTTTAGTTGAGTGGAGTGGTACGGAAATACCACGTAAAATGTTAATGAACTTCAGAAATATCAATTCTGACTTATACATAGCATATAATATGATATGTTTTAAATACACGAGTCTGCTCAATATGTAAAAAAAAATCCTAATTATATATAACTATAATTAATTATATATGTAAATAAATATTTTTTTGAAATTGTTCTAATTGTTCGAGGAAAAATCATTGCTTTTCGTAAAAATATTCAATTTCGTTAAAAATTTAAGTAAAAACGTCTAAATAAATTGTGTATACTTTAACAGTTTTTACCGTTTCATTTACTTGAAATAAATCTTTCTTTACACGATCTAGCCAACGCTGACGTGGTCTTCCTCTGGGACTTGTTTTATTTAGTTAAAACAGGTACCACGACTTGTCTCGTTAGGCCATAATATATTTCCCATTTCAGTCTCTTTGAAGGTCCTAGGCGAATAGTTCGAGTGCGGATGCGATTTTAAATCGTCCCGAACGTTCGCTTAAAATGTTGAACTGCTTAAAACATTAAATTAGACCATTCACACTAATAATTGACACTAGTTGACCTTAACGGATCAATATGTAAAGCAAGCGGATAAAATCCACGATCGATCGCGCATGTTTAATTTTAGGCGAACATTCGCTCAAAACGGCTATAATTAAACACGTTGTTTCGAACGGGTCTATTCACGCTGGGCGATTGTTTGCGCGCTTTTCTGCGAATAACACATTATGGTTTGGCTCGAATTTTAACCGCGTAAGATTGTAATGTGTAAGCTTTGTGTTCGAGGCGATTTAAAATCGCGTCCGCTCGCGAACTATTCGCTTATAGTGTGTTTATGGTCCTAATGGACCTTGAGACAAAATATTTTGGGATACTTGGTCCGTTAAAGATTTTTTTTATTAAGTATTTACTCAGGTTTTATTAGTTTACACTTAACTCTGCGTTTTATTGTGCGGGTTGCCACTAGTCCAATTCAGCTGCCACTTGCAATCAACATTCTTAGGACATAAATCCCAGTCTTAGGTTTTTATTGTTTTATAAAAAATAATTGGTCGTTTTACGCGGTTGTTGACGTACGTACTACGTTAGTACCTATCTAAACGACTAGAAAAAGTCATAGGTTTCAATACATAAACATGTTTTATTATGTGGCTAATAAGTTAATTATTTTAAGATAGATAAATATTGGAAGTCGTGAGATAATAGATTAATAGGTGCATTCACCCGTTGCATTGCGCAATTTTTGTCTTCGATGTATAAACAATACATTTGTGATAATATATGCTAAACAATAATAATATTATTTAATATCGTTTAATAATCATCTACGCATTTTACACTTTTTAGATTCTAAGCAGAGCGATAAATATATTTAACTATTTAATATACAATATAATATCATGTTCACATACATTACTAATTAGTTGTTTAATTAATACCTATTTAATGTATACCTATTGCTGTATATGTACCTATTACTGTAGATAATAAATAATGAATTAAAAAAAAATAATTATTATTTAGGTGATAATACATTCAATTAAATTGATATACCTACCTAATGAGTAATGAATTTATGAATGCGAATACATACATAAAATTATTTAAGTATAGAACTCATTCATCGATCAGTGCAGTGATCGTCGGTCTCGGTCTCGCGGAAAACCGCGGAGCCGCCAGATGATATTAAACATGTGCAGTTTCGGCCGAACGGTAGTGACTTAGCCGGTGGATCAAAGAAGCCGAAAATGTGTTAATGTGAAATATCTTTGGATTTCTACGGAATCTATGCGATTAACATCGAGAACCAGCTTGTATGTAAATTTTTCGCGATCTCGCTCGATTCACACGGTTTCGTAGAATCGTTGCGCCGTTACGGCAACGCCTACATTTACTAACATCAGTAACATCCAGTCAATAAATAATAATAATAATATGATAATATACTGCGTTTGTACAACGACGGTTTGGGTTGAGCAGCAACACATTGGTGATAAAACGATTTAATAATAGAAAAATATTATTGTACGTGTACATAGGAAAAAGGACGGTGCCGGTTTATTATAGTAACAGCAGTCGCTCGGAAGTCGGAAGTCAAAGGTTATAATTTAAAATTTAAAATTTTAGTGTTCAGGTAATATATATAATACGTAAAACGTGTAATATATGTATGTATTGTATAATAGGTATAACAGATAGGTGTAATTTTTTTATTTTCAATCCACAAAATAAATATCTCTCACATTAATAAAAAAGTCTACGAATGTACAATAACAATATATTACTAACGTATAGTTTAATCGTAGTACTCTCCGCGGTTATCCGCCGGCGGATTATTCGTTGTCTTCCGCTGAATCATCTCCTTTATACTTACACATATGTATACGAAAAAAACAAAAAAAATTATCTTTACATCGTACATCATTATCGTTTTAATTGGGTTGTGGTAGCCAATTACTCGAAAACTACGTGAAATACAACACGCTTTTTTTTGATATTAAATAATTTAATACTTTTTGATAACCGTTTATACGTTTAATGAAAAAAAAAAATCATTATTCGCGGATTATCGACAGTACATTGTACCTAACACATTATTAGATTATGAATTTTTTATTATTTTGTGATTACTAAAATTATTAATTTGTATTATATTATACATTTTTTTTTTTATACATAAGTAGTACCTAATAAAGTACGAAGTAGGCAACTAAATAATTCTGCAGCAATGAAATGAGTATTTGACCAACACAATATTACAATATTATTGTTATATATAAATACTGTGAATAAAATTCGTGGAATACATTTACGATTAATGTACGGAGGACTAATGATTATCTTTTATTACTAGTTATTAATGATTTGAATCATTGTAATAATAATTAAGTATTAAGTATAAATACGAAATTCTTGAAATTCTTCGTAAACGTTTTCTTTATTAACGATAATAATTTGTACGTTCTACGAACTATTATAATTTTAAACATTTTTCATTCAGCCATCATATTCTAATGGCTTTCGGAAATTTCTGAGCTGAGTATAACATTATTGCGTTACTGCATTGAATTTTTATTTATCGATTAGATTACCTCCAACTTGCATAGAATTTGGCTATAACAGATGTATTAAATTAAAATATTATGCTGAAACCTATTATTCTTAATTATTAGGATTGTTTTATCGGTTTAGTAGCTGTAGGTTGATTTTGGAAATGAATATAATATGTATCTAATGTTGCATTTTGAATTATTTTTATGAATGAATGTATTGCGTTATTTATTTCGGTGTTATTTTAGTAATGCTGAAAAAAATATTTTTAATGTTTATATTTACTACACAGACTAACATGATATAATTATTATAATATTTTGATTCTTTGTAAGTTATAAAAATTTGAAATTCGAATTTTTTTTTCTTATAAATAATTGTGTGAAAATTTCTTGAAAATGTAATACAAGCATATACAAGACCCCATATAATAAGTCGTTTAACGTTCTTGTAATTGAATAAAATTATTAAAAATACATGGGTACAGTTTTTTTATAGGTATGCATTTTAAGTTCAATTTTTACAAAGTTCGTCGAAATCATAAACATTTACAAGTTACAAGTACATATTTTATAATAAAAAATGTATAAAAGCCTCAATTTTTATAGCTTAGGTTTGAAAGTTTATTACAATATTCCACACACGAAGATCATACTATAACCAAAAAATCTAAAAAAATATATAAAAATAATGAGAATTAACATATGTGTACATATATATTAATAGATATTTAAAATTTAAAAATATTATTCGTAGTCTTAAAAATTGTACGTACCATATGAATTTTACTATACAAGCAATAACGTAGTAAACCGGCTTCGCCGAGTACATAACATTTATCATATTATGTGAATATATATTATATGTGATACGACAATTACATTCACTAGAATAATATACTATTTCTTAGAAGTAGCTAACTCGTCCTCGGGTCATTTTAATAAGACATTTTACAACATTTACATAATATTACATATACTAATATAATACAATGAAATTATATTATAAGTAGATAACTCGTTGTAAGGAGTAAGGACATTTTATATTATTTCTTGGAAATAGTTAACTCTTATTATTTTGAACTAGATATTACTTTAATCCTCTACGACATTTGAGACAGGTAAACAAAACTATTAAACTAAGAACAATTATCTCCTATTTTCAACATTTCGATTCTATTTATTCCACCACCTATGTACATTGTGCATCTCTACCGTGCATTTGACAGCTATAGGACTTTATATAAATACCTACCCAAACTGTAAGACTTAGAATCGTCGTTAGGCCGCGTCCTAATATCGCCGCTTTTCTAAGTCCATTCCCAGTATTACTCAGGGCTTAGTAACAGTATTTTATTAAACTAATTTCTCGGGTAGAGTTGTGTACAACTCTATCCTCAAATTTTTACAAGTATTTAATTTTATATTATTTTAATAAACAAACTAATATCCTATCACTGCGTTCTACGCTCTATTCACTTTCAACACACACACACCACAGATCCAAACGTAAAACGACTCGGCGTTGCTAAATAGTAGTTTTTAATTAATATTCGTCGTCGCGTGACTTTGGGACACCTAGAGATTCACTACACAAGCAATGACGTAAAAAAATGAGATTAATTTTGAGATATTATCCATTTATACTATGAATCTATTTACATTGTTTAATTGTAAGATGTTATTAACACAAAACTCGAAAGTTAATAATAATAATGTAATATGCTGTAAGTATATAATATTATAATAATTAAATAATCATACAAAATATACAATGTTTAACACTAAGTCGCTTTCAAGCATATAGTTTTGAATACATTAATAATTAATGATGTTCAGTATTGAGTTGCTTAAGTCTACAGAAACAATTTCTTCACATTATGTTTGCAAAAAATGAAAAAGTTGCCTTTTGAAGTTCGACCCCGATGTTTCTAAAATTTAGAAACATTTATTTTTAATATAACATAAATAATGTTCGAAAGGATCGGAACGCACTGGAAATAACAACGGACTAGCTGTTACCCATAATATTAAACATTAAAATTAAAAAAAAATATAAATTTTCACTTAATAAATTACATTTTAACGTATACCTATAAATGTACACAGAAATTTATTAACATAGGTACATATAAAAAATAACGAAAATAAGCATAATAATACATGTCATACATGGTGTTGACTAACCTAACCTAACGCGTATAATTGTAATAGGTACATCATATCATTCGTATCATTATCATAATAAATGTTGATCATCGAAAAATTAATTAGAACATAGTATGAGTAATATAATATGTATATTATTATTAAAATGTTTTCCGGTGTAAGTTATGAAAAATGTGCAGCTCAGAAATTATCTAATCTATTTACATAGGTAGTATTAAATAATTAAAATATCATTTGGATGCCTTCTAGTCGTGCAGGAAGTGAATAATAATATTAATAATAATAATATATCAATATAATATGTATTATATAAGGTAGCCAGCGGAAGTACTATTTTTAGATATATTTTTACGAAGAAATATTACGTCATTGCATTTTTTTTTTTAAATTAATGTTTATTTCAATTTATTATAGGTATTTTGAAAATTAATTAAACCTCACGTAGTCACGTCATGTCAATATTAAATGTCTAACGATTAGGCACATCGCATTATATCACACTTCCAATACAAAATAGGTTCAACAAGTACCTGTTATTCTTACTATCGTTGAAAGTAATAATTGAAATATGTAGGAACAGAAAGTCAAAAACGATGGACTTAATAAAAATTAGACATTCTGCAAAAAGAGAAAAAAATATTATTGGTTCTTACCCATAAAATAATTGAAAATTAAAAATTTATTTATTTGTAATAGTATACGGAACTAGCCCTTGTTACAGTTAAATCTGTTACATAGTTTACTTAGTACGTACAATAATAACAAGTATTGGATAACAAATGTTTGTTAAGTTACAGAATTATGATAAAGAAAATAGGTACTATTTAACAGTAGACTAAACTTTGTTATTGTATACTAGTTATAGATAAAAAAAAAAATGGAATACATTCTAATATTTTATCAATTCTATTTCTACACAACTCTATAGAAAGACGATCTAATTAAAATAAAAGTAAAATATGCATTGTATTGTTGTTGCTTAATTTTTTTTTTCTTCATATGATTAAATAACTGTGATTTTGATTATATTATTCATGTCATAATCGAATCGAATATTATACATAATAAGGTCATTTGATGAGTATTCATAACTATAAAAACCTATCTATAGGACATACAATTTTCATATAAAAATTTACCTTTGAGCTTTGGCTGTTAAACGCCAGCCTAAAGTGAACACTTATATTTTGGTAATAGGTAATAGTCAAAGTTGTAAAAGTTAATTCTAAATTCTTTACTAAATAGTAAATAATATCAAAAATCGACAATCGTCATTATCGTATTGTTACTTTTTACTGATATTATTAATTAACGTGTTACAAAATTAGTTATATCACACACATTAAGCTTTTAGTTTATTTTTAAAACAATTAAAAGTTTATTTATGGATACAAATATGACACATTTTATTGTGTTTTAAATTATTTAAATTTTAGTGATATTAAAAAAAGAAAAGAAAACACGAACGTGACAGAACAATATGTTAATATGACGTTATAAATTGCAGTTTAGGAATTAGGAATGTTCATTTAATATATATATTTTTATTATTATTCTAAATGGAGATGACAAAAAAAAAACTGAAAATTAATTTTAAAATATTACTTTTTCTTTGATTATCGAATACTTTTACGCTGAAATTGATAGAACAATAAATTGTACTTATATACTTTTGTCTTTTATGATATACCTATACTTACATAATGTAATATTTTTGTCAGTTAAAATGTATTTGCAATTGACTCTTAGAGGACGCTTCACTCGCATGTGTTGTTTAAGTTTAAAAAGCATAAAAATAATGAATTTTGAAGAAACGATAAGAACTTTTTTTGTACTACTGATATCGAAAAAATAATATCAAATATGTTTGACATAGTACACTGTGTGAAATTTCCTCTTTCTAGTGTAAAAATTTGATTAATTAGCTTATAGCCCGAGTGTTCCATGCCCGCGTGAAACGGTTAAGTATATTGTACGTTTGTAAGCCGATCACAATGTATGCGGGTGTGGTGTCCTTTTAAATAGGACTAATAACAGGAGTATGTTATTATTCATCCCATCTCTCAATACTTTCAGATTAGTGACTTGAAAATACTGAAAAAGTATGCGGGTAGTAAACGGCATATTATTTTGTTCCTCCAGTGATTGATAGAAATCTTACTTTATACGTTTATTATATTATTATAAGGAGCTAAGGACCGAGACAATCAAAAAGCCTTTCGGGATCTATAAGTATAAGTTGTAGTTTCTATAGCCATGCCGTGAACCATTATTAATATTTCCATTAGTGTTTTCAGCAGTACTCAGCATTTTATGGCACGCGTGCACACGTCAAGTGTTTAAAATCTACTACCGAAAAATAACCGTTTTTTGTGCGATGGGTAGGGACTTTTATGCTCACGAGTCACGGCTGCAGAAAGATTTTTATGATGGACATTGGGAAAGTAGATTGCAATAATACACGAATCTAACAATTTTGTATTTTTGTTTGCATACTTAAATTCGAGGTTTATAATTAGGTGAACTCACTGGTGAATACGAAAAGACTTGTTGTTTACTTAAAACGAATGACTTTTTAGTCTGACCATTCTGACACAATTGAATATTCTATAATCAATGCTAATACTATATAATATACTTTAGCTAAATCTAATGACTGCATTAAATATTGCAATGCATTATATATTATAAATATTTTTAGACGGCCGTCTCAAAAGCACCGGCACAATAATCGTCGATATTGTAGCGTGTCACGTAGAGATGTAGTACGAAGTAAATATTAGTTAAAAAAATAAAGACTGATGAAATATTTCTAAGTGTTTTATTTTTACGAAAATATTCTATGTTCATATAATATTAAATAAACTAAACTCTGAAAAATATTCTAAGTCCAGGAGACATAAATATTAAACTAAGTGACGTGAAGGTGCTTGCTCTAACTCTGGTGGATCACGTCTGAAATGTGCCCATTCAGGGCCCCCTTATAGGTATATTATCCAGGGACTTCCGCGGGTACCGGCAGGTCCCTGCTGGTCAGTGCTCGTGCATCCGCTTCTTCCCACGCCTTTACGTCACCCGCGCGACGCTGTGCGTCAATTATATATCTATAATATTCTACCGAGTGGCAATTATATAACCATAATATTCTACCGGGTAGCAATTATATATCCATAATATTCTACCGGGTAGCAATTATGTATCCATAATATTCTACCGGGTGGCAATTATATATCCATAATATTCTACCGGGTAGCAATTATGTATCCATAATATTCTATCGGGTAGAAAGCGTACGTGCGATGATGCCTTTTTGATTAGTTCTTACCCTTCATTTTTAGGTCCAAAATTACTGGTCTGTACTTGATCGTCACCTGCTCACTATTTTTTACACCCCTAGCGTAATTTTAAGAATGTTTGTCATACCCCTAACGTTTTGGTTATTGTTGGCTACGGTATGTAGTAATAATTTAAATATTATATTTAATATGTAGTATCAGATAGCATGTTGCAATATCAAACGATAATAATACAATTGTCCAACGTCCGCGATCATTGTATTAAAAATAGTAATTGGAAATTTGACCGCAATGGCGCAATTGTGTAATATATTAGTGTTCACAATTCGCAATTACCTTATTAGATTTTTGACAGACATCATTACATTATTATTATTATTTAAAATTAAAAAATAAATAAAATCCCAGAGTTTTTGTACAAAAAACTTACAAATAAATGACAAGAAAAATATTTTGTTTTCCTAACAAATAGGTAAACATTCAATTTGACATTAATTTAATAATTAACATTATTATTTAAATTTTATTTAGGAAAGAGCATTTTGAAAAGTACACCAATCAACGGGTAAAATCAAAAGGTAAAATTTTCTGGTAATGAAATGAATGTATTGTTCAAATTGTGGCGATATTTCTAGCGAGGACCGACCACCGCACAAACGCGTCTGTGTCCTGTGGCACCACAATTTTGTGGCGACACAACGTGTGAAAGTGTGAAATTAAAAATAATGTATTTCTACCAGTGGAGCCAATGTTATTGTTATTATACCTTTATAAATAGGTTAGGTTTATTTATTTAAAAATAACGTTATTTTAATGTATAACATTATTTACAGTAACATATACCTATTACACCTTATTACAATTTAATATAGCTTTTATAATATTAAATACTAAATAAAACAAATATTAGGCACAGGATAATATAGGTAGGTAGGTACATAAAAGTTAAAAACACCATTACTGTTAAGTTCTACACAGACTACAACAGTCAACAGTAGTGACATTGCATATTTTGTATTTTTGTAATTTAGAACGTGGAAAACCAAATATTATTTATAGATACAAAGTTTTATAATGTGACTATGAAATGTCCATGAAGAGACATTTTGGCACGTGTACATCCGTTATGATACAGGATAACGTGGGTAGCATCCGCTGACGTGCATCTCGTCCTAGAAAGCTATAAGAAGGGATACAACACTCAACAACTCCAACAGTGCCGTCTCGTCTCTCATACCGACGGGCGCTTGTCAGACTCGACTTCACGGCGCTAACAGCAACACTTCGCATCTCTTACATCTCGCCATTATATTTTTATCTGCGTTATCGAATTAATTTGAATTTGCCAATGAATAACAACACATACACATAATACTTAACAAGCTGCGTACAAAATTGTTCAACTTTCGGCCTTTCTACATATTGGAGTTTGACGTTCGTAACCAATACACATATATAATACATAAGAATATAAGATACGTAGATACATAAAATTCTCAGTTCCTCATAAACCGATTGGTACTGCTGAAAACCCCCTTCCCGTATTTTGTTTTCTCTTAAACATCGTAGCTTAACCTAGTTTATTATGCTGAACGTTGCGATACATAATTATTATGTTTAGTCTACTATAACTTAATGACCATAAGAACTTAAATTACAAATTTTGTACTACAATATTCACGTAAATATTTTCATAACCTAATTTTAATAAATAAATTAATTAATAAGCTTTATACATGTAAACATGTTCCGTTGTTCCTTAATCCTTAACTTAATATAGTTACGTATAACGATGTATACAACTTATGTTTAATGCGATATTTTCTATCAAAATAAATCCCAAGCACGACTGCATCATAAAAATATATAGGTATATTGTATAATCATAAATACGAAAATACACAATGAATATTACAAATATATTTTCATAAGCGTTTGAAGTAAGAAATTTGACGAAATTCGCAAAAACTTACAAACTGTTTTGTAGATAGAAATTCATAAAATATTTTCTCTGTATCTTAATTTTGAAGATTCTTCATAAGCAGTTTATACCGAAATCATAAAATCTAAAGAATGTGTGTATAAAGAGGATTATTTTTTGTAGACATTTTAAATTCCACTTTAGACGAAATTAGGCATTTAAACGATAAATAACGATGTTAATTTGTTAATTATTATTTAATATAATTTATAAACATTCTTCGCGGAAATTTAAAATGTTTTCATGTATTTTAAGTATTATTATGAATTTTATTTTATACAATGACATATTAGATTTATTTTAAGATATTATCTATGTATATTGTATATTGTAAATTTATAAACATACTTTTACTGTTTTACGGTATACTTACAGAATGATTTTTTTAAATTTTAAAGTTGATAAAAAAGTTATATAAATATATATTATATTATTTATTTATTTATTCAGCCAAATTAATTACAGTTAAATAGTTACAATAAATTATATTAATGATAGTTGATACGTAGACCAACTGAGCTATAAGCTCGTATATGCTCGTATCTGATATACGGAGTTCGTGGGTATCATATTATAACAATTGAACACTAATAATGATATAATAAATGCAATATTTTCGGGAAAAATTATATAAACCTAGGTACCACCTATAATAATTAAAGAAAAAATGATTTATAATAATATTAAATGACTAATAGTTATATTAAAAAAAAACATATCACTTGATGGATATTATAGGCTGATGAACCGTTTCCACTCAAAATGGTTATTTGTACACAATGATATTGTATTACTGAATTCAAAATTAACAGACCTATACTAGACGTCTTATTCGACACAGCAGAGTATGCAGAGGTATCCACTTACCTACCTTTTTTTTTTTTAATTGTTTGTATTTTTGAATGAAAATATGTTAGTCGTCTACTTTGCTCATCTTAACTTTAACTCCGGTATTAAGCACTTAACAATTATACCAATTAGTAATAAATAACTAAACTCGTTCAAAATTCAATTTGTACTTATTATAGGAATCCTAAGAACATGGTTATATACATTTTAATCATCATTTTAATTATACAAACAGTGAAATTTATGATATTTAAAGGGATTGGTGACGGTGATTTCCTGTCTTTGTCTAATACACGTGCAATATAAGAATTCAAACGTGTTCTTTATCCAACGTACCGATTGATACAGTAAAGCGATGAGAATTCTGAAAACAGATTTGAATTTGTTGTCAAGTCTACTTGAGAATGGCTAGTCCACATTTTTGTTATTAAAATTTAACTTTTTAAACAATTGAAATATGACAATTTTTTAATTACTCGTTTGTAATATTATAATGATTTTAGGATTTTGGGAGATAATATCAAAAATGTGGACTGGCCGTTCTCAAGTAGACTTGACGAAAAATTCAAATTTGTTTTTAGAATTATCATCACTTTACTGTATCAATCGGTACGTTGGACAAAAAACACGTCTAAATTCTTATGTTGCGCGTGTGTTACATAAAGACAGACAATCACCGTCACCAATCCCCTTAATATAATATTAGCTGGATGATACCTTATCAGCTCCCGTTAGACGATAATGAGTCCGTATCAGCTACGGACGTATGATAAATAATTGCTATCGGTTAATTAATATTGCTTTCTATAATAATAACGAATTGCGATACCAAGTTAGTGTAGCATAATTAGTTAGTATTTCACTTAGTTGTCTTAATCCAATTATGGTGAAGGAAAATTCAAGCACTTGGTTTAGCTTTATATATTAAAGATATAATATCAGAAATCAGAAGTATTTTAATTAATATATTCTTTGGTTTACCATTGCTTCCGCCTAATCAGATGTTGGGATGTCAAGTATAAGAGACTTGTTCCCTCTAAAACCAAAAAGTAACGAGAACTCGCTGAATTTTTTAACTATATTTGAGTTTCATTATTTGGATGACTCGCACTTTCCCTCAGACATCTGAACTGTCAACTGATATGTCGAATACAGACGATCGCACCACGAACTGCTACGAATCTTTTCAAGCAAAATGTAATGCTGAGGCAGAGTTACGGCTACTCACCCTAACATTTTTAATTTCATTGGCGTTTTGAAGTAAATAATTAATAAAGGCTGATAGGTACATATGTCGTACATAAAACTCCATAGTAGTAAGAATATTATGAAAAAAAAAAAAAAACTAAAAACCTGTAAAACATTTGTAATTTTATTCAAAAATTAATTGATTATTTATTTTAAACGTCCACATTTTCAAAATATTCTGAAGACTAAGAGGTAAGATAAGAGGTAAAATATAGTAATCTTTATGATTTGTTTAAACTTTCAGATTTGACGGTATACTATAGAAATAAAAATATTGTTTTTGTTTTAGGTATTTCATAACTGTATATAAACATGAATTAAGTTTATATAAGTTAATATCACTTTCAGCATGTTTTACGGAAATAAAAAAAAAATAAAATCAAATCAAAGGACTGCGGTGGTCCTTATAATAATAATAAACATTATCATTATATGGTTCATCAAACATGAAATAACAAAGGACACAGATACAAGACCACGTGTATGGTCCTTTTCATATGAAAGACACAGACTATAACATAAGAACTGACCGAGGCCAAACCACCACAAAGTTCCAGTGGAAGAGAGTGGAATGTCCACATTTGTTTATTTATTCAAAACTATAAGAATCATTAAATATGTGATGTTTAATTTTGTTTGTATTCTTTTTTAGTTTTTTTTTTTTTTTTTGTAGAAAGTCAAGGCTTTCCATCTTAGGGAGGTAAGGAGGAGATGTAGTAATCCTAAAAACATTGTTTTATACATTTGTAATTATGTAGTATATACGATAAATCATACAAGTGTCAAGTAGTTTAATCTATGATAATATATAAGTTAGGTATTAATAATAAATACCTTATGTTGTACATGTACGTATAATCTAAAACACGGAAGTCTATGTCAAAGGTGGAAACGACAATAAGTTGTTTTTACCGATTTACATAATCATGCGATTCGACAATAAGTTGTCACTCCACCATACATCATTGACAGGACCCATATAAATACGGGTAGAGCACCTAGCAATATTCAGAAGGAAGTTATGGTTCTATTAGACTGGCTAATGTCCCAATTGTAAGACTATTGCTCCTCGTGGACTTTGGCTGTCATAGTTATTCCCAGTGCTAGTCACTTTACATATAGCAGTTGGCTATTTTTATTTGTTTTATTAATTTTAAGTATTAAATTATTATTTATATTATAAAGTATAAGTTTTTTTGTTTTAACAACTACCTGTCTTCTCGCAACCATCTCAAGCTTACCGGAGCCGTAGGACGTCGTAAAAATTAACATAGTAAGCAGTGTCCTGCACAACGCATGGTGATCACAAATTTGAGGAATCGTGTAATTTTTTGGAATTAATAAAATTTTTTTTTCATATCTGGATATGAAGTTGTTCGGTATAGCGTATAAAATAATTAACATATTTGTAGCAGCTCACTTGTGAGCAATAGTTTATGATGTTGATTTGAGGTTTTAAATAAAGTTGACAAAATTTAATAATTTCGAAGTGTATTATTTATTAAAAATATTTCAAAGTGGTTGACAGATGAGAATATTCTAAGTGTTTTTGAATTAGAAAAATGAAAAAGTGTTTAAAATTCAGAAAAATAGACCAGGTCCCCAAGACAAAATTATTACACCCGTGACGTCAAGGTGCTCGTTCTAACTCTGAGGAATCACGTCTGCCAGAGGCCTATTTCGGACCCCCTTTTATATGTTCGATGCTACCCTCCATAGGACAGGTCCTTGCTGGTGAGTCACACGCACGTCATCACGTTCCCACACTCTGCGTCAATCGTACGCTGATCACATATTTTAGAATATAATATGCGTACGTATGATGATGCTGTGGTCCTATAACGTCCGGTTGACGAACCGCCCACACGCCTCGGTACAACCGTTACGCTTAGTATTTCCAAAAAAACTATTCTGCCACCTCTATTGATTATATAGGCCCATAACCCTCTCATTGAGTCTCATTATCAAGATCGTTTAATATTTTCGTGAGAGGGTGTCGCTGAGTTATTCCCAGAATATATTATGTAATTTCTACCCTTCACTTTTAGACCCAACTAAGTATTTGGCCGTTAAATCCTAAGAAGTAGTACCTTCGTGTATTACGTTTAGTATATATCCTACGCAGTACCTACATGTGTTATATTCAGCACGTAGCATATTGATAAATAAATGAAAAAAAAAATGTTCGACCGTATACAAAGAGTGTATCTTATATAATACAATAACCGTAAGACGTGTATTTGTTTGGAACTCTTCAGTTATTTACATTATCTATTGTCGTATACGTCGATCACTCAACGTACCTACCCATTAAAATATGAACAATCAAAATATTTACAAATACTACACTGCGTTAGTGGTAACCTATATAACCAGTATCGACTGCCTTTTTGGACATCCTATTCTCCTTATATATTAATCACAGACGCAATTTCAGTTTTTAATTTTGAGGGGCTCAATATTTTTAAATGAAGCAAGCCCGTGAGGGGCTTCGCCCCCCCCCACACCTCTCATTCAAATACCGAAATCATAGTTATCTCACCAATTTTCTTGCATAGATTATACATCCATTAACAAAACTAAGAAATATTTAGATATTTAAAAATATAACATTTATTTATTAGGTATATTATAATTGTAACCGTCGGTTCGAAATTGTAAATTTATCCAAAATTTGTTCGTTAGACAATTCATTTGACAAATCTCGTTCTGTATAAATTATTGATAAATTGGTAAATCTATCTTGATTCATCGAAGTTCGAAGCCAATTTTCAATCTATTATTTTTTCAAAGAACGTTTAACATATTTTGTATATTAGATAATTAATGAAGGATTCAAAACTTAAATTTAAATACAATTTTTGGAGGGGCTAAGCCCCTCCAAGTCCCCCAAAGTGCGCCTATGATATTAATTACTTATATATTATATTGTTGACTTTATTTTATTCTATAGTTATCTTATTGACTACGCATAAAATTATACTAGTTGCAATATTATTGATATCTTACCCTATAGTTACAGTATGGTTAAAAACGATTATTAATTATTATATTGTTACACAATAATAAAATTGTTTTTTTAACCTACTTGCATGTCTTATATTGTTATTTAACTTATTGGTTATTGTTTTTAAATTTCACTTATTACTTATGGTTGTTTTCTTAACCTAGTTTTAAATACTAACGTTACATATTTTAATTAATATTTTATTAATTACTCAATACAATATTATATCTAAAAATATTATCATGTTCCTTGATCTCCCTCCTATATAGACATATATTGGGGAACGGTAACCTATGTAAACTGCATAATTCGGACACTTTATACGGTCGGCGGTCGGGTGAAAAGATACATTGCAGAGCACGGACACTGAACTATTATATTTCATAAATTATATGTTATAAACCTAAGTAGTAAGTGTATATCTTGTCAATTATAAAATGTAAAAATTAAACTACTAATGAGTAATGTTATAAATATAAATATAGTACATTAACAAGTTAAAATAATCAAAGTTTTTTTTAATTGATCACTACATTATATTATCAAAAATAAGTCATGTTAAAAAATAAATTAAAAGTGAGTATAATATAATAAATATAAATAAAAAAATAATATCGAAAAAATCTATAAAATCTACACCTAAAATAAATTGAATTAAAAATGTTTCCCTTTTTTTTTTGTAGCTGGTTAAATAATAACATAATATAATAATTTTATAGTTTATGATTGTCACCAGCATTGGATTTTTGTCTCTTATGAAGTTTATTATCACATTCGTCCAATTCGTCACATTCGCCCCCAAAATTGTTCAAAGCTCGGATTAGTTGTCCCTTCTTGTTTACTTAACGAACATTATTCTACCCTCCACTGAAATTATTTGATCGATGAGACAGTCGTTGTCTTTGGTGAAATGCATTTGAACCTTAAACGCAAACGATGATTTGATTAAATTCAATATCGCTCCTGGGAAATATATTTAATTAAAAATTAATATCGATTGGTAATAATCCACGATTTTTTCCTATTATTGGAGTGAATAGTATACTTAGATTTACCAAATAATATTTTAAACTCGATAACATTTTTAATAAAATTGGTCATGACTTTTATTAAGACTTGTTTATATAATATGTCTAGGTATATCATTATACTTGATGTATATAATAGTACAAACTACAAAGTGTCCTAGTTTCGCACTTTTAATGCTCGACCGTACTAAGTAACCAAGAACGACACCTAATATTTACTGGTTTATACCCATTTCTTTTTACGTAGCAGCGATGTAAGTATAGATTATTTATGAAGGGTGCCAGGGCGTAGTAAACCGGTGTCACCGCTGTACAACATATAGGTAAATTTTCCACCGGAGGTACACCAGATATGTGCGGATTTATCTATTCGAAATCGATAAACAACATTTTAATTAAAACAATGCTAGTTGTTCAAATAACTATCACACTAGTTGTTATACCTATGAATTAGAATATTAATTGAAGAATTGATTTATCAAAACCATATTACACGTAGGTATGCTCTAAAACTGCGTTCACTTGACGCGCACTGCACTCCTTAAATCCAAACGTGAGACTGAGAAACTTTCACAAAGTAGTTTCACTTCGACGTAGAGTGGCTCTAAGGCACCAAGAGGTGACTACAAAGGCCAAGATTTTCAGTTATCTGTAAAAATTAAGCTGTTATAATTGCTGTACATATCAACGTATTTTTCTAACATTGTATCACAATAAAATATTCATGTTTTGTCTTTACCAGGCGGAGCTCTTCATTAAAACTCATCATTATGTATTTTTTTATTATAAATAATTTTTATTATTACTTATTGGGATTTTGCCATTGGTAATGGGGGGGTCAACTCCCCCTTATCCCTTCTTTACGGCTAGACCAGAAGTCATATATTATTATGATTTATGACTAACGCGCCTTTGTTGTTCACTCGAGTGAATGTTGTTTTTGTAAATACGAATAAATCATACTTGAAATATCAGTGGAATTTTGACTATAATAGTGATATTATAATATCACGGACTGAGATTAATTAAGATACTAAGATATCTTAGTCCAGCGGTTCTCAAACTGTGCTCCTTTGAAACATCTGAACTAAGCACAGATATTATTATTCGTTAAATTGTTTCAAGTTACATTTATATTGTATAAAGTTTGTATAATACAAATTTATTGATCTATAATTTTTTATGAGTTGTAAAATTGATAATTCAAGTTTTTGGGGCTCTGTGAATTTTTTTGTAGCATTTCAAGGGCTACACGAAAAAAAAGTTTGAGAACCGCTGTCTTAGTCCTTGATTAATATATTATATAGGTAATTAATCGTTATTTCGAACATTATTAAACAACGGCTTGTTGATTTTGTCAACAGCCTTGGAGTGTCATTCAAATTGTATTAATATAATATTTCCAATAATAATTAGCCTGTAACAATGACTAAACATATTTGAAAAATATTAAATTACCTAAGTATTCTATTAATGTAAGTTAAGTATTTCCTAATATTGTGCTTTTAAACCGGTGTGTTTCGTAGTGTCGTCAAATCACCAAAACAATTTATTAGCAATTTTTTATGAATTTCATTGATATTTAGTATTTACATGTAATAATAAACTATGTGGCTTTCAATTTGGATTTGTCATTTTCTAGTCGTAAAAAAAAAATACTGAGAACCACTGCACATACATGTGTGTGTGTATGTGTGTGTGTGTATGCATATAATATAATATAGGTATGTATTATATTTATATTTTACTGAAAAGCATGAATACCGGTTTGCCTAGTAAACATCTAGGATACACAAAATAATTTGGTCAAACCTTGAATGATTTTTGTAGGTCGGACTTTTACAAATGCGATTCGATAAATCTTAAAATGAACAACCTGCAGCGTTAGTAAAAGTCCGAAATTTTTATCAAATACTAATTATGTGATTTTTTCCTTTCTTTGTACTCGTATATTCGTATACATAAATAATCATTATTATTAACTTCATTAAATAATATATTATATTTTTCATTAGTTATATATAATATATTGTAACGTGCCACGTACAAGCAACCAAATGATATAGTGTTGAATGGAATAATTGTAAAAAATGAAGACTGGTTAAATTATTCTAAGTGTTTTTTATTGAAAAATATTCTAAGTCCAAATGATTTACCTAATTATTGAACTGGGTGACGTGAAGGTGCTCGCTCTAACTCTAGTGGATCACGTATGAAATGTGCCTATTCAGGGCCCCCTTATATATCATCCAGGGACTACCGCGGTACCTTCGGGTCCCCGATGGCCAGTGCGCGTGTATCCGCTTCTTCCCGCGCCTCTGCGTCATTCGTACGACAGTGTGTATCAATTAGATATCTATATTATTCTATAGGGTGATAATTGTATACCTTTAATATTCTACCAGGTAACAAGTATACGTGCAATGATCTGCCTTTGACACTGAACGATGCCGCCACATAATATAACTTGTTATAATGCAAATATTGTCGATGCGGACAGCGTTCTTACGCCGCCGTTGATGATTGTTAATGTATTAAGAAAATCTGTAGTTGATCACCTGCGCACTTTTAGAACCTTTTAGCATTTTATTTGTTCTACCCTTGTCGTATTTATAAAAGTGTTTGTTGCACCCCCAATGTTTAGGTTATTGTTGACTACGGTATGTAGTAATTTATATACTTTATTTAATATAAGTATCAGAGCACGTTGCAATATACAAATTTTTTTAATTATTTTTTACCGTGATGACGGTATTTGAAAATTCATAAAATCGTGTTTTAAGTGACATGATATTGAATGTAATGCACTATTGAACTATTCGCGACAATTTCGTAAAACGAATACTGCTTGTAAAGTTATTTGTAGGCCTGTATATCAATCAATTGTCTGTATTGTCTGTATAACCTGTTCCATATCATTAACTAAATTACAGATAACTTTTATCGCACGGAACATAGTAGATACATTTTTGGTCAACTGATTATTGATTGCATGAGTAGGTACATACACTTATCAAGGTCTTCAAAAAACCATGATTTATATTAAAATCAAAATCAAAATTCCCAAAGTCGATCGCAGTTTATAATAATTTGTAAGTTTGTAACAATACGTTATATTATGTTGTATGTACCTATTTAATATACTAGTAGGTATAGTAGCAAATGTAGTATCTAAGCTATACTTAAATAATAATAATAATTAATATTTTTATGTACAAATAGCAAAGGAAAAAATATCACACAATCAGTAAAGATTTCTTACTTTTACCAACGTCGGTTAATTATTATCCTAAGATTTGTCGAATCTCGACTGTAAAAGTCCCAATTACAAAAATCATTCGGGATTCGATCAAACTATTTTGTGCCTCTTAGGGTTTACCGGCGGTATTCGTACTTTCACTGGAACATATTGTACAATATAATATATGTAAACACATACACACACATGTATAATATGTATTGGGCAGCAGTGGTTCTCAGTATTTTTTTTACCACGACAAAACGGCAAATCTTAATCCAAATCTAAATTGATGGTGTCTCACTTAAATCATTTAGGCCTAAGATTATTACGTGATGAAATTTGGAAATTTACCGACAGCAGCAGTCGGTAAAACTTAGGATTTACCGGTATTCATAGTTTTACCGTGACCTAGCCTAACTTATACTTGTTTTCCATCGTCGTTGGCATGACCTCAATGCTGTGCCTGACTTAAAGAACATTCAACACAACACTAAAAACAAGTTCACGATAAATTTAGAGAATGTCTTTATCTAATAAAAATGGTGTGGCCTCACACTATAACACTAACTATTCAATGAGATATAAACATTTGAAAATATGGGTGTGACGTCATAGATTAGAAGTCTGAACGGCGACATACATTTTACGTGTAAAAGCGTCAAGCTTGATACGATTTCAATCGTTAAAGATAATATTTTTTTTTTACTTAACCCTAAGTGCTTTTTGCGTGTATATTACTGGTGAGATTTTAATTTTGATATATTTTCTAGTTTTTTCACAGTAGATAAAATTATTATCGTAAATTTCATAACATTTGGTATTTATACGGCAGTACGACGCCAAGTCGCCAATCAATAATTTTACTTAATTATAACTTATAATAACGAGAGATATATAATTTTAAATCACATCATCATCATATAGTATAAAATATATACTTGGGATTATGATCATTTTGAAATACCTACTATTTAAACATATTTTTTTCAACTTTAGATTTTTACCAAAACGTTTTTCTTTGTTTCGACTACAATAATAGGTAGGAGGTATATAGTACATACTAATAAACTTAAAAAAAAAATAGCGTTGTGATTAAAACGACGGTCGGCAAAATAAAAGCCAAAAATATAAATAGAGTTTTGTGGAAAACTTGTATCATCGAGTCGTAACATAGGTACCTATACAAATCTATATAATATGTACAACATACGTTTTACAAAACCTTATTATGCTGTAAATCGCAATTAATACAGCCAATTTCAAACACTGCAGTTTTCGGCGGAAAAATGGCCGTTGGCGTTTTCAACGATTCGGTCCTCCGACACTGCAGTTCGTATTGTTATTTCGGCAACGGTACGCGCTCTACTGCGCAAGGCTGCGTCGAGACGCACGCGATCTCCGGCGGTGAAGGGCCGTGGGATGGATATCGATTTTCTCGCTATCCGACCGAACACTTAACGGGCGGCGTGTGCATGTGAAAAATAATTGTTTCCGACGTCCAAACGGCAAACAATATCGTCCGTCGCACTCGCAGAAGATACAAATAAATAAATGTGACGTATACACAATCAGCGCCCGCGGACGAGAGTAACACGAGACGTTTGCTCAAGAAAATAACTCGGACTTGTGTATATTTTTATTGTTATAGTAGTCGAGTAGTCGAGTGGTTGATAATTTTACTTTTGAAGACGAAAAAACTCCGTCATATGATATGGCATGGAAATTGTTGTTAGTCGTTTACAATTTCATTGTACTGGCGCACTGCGGTGAGTACCTCCTAATAATAATTATTATCAATTAATAATAATATATAATATTAAAATATAATATGATACCGATAACGATACCTGAACGTGATAAGTGTGATAATGTGATATTTTATAAGTATTTAAGTATTTCATTCGATTATTCAATTAAAAATGTTACTACCTTTTGCTGAAAAAAATGTTTGTGTCATATCGTATACACATCTTATACGCACTGATAATAATATTAAATTCTGAGAAGGAAATTATAAAAGTGTTTTGTTTTCTCTGTATAAGATTAATGTTTTTTTTTAATAAATATATTATTTTTATATTAAAGTAAATATGTTAGGTATTATTTCTTTTACACACACAATATTTTATAATATATAAATAATAATATAAAAAATATATATTTTTTAATATTTTATATTTTATAAATAATAATTACGATATTATTATAAATACATGGCACAAAATTAAAGATCCAACGAAAAAAACTTTTTAGTGGCTCGGTGAGTCTTGTGGACCTCGTCCCCCTTAATTCGAGCTTATAGATATACCTAATCGGTTTTGTACTGATAAGTAAAAGTGAATGTATAACTCACCCCTAAACATTTTTTCAGGCTACACTTTAAATTTACAATAATATTAAGTAGGCATAAGCGAAATTTTATACTTCCGGAAAAAAACACAGAAATCCGTTTGCTGTAAGTAAAGTAAATACCTAGTTGTAATTTAGTGTTCCTCGTCATTATTATGAAGAGGTGGTTGTAACAAAGATGTCTTAAATTTAAATTCAATAATAAATCATAATAGTTATAGGCAAAACGATTTTGAACGGAAGTGATCTGTAATAGATAACTGCACATATTTTTTAAACAAATTTTCTAAAATCCTTTTTTTTATTAGTCAATGTCACCCAATTTTTAGATAAGAGAATGTCAACTGATAGGCAACAGGCTGATTGATCAGCCTATATTTCTATGGATATTTTACTGTTTTATATTTTATGAATTTATTACTATTATTATAGTAACTGGAAAAAAATTATATTAGTTTACCTAACAATAATTTGTAAATTTATTTTTATATGATATTGACTTTTGTCATAGTTGACTGGTCGGGAAAAATCTACCAGACAAACGCGGCTCTAGAAAAAGAAAACCTAATGTTTTGCTACGAATGCAATACAATGGTGAACGGGAAAAGCTGTAGCAATTTCACGGACAAGGAAGAGTATTCGAGGTTTTCCACGAAATGCATAGGAGATAGAAGAACATGCATGGTAATTTTATTATACTACTCGTTTAATATAATTTATATTTCATAGTATTGCAACGTGCTCTGATACTTAATATATAAATTACTATATACCATAGCTAATGATAACCTAAACATTGGGGGTATAACAAACATTTCTATAAAATATACGATGAGGGTACAACAAATGTTCTTAAAGTGAGCAGATGATCAAGTACAGATTTCCTTAAATATAAACTTTAATATAAACATACCTAATAGTCATCAACGGCGAAGCGACGTGAGAACGCCGGCACAATGTTTACATTGTCAAAGACAGATCATCGCACGTACGCTTGCCACCCGGTAGAATATATAGATATACAATTACCACCCGGTAGAATATTTTAGTCATATAATTGACGTACGGTATCGCTCAGATAACGCAAAGCGTGGGTAGAAGCGGATGCAGGTGCAGATGACCAACAGGGACCTGAAGGTACCGCGGGAGTCCCTGGACGATATATAAGGGGGCCCAGATTAGGCACATTTCAGACGTGATCCATCAGAGTTAGAGCGAGCACCTTCACGTCAAACCAAATCAATAGTTTTGTCATTTGGACTTAGAATATTTTTCATAAGTTTAATTATTTAATTAATTGGACTTAGAATATTTTCAATAAAAAACACTTTGAAAATATTTCAAGAGTCTTCATTTTTTTACAACAACCTATCCGATACTACATCATTCTACTGCTTGTACGTGGCACGTTACAGTACTACATTAGTATAATTTATATTCAATAATTTTAATTAATAACATTGTCTTAATGTCATTCATTATTGGTATACAATTAAATAAGATGAAGTTATTTCAAAATATGTAATCGCTAGTATGAAATTGACTCATTTTTAATCTGAAATTTGTATTCAATAATTATGTATTTACATTAAGATACGCGCCTTAATATCATCACATATTATGATAAACAATACCGAGTGAAACGGCGTGTCGGCCTTTATTTTTATTGATATTTTATAATTTATTTGTACTGCTGAGTACTTATAACGTACTTACACTATTATGATAGACGCCTAATTAATTTTTCGTTTAAATATTCAATTTTCTCAAAATTTGAACTACTATTAAAATGTGCTCATGTATTTTAAATATTTTTATATTTTTGGGAGAAAAACATAAATTAAACTCGTATTGAATTTCAAGATTTAGCTATTAAAATAGAAAATGTTATACATATTTAACTACAATTAATAATCAGCAACTTTTGTGATTCTGTAATAGCCAATACGGGCGATTAGTGTTACGTCACAAATGTTATAAATCCTTATCAAATGTCCCCATTGGATCCAAACAAATATTTTGTACTATATGAAAAGCATATACTTTTAGAAAATTTGAAAAAAATTGTAGTTTGAACTTTCAATTTACGCGATTTTTCATTAAACAACTATGCACAGTGTATTAGTACACACAAACCTTAAGAATTAAACAATTCTGCTTAAACAACGTGTAAAATATTAATTAAAGCGAAGTTATCACATTGTAATAGTCTTTGTTTGGATCCAACGGATCCATTGATAAGATTTGTACGTTCGATAAGAACGTGTATGACGTAAGCACTAATCGTCCGTATAGGTATATTTAATTATAATATATAAATCATTTAATATTTGATTATTTTGACTATGTTAAGTATTATTCATAGTAAAAATGCTGAATAATAAAATTTAAATATGTGTGCTATGTGCTCTGATGTCTATATATTAAATATAATACACATAGATACCAGAACGTAGATCTTCGTTCGCTAATATTATGATGAAAAATAAATTATACGAGTTTTGTCAGTTCTGAAAATTGTGAGAAAGTTGGCCTATTATAACATTATTAGATACCTACTATTATTAACGTAGGTATATAACGAATTAAGAATTCGCACATCGTTAATTATCAACAAGTTTCTTACAAATACTTTTTAATTCAAAAACTATTAACGTGTTTTAAAATGTGTTTTGTAATATGTTTTTGGTATGCTATCGTTTAATATGATTTTAATATGGTGTCGAGTGAGTCACTGTAATGGGTGTGTTAAATATGTATTATTCAAAAAATTGTAACAATAAAAAATAAATTTTTTTTCCAAAACCGTGGGTGTTTTCTGAAATAATGAGTGAATTACATTAATAATGAACTACCCGGCCGTATTTATATACAGGTTGAGTTAGCTTATATCACTGTGGTGATAGATAAATCGTATTCTTTTATAGGTACATCAATTGGAATTATTCTTCAATATAAGAGCTTTAAAATATTAATAAAAGCTTCAATGAATTAAAATACATACATGTATATTATATTGTATATAAGTACATTTAATTACTAGAACATCTACTCGCACATAAATCAAGATTATAATAATTTAAATAAACGTATTTAATATAAAGATATAAGAATCTTTGATCGAAATCACCTGGCAGTTTTTGTAACATTTACCACCACCAACAAATTTTTCGAATATGTGTCGAAGAGTAAATACATAAATTCACGTTGTGTGCGTGCTAATACAGTGTAATACATATATACTAGCGTTGTTTTCTTAAAAATAATTTAATATTTTCGAAATGTCAAATATGTTAATGGGCCGAGCCTTACCGCGTGCCACCGCTGTATGCTACGGTTTTGCGTTTTTGTCGCACAATAGTTTGGAACGCTCTTCTTTGTGATTTTTGAGTAGGTATTTAGTTTTGAAGAATAACGACATAAAGTAGTAATATGTTATTGCGTATTACACTGAAAACATAATATAATATAATACATTTATATATTGTAGCGTGCCACGTATGAGCAACAGTAGAGATGTAGTATGAAGTAGATTAGTTTAAAAAATAAAGACCGACGAATTATTTCTAAGTGTTTTTTTATTGGAAAAATATTCTATGTTCAAATAATTAATTTTATTAACTCTGAAAAATATTCCAAAAGGTACACTTATTGAACTGGGTGACGTGAAGGTGCTCGCTCTAACTCTGGTGGTTCGCGTCTAAAATGTGCCTAATCTGGACCCCCTTATATATCGTCCAGAGACCCCCGTGGTACCGGCAGGTCCTTGCTGGTCAGTGCACGTACATCCGCTCTTGCCACGCCTTTGCGTCATCCGCGCAACGATGTGCGTAAATCATATCCCAACAAAAACACTACGCCAAACTCCGTGTAAAAAAACGCTCAGTATAAAAAAAATCCACCTCAAAAAGTTGTGATATCATTTTATAGCTATGTATTTAAACTATATAAGAATAGATATATTATTATAATTTATGTTAAAATTCATTGCTTATAAATTGAACTTAGCTGGTGACATTATTTAAAACTCATGAGAATTCATTCGTATTGAGTATACATGTTATCTTTGAAAATGAGTGATACTAATTAAGTGTTATATAAATTAATTGTTATAATTACTAATTAAGTGTTATAATTTTAAAGTCACCAGCTAAGTTCAATTTATAAGCAATGAATTTTAACATAAATTATAATAATATATCTATTCCTATATAGTTAAATACATAGCTATAAAATGATATCACAACTTTTTGAGGTGGATTTTTTTTATACTGAGGTTTTTTTACACGGAGTTTGGCGTAGTGTTTTTGTTGGGATATCACTAATTTTTTTCATGTTATTATTATTATGTTGTTGTTGTAATCATTATTATTAAATATTATAATGTCATATATGTATTATTATATATCAAACATTTAAGTTTTTAATTATTTTTTTCCTGAAAACACCGCCACCGCAAGCGCTGTGACAAAGCACTCGCGTACGGTAAGTGTGTGTGTGTATTTCCTCAGTGGGCGGGGAACTTCATGCGGGCCGCAGGGAATATTATCAAATAACATTTTCTTTTTTTGCCATAAAAATTCATAATATATTTGGCTATAACTCCATTTATAATGTTCAGATCGGATTAAAAAGTGCAGCATGCACTTCTACGGAACATTTCCAATAAGATTGGTGCATTGTCAAACTAAATTATTGTACAAGAAATTAGGTATGCATTGTCAACTATTTTTTTTCGTGATTTCAGATGCTTCCTGTAATTATACCCGGCAGTTGTCACGCGTTGTGATTGCCGATGCGTTCATTTTAAGGCGTTTTTTTTTATACTTAGCGCGACCCTGCCGGGTCGTTGGATATCTATAATATCCTGTCAAATCATAAGCGTGCGTATTATATTTAATATAAGTATCAGAACACGTTGCAGTACTTATAGGTTCTATATCTGTATGAATCTATTTTTATTGTTGTACATTATTTATAAAAAGATGAGTTATATAAGTTGATACATATAAATACTATATTTTCAACAAAAAAAAAAAAAATATATTAACTTACTTGTGTAATACCAAAGATAAAATAAATGACTAATGGATATATCAAAAAAAAAATTAATATCACTTTGTGATATACTTATAAACTGTTTCCGCTCAGATTTTTTTTTTTGTATACATTTATGTATAATAATATTGTAGCAGTTCACGTGTGAGCAACAGTAAGTTTCGTTGAATTGAAATAAATTTTACAAAATATTTCAAATTGTATTTTTATTAAAATTATTTCAGTGTTTGACAAATGAAAATTATTCCAAGTCCTAGAGACCAAATTATTACACTGACTGGCGTGAAGGTGTTCGCTCTAACTCTTGAGAATCACGTCTGGCAATTGCCCGTCTGGGGCCCCTCTTTATATGCTCGGTGCCCCCCTTATTATCGATAGGTTAGTATCACACACACGCCGCCGCGTTTCCACTTTTTGCGTTAATCATATGCCGATCACGTCTTTTGGAATTGTAACGTGCCACGTACAATCAGTTGAATGATGTCGAATCGGAAAGGTTGTTTTGAAATAAATGAAAACTCTCGAAATTATTCTAAGTGTTTTTATTTAAAAATTATTCTTAGTCCAATTAATTAATTTAATTAAACTTGTGAAAATATTCTAAGTCCAAATGACAAAACTATTGATCTGGGTGACGTGAAGGTGCTCGTTCTAACTCTGGTGGATCACGTCTGAAATGTGCCTAACCTAACCCCCTTTTACTGCAGCCCACCCAGCTCTCCTCTAAATCTGGCCCTGATAATATAGGTCATAAGATATCAAAGCACGTAGCAATGTATCATAATTTAATTAAAATTTAATACATTTATAATATAGTGACTCACTAGCTATTATTGATACCTAACGTTCAGCCGAGTGGAATTCACTTGGCTACTTTTTTCTTTTCACATAATATTATGTATTTGAAAATCAAATTTTTACAAAATTCGTCAACATTATGAAAATTTAAAACAATGCTCCCCGTGAGTAGTTTATTGGTAAGCTGAACCTAAAAAAAAAAATTAAAAAATGTATATAACACAATTTTTATTTTTATTACGAGTATTATAATGATTTATTAATACCTAGTACGTATAACCAGTGACCAATATATGACTCGAGTAACGCGATCGTGGTCTTGCGGTGTTCACAGGTGAAACGATACTCGTACACGACGAGCAACGAAAGCACAACTTCCGGCCAACAGCTATGGTCACTCGAACGCAACTGTTCGGCCAAATGCGAAGACGGGTGCATCGTGATCGGCGAACGGATCAAGATCTACGCGTGCCAGGCGTGTTGTGAGTCGCCACTGTGCAACGTGTCCAACGGATCCCATCGTCGGCCCGCAGCTCCTTCGCCGGTCGTGTGTCTGGTGTTTATGTTCTTGCTCTTGAGAACTGTCGTGGGTCAGCTGCCGTTACAGCCGTCAAAACGACCGTCCGTCACTCACACGTCGACTTCCGTTTCCGCCTCGTCCGATCCCTTCCACTCGTCGTCGGACGCTAGGTTCACCACAAAATTCAATAAACATTTTTTAATTTTATCGTCGAGCTATCACCTCGCGGTGTATCGTCGGTAATTTTTTTCTTCTCAAATATATAAATCACCGATTTTTTATCGTTTATCGTATAAATATAATATATTGTTAAAAAATTGTACCTGTGTAGCGCCGTAGTGGTTCGTGCCTACCCATACGGATTTACATATAGGTACAAAATATATTATGCAATAATACATCGTATAATGAGACGATTTAGAGGCGCCGAAATACTGATGAATCACTATCCATCCTCCGTAAATCAATTTAATCTACCTTTAATTTAACTGATTAACACTGAAACTTTTATGTCGAATAACGATCACCACTATACCATAATATTATATTATCACATGCTACAAGTCATAGATAAAACTTATTATTTTCAGCGCCTCTGTATTATATATTATACGGTTTTGATAAATATTTTTCGATTAACGGTGCAAAACTGAACGATAAATTATTGCCCATTTTCCATCGGTACTTATCTACCTTTAACATATTATATTATTATACAATAAATATTACTTTTCTTTTTTTTTTTGTACTTTATTTCTGAAAATCAATCATTTTTGTTCCCTTATAAATAAAATGTTCTTCATGATTGTAGCTATTCATCATTTGCTAATGACAGAAATGTATATAATATAGTATTGATTTCTATATTCTATACCTACAATATGTTTATATCATTAATTAATTATAAAAAAAATGTATAGGTTACTTATCTATCTATGTCTAGTATAAAATAAATTTGTGAGCACAACAAACATTTTTAACAGTAATTAAGTACATAATCGTCATAAACTTTTTTTTATCAATTACCTCGGTTAGCACTGGGTGTATTGTACAGGTGTCAAATAGAACAATTTTCATTGGATACCTACATGATATATCCCATTAAGCTAAACTGAATATAATATTTAATATATCATATACCATAATATATCCATATCAATTATCATAAATAAATTCTGGAAAAAAAGACAGAGTATAATATTTTTAAAATACAAAATATTATGTATTAAGTATAGTTAACCTATTCAGAAAATAGACATGCACAAGTATAATCAATACAATGTATAAATAGTATATTATTTTAAATTAATATTTATTAGATAATAGTTCAAAACATTTAACACAATCGGCAGTATTCAATAAGTTAGCTGTATAATGATCATATAACTACCACAATCACAGATAAGTTTACTTATTTTCTGTAAATCAGAACTCAGAATAAAGGTTGGTTTTTAAATGCTTACTACAATGGTAACGCTTATAAAAATATCTCACATAAAAGTACACCGTGTAATAACAAATTGAATAAAGTTTTACAAAGAAATAAATACATCAGAATTTAAATACGATTTTAACAAACCCATAATACCAACACATTTTATATAAAAAAGTTATACAAACAAAATATATTTCTGTAAATATAAAAAAAAAGTACCATTTTAATTTTTTTTCACCATTACACAACAATATTTAAAATAAAATTATTTTGAGTAGTTTATCAATTAAAATAGTACTTACAAAAGCCATGTAATCATGTTAATTGCACCATATATAAAATACAAGTGATTAGACATTGGCTTATATTGTGGTAACTAGTAATATTAAATTGTGGAAGACTTGGAACACATAGTTCATTAATCATTACTATCACTAGCATAATCTAAAGTTAAGTCTACTAAAACATTTAATATTTTGTATAATGACCCAATTGGCAAGTATACAATATACAGTAAGTTAAGTACACAATGCATGTTTTCATTATGAAAGTGGTTGAAAAAAAAAACCAAACATAATACAGCACCTTATTAAACTTGGGTAATAAAATAAGTTTCTCTTAAACTAATATACTATTATTACATAGGTATCTAATTTATTTGAAAATATATATTTATAATTTTATAACTTTTCAATGACAATAAAATACCTACTTGTTTATTATAATTATTCAGAAAATATATTACTCATCTTTACTTTTTACTAAATACATATATATATATTTATAGTATGAAAATACTTATTATAAAATATATACATGTGACACAAAACATGGAATCAGGAATGTCACTTTCTCTATAACAAAACACCGTAAATTTCTGTTCATAGTATACTTTAAATAATAAAATAAAAACATTTTTATTTTGATTTAGAAAAGGTAATATTTTCCTGGATATTATGAGTTAAGAAGAGTAGTATTCTAATATAATTTATTACTATGTGAAACAAAAAAATAAATATATGAAAACAATTTGCATTAAATTTGATTATACTTTTGAATGGTATCATTAAGGATACTATTTAAAAGGAAAAAAATACCAATAATTTAATGATTTCATAAAAATATATCTAATAGTTTTAATAGAAGTTATAAAATTTCTAATAGTAAAACTTTATCATATATAATTTAAAATTTTTAAAAACAGAAATATTATAGTATCTTTTATACATTTTTCACAACAATATAAATAAATTAAAACTAAAAAAACAGATAAGAAGCCCACATCTCTTCCATTTTTGTTGTTACTATTTTTTTTTTTTTTAGTAAATGAATTATTTTTAAAATGTTCCTTAACAAAATTGTTTAACATTGTACATTTATATAAAAACAAAGTCTGTAACAGTATTATAAATCAGCTCCACACATCAGCAGAATATCTTTTCTGTTGTTCCATTTTTTTAACGTAATTGAGTGCTTGACTATTGGTCATTTGACCTTTTTCCATGACAACTTTTACAATAATATTGTGCACATCCTTTGCCATACTCCTCGCATCACTAATCGTACAAAAATTGAATATCATATACATTTAAAATTATTATACAATTATTTAAAACAATTGATACATACCCACAAACATATAAATGACCATTTTTTTCACCGATTATATTCCATAATTCGTCAGCATTTTGTTCTAACAAATGTGTTACATATATCTTTTCAGGTTGATCACGTGAAAATGCCAAATGTAGCTAAATTATTATAAAAATAATGAATTTAGTAAATATTAATTTGGGCAAATTTTCTTTTTTCAAGTACAATAGTAACAAATGTAGTAAGTAATAATACATTTTTAATTTACCTTTGTCAAGGTTCCATTAGCAACATATTCTTGTAGTTCATTTTCATAAATGAAATCTTCATCCTTCTTTCGACATCCAAAGTATAGAACCATTTCACCAATTTCTCTTCCTATATAGATAACAGTTACCATAATTTAATTAAAAAAAAATGTCTCTAAGAGGATGACACACCCGCACATGTTCTCTCCGTCTTACAAACGTACAAAATAATAAAAACCGTATTATAGGACAAGGACTACTCAGACTATAGTCCAAGATGAGCAACTAAATTTTCACATTAGAAATAGGAGATTTTAGACTGTGTATATCGTTTTTATTTTTCTAATATCAAAACTACAAAAAAAGTTATCCAAGTTTGAATAACACAAAACTAATGGATGGAACTTTTTTTATATTAATGATACGAGTGGTTTTTACCCACGTGATGCGGTTTTTACTATGTTGTACATTTGTAAGACAAAAACAACACATGTAGGAGTGGTGTCCTTTTAATGAATACATTTACAGTTAATATAATTTAAAATATTAATTACAAACCTTCTTTACGTGCATAATCTCTTTCTTGTATAAAACCTCGGAATGGTGCTAGTCCTGTACCAGGACCAATCATTATAATTGGAGTTTGACTTTTAGGAGGCAATCTATAAATAAAAATTGTATTAAAGTCTAAGCAAACACATTATTTTTAAATAATTATAAATAAACAAATAAAAAAAAAAAACAAGTGAATTTTTTTTAAAAACTATAAAATTGAAATATTTTAGTTTTTGTTTCATTTATTTTTATTTAAGCTAACTATAATAATTACCTGAATTGAGATCTTCTAATATAAATAGGTATAGTAGGTTGTGGAAGTTCATCATTGGTTGGTTTCAGTTGGGCTAACAAGTTAGTGGCAACACCTTTATTGACACGATTAGTAGGAGTAGTATAATTTACTAGAACTGCTGTAATATGGATAGATTTTGGGTACACTTTTGGTGACGAGGATATAGAATAATAACGACACTGCAATCGTGGAAGTAGTTCACATAAATGGTCCAAATCGGGCTTAACACTCGGTAAATCTTCCAAAATATGAACAATATTACGGTTGTCACGTAAAATCCAATCGTGGAATTCTTTTTTGCCCTCTGGGGTTGAGCTTGCCATAAGCTTTAATTTTTCTTGATCCTAAAAAAATAAATACAAAAATGATAGAATTAAAAAAAATAAGCTAATGGTTATAATTAGCAATGATTGTTAAAAAACAAACAAACCTTTGGATCACTTGCATATTCTATTAATTCTTTCATAATATGTGTACGTGGATTTGAAGTTATATCCAAATAATAAGTTAAAGCTGTTCGATAAGTACAAGGACAAGGGAATGGATGTTTCTTACTCGATTCCTCTATAAAAAAAAAAGTTAAAATAAGTAATAGTAAAATTTTAATTAAACATGAAAAAATATAAATTGTTACCATCAGTGTTCAACAGTGAAAATACAGTATCTAGATCGGCATTTAATAATTCTCCAATTTTTTCTACTAATTCAGAAGAATTTTTAGGATAGACAGCCACATGATCACCAGTATCATATCTCATTTTTGATCCATCAATATCAAACTCAATATGCATACAAGAGCGGTCGCCAGATTTGTGCAGCTCACGATTAACTGCAATTTTGGATAAATATGGGTTCTTAACATCAAATGGGCTGAAAAAATAAATTTGAAAATAAAGAATAAAAAAATTATATATACTAATAGCATGCCAAACCCCATGGTTAGGTTAGGTTAGGTATAGGGTTGTATCCATCTTATAAATTAGACATAGATATTTTTCATTCGGAATAATTAATTTTGTGTTATTAGTTTAAATATTGTATGAATTGCCTATTATCAAACTTATCAAACTTAAAGGTGACAACATTATTTTAGACACTTCATATTATACTTTTAATTACATTTTAATTTTTAATCAAAGCCAATAATATGAAAATAAGTTAATTTAATCTAAAATAAATTAATAAATTTGATTATATTAAATGTAAATTTTCTATGTAGTATATTTATAAAACGGAGACAACATAATATACAGATTTAACTTCCTATTAACTATAACAATAAATTAAAAATATTTAATACAACTTACAATCTTTGGTTTTCATAAGATTTAAGTCGTGATATTTCGCCCGAAAATATTCGTTCTGGTAAAACTTCGGAACAGTCAACTAACTTGTATTGTCTAATATTACTTTCTTCACCAGTTTCTTCAATACCATAATGGGAGCAAACACTTTCCCATAATTTTTCTTTCCAAGAAACAAAGTCATCTTCAATACTAAAATATGATTTAACATATGTATAATTAATATTATAACATAAAGTTGTGAGAAAATAAATATGAATGCTAGAATTTAAATGGCTCTAAGGCTGTAAATGGAAATTAATTTTTGGAGGGGTTTTAAGCTAAAAAATTGTGTTCTAATTGTATTATAATATTGTATAGGTAATTTAGTATACCATACCTAACTATATAATATAAAATGAACACATTTTGGGGGAAGGGGGGGGGGTTGAATCTCCCCTATATACGGCCTTGAATGACTTAGATAAAGAAAGTTCTCAAAGTTTATCCAAAGCTTAGACTAAATATTATTATTTTTTTCATAATACTGGTTGCACTAGGGTTGCATTACTAATTATTTAGTATTATTTCAGGAACTTTTTATTTGTTTCTTAAACAATATTATTTTTAAGTTAAGAAACATACTCGGAGATTAATTTTTGGTGATTGGTAATACTCGTCTATTATCATCATTGAGTCAACTATCTGTACCTAAAATCACCATGCAGTGAAAATGTGCACAAAATATACCCATGTAAACAAGTTGGCCGCCAAGTATGTTTCTTAACTCTAATATAGTATGCATTTTATTTTAAATTCTATCACTAAATTAATAAAAATAAAACTAATTATAAAATAACAAATTATATATTATATTTAATAATACAGGTAATACTTAGTACGTAATATTTGCTTATTAATATACACATATTTAAAAAAAATACTTTGTATTTAATTTAAGAATGGTTTGTGATAAAAAATAAAATATTTACTTAGCATCATCGTCTCCCAAACCAATTTCATGAACTCTAGTAGCCCCTAATTCTTCCAAACGTTGATCAATGTAAATAGCAATTTCATTATAGTGTTCATAAGTTTTATTTCCCAATCCAAATACCTATAAATAGAATAGAAGACAATAAATAATATTACAAATAAAATGTATCTATAATAACTATATGATATCAATAATAAATAATTAACTATGAACTTAAACAATAGTGGAGTTTTAAATGTTTATGTGAGTTAGAATAATACCTAATAAAAATGTAAAAGTAGTTGATTATAATAGGAAACTATATTTAAAGAAATTAGATTGTAAAATTAAAAATATATATATTTAAATGTAATCACAGTGAAAAATTTATATTTTATGCCTTTATGGTGTTACTTAAGTTTTCCATACGGATAATATTTAATATACCTACATCAAATTTATGAATTAGTATTTTATAATTTATGTACTTTAATTTACAATTATGTTTGAATAAATTGTATGCTTTTGAAACCTGATCAATATAATATGTTAATAACAATTATTATTGATTGGATTAAAATATACATTTGTTCTCTATTCATGAATGTCAAACATAAATAGGATGAAGTCGGCAATAACTTTGGGATGACCTCCACTTAACATCGGTATGAATTAAATTAAATTTAACTAACGCACGTAGACATTTTTTCAGATATTCATTAATATAGGTAACAAACAAGTAATAACAATTTTAATAAAAATACAGTTTTCTATAGGATTAAGTTTGAGATTTAGACTGAAGATCTATATGGTAAATTTAAAAATGGACAGTTCGGAATAAGAATATTAAGTAGAAATTATAAATATGAATGAATATAATAAAATTCAGTAACGATAAGAAAACTCTAACAGAAGATTACTAATCATACTAACAATAATAATTTGAATTTGATATAACCTCAATAAGATACTTACTGCATAATTTAATCCTTCTAGGTCAGCGTCACCATTTTGAAGCCATTCGTAGAAATCCATAGCATTATCAGTTGGGTCTCCCTCACCATATGTTGCTATACAAAAAATTGCCATTGACTTTTGTATTTCTTTCATTTCTACCAAGTCAGCCTAAAACCACGGATTAAAACCATTACAAAAATATAACTAATAATAAATAAATGGTTACATCTTAATTTTTAAACTTAATTTATCTAAACAATTATTTTAATATGGTTAAGATAGATAAAAATTTTGTTAGTCACATAACACAAAAATATTTTAGCCAAATGATTGAACATAAAAATGGTATAAGGCATAAAATTAAAAGATATTTTTTATTAGTTACAAATTAAAAGTAAGTACTGTTTGTATATAGTGTCATTTAAAAAAATCAGTTTTCTATTATACGCTAAATTAAATTAATCATACATTTTTCGAAAAATTCAATGAGTTATAAGTTATTACACTGTCATAAACTTGAATAATAAATTTATTTAAACGGTTTGTTAAACAAATTAAAATACTCCATCTAATGTCTATAATATTTCTTTTAAGTGCCAATAAAAACACACAGTTAATACTTATACATTTGTGTGTAGTAATTCATCTAATAGGTTAATTCATTAATTTCATAATAATATATGAATTTTGAATACGAAATATATTTTCAAAAAAGTATCTTAAGCTGTATTCAAATACAAAAATAAAATTTATGTTGAGAATTAAATAAAATAACTCTATAACAAATAGCTAGATAGGATATAGATACAGTATGGGTTACTGATTAGTAAGTGATGTGTTGCAATATTAAATTTGAAAAAAATAATTGGTTTTATTATAAAAAAAAAGTAAATTAACCTCAATTTCTAGTTAACTTATAACTATGTTTGTTTAAATATATTTATTTCTTCCAAATTTCTTTTCCGTATTTCATTTTATTAAAGCAAAACAGCTAAGAAAATACCACTTCAAAGTAACTACTAGACTCAATTTCAAATAAATAAATTGGCTACTTGAAACTTTTAGAGTATTCCTTTTTCCTTAAAAAAAATGTTATAAAAAAAAATATCTTTGTGAAATCAATACATTCCTTGATACACTTAGAATTTAAAATGTAAATAACATTTTAAAGCACTCTTCAAAATTACATAATGTTACAACAAACAGTGGAAAAAACATTACATGATGTGTAATTCTAATATCAGAGTAATATTCCAAATTGCTCAATTTAATTTGGTTCTCGATTTATTTCAAAGGGTGCATCTATTCTGAATTGATTTCTGGTTAGTTTTAAATAATATGATTCATGCTGATGATATTTTCTTTTTTCATTTTTATACTAGGTACTACCTAAGTAACAAAATAACTGTTTATTTTTAGTAGGTATAGGTAAAATAATTAAAAACAATTATTCTAATACAGTTTTAAAATACAATTAAATTATGAATGAATACGCTTAAAACCATGCATTTTCCTTGTGATGTATTAATTATTTATTTATGTAATAACACATCATACATAAAATAGTTGAAATGAAATATTATGATTTAAAGTAATTAATTCCAGTAGAAACTAATTCAGATGTACATAATAAATTCACATTAAATAATTTAATAACCAATTTAGACAACATACAGTTAAATATAAAATAATTAATTGATCAATTTGGATCTTGTATTTGATTTGTGAGAACCAATTCAAACCTATAATATTTAGTTCATGTCTTAGAAGCAAATAGCTAAAAAGCTACAAGACATAAACTTTATTAAACTTTTTTTATTATTAAAATATATCTATTATTGTTTTATCTTTATATTTATTTAGATTTTAGAATTAAAAAAATATTTTATTTATAAAAAAAATGTATGGATTTAATAATATAAGTGTGGTATGTACAAAATTGAATAAATAATGTTATAAATGTATTAAAATAATTGCTTAATAAATTGTGATAACTACAGTGCTAGACTATAGTTAGGTACCATACCTAGATTACCATCATGTACCAAATATTAATTGTATTTTAGTGGGTTAAAAATCTATTAGAGTAATTATTAAAATATACATACATATTATTCATAAAAAAGCGTGTATAAATACGAGTAATTATATGTAGTTATATTATATAAATTTATTATTGAAATTTAAAAGAATTTTTTTTTTAATTATGGAAAGTAATTTTTAGCACCTATTCAAATTTAATTTATTTTTATTAAAATGAAAAATTCTAATTTTCCTTTTTTCCTATAGATACTTTTAATGATAATTCTTGTTAAATTATATAATATACTATAATCATTGTACATTATCATTTATGACAATAATTTATAAAATTGCACGGGGTCTTAGTAAATAACAATGACAGACAACACATTATAAATAACAGGTAATGACTAAAAATATAGTATTACATAATATATTTGCATTATTTTAAAGGTATCAATAACATATATGCAGCACTAGGGCACTAGGTTATTAAGAGTTTATCTAAGTTCAAAAATTTGATCATGAAATTTTTTTCACATTCTAACTTTTAATTGTTTTTTTTTTTTTATATATATATTTTACTTTGTTCCAAATTTAAAAACCTAGAATAATAAACTAATTACTAATAAGTATAATTATATTATACTTATTACAAAAAATTTTTAATTTAAGACAATTTTAACTTTTTTAAGTAGTTATTAAAAATCAAGGGCAGACTGTAAAACCAGAATTTTTTCAGTAGGCCTACATTAGTAATTATATACATTTTGGGCAATGGAAATTTAACGGTTGAATTGGAATATACAATAGAATGATGGATAATACCTACTATATTGTTTTTTAGAATTTAGGGATCTAGAAAATCAAATAAACTATAACAAATATTAATATAATATAATATATATTATATACTAAGATGAGTACAATTAATAAAACTCAAAAACATTCCCCAAGGTGTATTAGTATTTTGATTTATAAAAATAAATTGTCTAGTATATTCAAACATGCATATTTCTCAAGGCATCCTACATTACGACTATGTATAAGTAATGACTTCCTGTAGAAGGTTTTATCACAAATTATAATATTTAAAGTTGTAGTTAAAAATAAATATGTATAGATTTTATACTTCCAAATTGTTTACTTAATTAAGTCATTTATATATATTTTATGATTTTATAAATACAATAATCAAATTAAATTTAATGATTTATTATATTTTTTCCATTACCTACAAAATAATATTTTACAATATGACATTGGATCACTATAAAGTAAACCTTGTATTTTATGGGCACAGTAGTTAAATGACCTTCAACTTCTATTTCAATTTAAACTCTCAATTTTATATTTGTTCCCAAATCATTTCACAAACTATCAACATTCAATATTAATTGTTGGGAACAATTAGTCAAAAAATTATTTAGAATTTTACAATTGATATTATTTTATTTAGGGATATCATATATTACTTGAAACAAAATATTATACCTACTTAATAAACTATGAATATATAAAAAAATTATTAATGGTATAATAGTACTAAAATATTTTAACGTCTACATACTTTGTAAAAATAATATCAAATATTATATTGTATCATTGGTTTTATAGTATGATTTTTAAGTGTATGTATATACTATATCATCATACCAAAACAATAACATATTTTATAATACAATTTATTATTTTGTCATTAACAATTGTTAAATGTTGACTAAATTATTTAACTAATAGAATATTTACCATATCACATTCTTCAGGATCGGCTACCATCCCTTTCATTTTATATCTAGCTCCTTCTTTGGCTATTCTTCCAGCAAATTCTTCTGCAGTTCCTGTTTGACTTCCATAAAATACTACTAAACTACGGCCGGTTGATTTAAGTTTTTTTATGAAGGAACTATTGGAGGTCTGTTCAATAGAACTCAATGAAGATGGTCTATAGACAAACATTTCAAATTTAATATTTAGTGATTTAATTTAATTAAATATGTAAACATAAATGTATATGATAATCATTAATCATTACATAAACTATAAATTATAAAATAATTGTTTATATAAGCATTGTATTATACACAAATAAAATATTTTTTTTTTATAATTTTAAAGCGTATAATAAGTCAATAAAATTAATTAAATAAAACATAAAAATTTATAAGATTAGTTTTGAACCCTCTTGATTTTAATATTAGAATAGTTAAATGAATAATACCTACTGTTATATTTAAAGTTTTTATGAGACAATTTTTGTATTTTGAAAATAAGGGCGAGGTATGTTTTATAAAAAAGGTGAGTTTATTTTATTATAAAATTGATACCTAAGTTTGGACTTATTTAAAAAAATTATTTTGAAAAAGACTTTTTGTAAAGAAATCCATATACTTTTTTAGTTTTCACTCATTGGATTTTATGAACCTTTGAATTTTATGTTTTTGCTGCAAAACAAGTTGATTGGAAAAAGTATAGAATTGTAAAAATAGTGCTTTATCATTCCATATTCGGTATCAATATAAATATTATAATAGTATATATTATATTTAAATTTCAGGAATCTCAAGTATTTTAATGAATTAACTGGTATTTGAATTATTTAATATATAAATAAATTATATGGAAGAATTACATTTCCTTATACCAAAATTAATACCATACAAAAACTTGTTTTTAAACAGAATAAAATATTGTGGTAAGGTCTTGACTCCAATTACAAATTTGTATATTTATATAATGACATGGCTAAAATTTTGATTTAACCAATAATTTGTTATATAGGTATTTATATAGAGCAGGTTTAACTTGGACTTCTAATAACTTTGGAATATAAACTTTAAGATTTTTAAAGAAACCTTTGTATAAACTAAAATGTTTATACAGGCTGCGTTTTAAATTCTACGAATTTTCAGATATTTTCACAAAATGTTCCTTTGTATATATTTACGACTACAAAATACATAGATTCTATATTATTTCATATATATTTAAACCTTATGATTATCAATTACAAAGATAATAAATTAATCTACAGTAATTAAAAAATATTATGTAATAAACAGGAAAAACTAAAAACACACTATATATTATAAACACATAATATTATAATGATAAAATTTGTAAGTATACAACCCATTAGGTCGAGAATAATAAATTATATTATCTTCAAAAAAAAATTTGAATAATAATTATTACTAAATAATACTCAGTATAAAAATGTTAGATGCTTAATGATATTATTTTGAAAATAAAATAAATACATAAATATATTTATTTTTAATTTCATAAAAGTAAAACTTATATATTTAGAATAATTTCAATACAATATACAACACCAAGTTATAACAATTTTTAGTATATTCATACATTTTTATTTGCAATTTATAATGATACAATTGTTATCACATTATTAGTTTGAATATTAAATTATAATACTATAAGACTAACAATAGGATCAGAACACTTGGAAAACAAAACCATATTTAAATATAAATAATTTAAGATAAGACTAATATATTTAACAATATTGTTGAAAGTAATTCATTAAATGTTTAAGAATTAAGATAATACTTACTGAATAGTGTAGGGTTTTTTTTCTGAAGAACTAGACTGTTTATCTCTTTTGAAGTACCAAAAATATGCTACTGTTATAATAACAACGAAAAGAGCAATATCTAAAGCACTAATCAATGGTTCTTCTGTAACAACAGTTGATTCGATTTTCACTCCTTCAGAATTCTCCATTTTAATTTTTAATTTAAAAAAATTGGCAACTGAAACATGTATTAAACAAAATATTATATTTAGTTAGGTAGGTAACAAGAGTAATTTAATTTTTCAGGGAATTCCTAGCTTATGGGTAGGTATATTTTAACTAGTAATAGTCTATATATTATATAGTTAGACTACTTATTATTATAATTCATTTTTAATTACTAATGACAACAGAATATTAATTGAAAAGACCTTTAATTTAACCTTGTGAATTCATATTCTATACAATTGGGTTTACACCTGTTGGCTATGGATAATATTCAGTAATCAGTATTCACTAAGCAGGAATACACACATGAGGAGTTTGGGGGGTTCCACCCTTTCCTTTACTAATGCAAAACATTTTTAACTTAATTTGTAACTATATTACAACTATAAACTTTATAGTATAAAACTAGGTATATTGGTTATGAATTTATGATTTATGATAACTCATCCCCCTACCATAAATGTTTTTTTTTGTACATTACTAACTAACATTTAAGTAAATTTTATTATTGTTTTATAGATTTGTACTTATATTTTTTTTTTCATATTCTATTATAATAAATTTAAAATACAATATTGAATCAGTAAGTCACTTATAAATTATAGAAAACAATAACATTGAAATTACATTTTAAAATATTTTGTGTATTGGTATCAATAATTCACTGATTTTAGTATTGTAGAAATATTTAACATATTTTATGTAATATAAAGCAATAGAAATGTATTCACCAACACCTTATCATGACAGAACGTCAGAACATAAACATGTAAATCATGAAGAGTTAAACACACTAATACATGTACATCATCACTGAATGCAGTAAGCACGACAAAACAAAACAAAACATCCTTCAAAAAATTAGACTAGTATTACTTACAGTCAGGTGGTCTAAAATTAATATTTTGAGGTACTTAAAAGAAAAAAATGATTTAATAATTTAATTTAATGATATATACCTATATAAAATAGAACTATTATACAATTAACTTTACCATTTATATGTGTTAGTAACATTAACTATAAGTTAAATAAGACCTAAAATGTAATACCAGTGTGGCAGTGTTTAAAAGTGAATCATCTGTTATATTTTTAATGAAATATATGGAAGAGTTATGTTGATTTTTTAAGAAAACAAATAATGACACCTAATGAACTTAATGATTATACCTTGATACAACACTTCGAATACTTCTATAGATATTATTTTGTTTTCATTGCATTAGGTAATTTTGTTTTAGAAAAATTAATTAATAATTATTTATATGTACATTTAATACATACTTTCCTACATAAGATATAAAACTATTATTAGTTTCAGATACCTAAATTTGCAAGTCATTATATACATATTTTTCCTAAAATGTTAAATCATATACAATAGAATAATCTTCTTAAGTAAATTGTAATAACAATATTATTGCTTACAGAAACTTATGATTTTTTTTCACAAGATGTTCCATTTTTCATTATTGTAAACTTCTAATATATACATATTTAGTTAATTAAAATGCATTATTGTACAACTACATTAAATGTGGTATAATACATTTTATTGTAATATAAATATGATCTTCTTATGTTGTAATACTTAATAACTTAGGCTAGAATCACACTATGCATGTTGTCGGTTACCAACTAACAGAAATCGATAGGAAATTAAACTGCAACACCCAATAAAAATTGGGGCTAAACTAAACCAATTAAAAACCCCTTTAAAAACCCTTTGGAGCGAACGCACCATATTGCAGTTCTAACAAATAAAATGCATGGTGTAATCCTAGCCTTAATATACATTAATATAAAATTAAAATTATTTGCTTTAGATATTTATACAAATAAAATAGAGATCATAATATGAGTTGAATAGTTATTACAATATTTGTATACAATCTTTCCTGAACTTTGCTTAGTATTGTAGAATATTAATGTTTTTAATATAATAATATATTTTTTTTTATAGTTATACAATTTGAAAAACAAATTTTGAACCTAATTAAATTTACAAAATAATAGGTCAAAATGTTTATTGAATTTAATTGTAATTATTTAAATATTTTCAGAAATTATAAAACAGATTTATCTTAAATAAGTATTATCTAAGTTAAAATTTAAATCTATAAAAGTGATATATGAATTCTATTTTCAATTTTAACAGTAGGTAAATCAAAATGTTTAAATAATAAAAATTAATATAGATACAAATGTTAAATAAAATGTTGTAAATGTGTATTGTTATCACTTTATCAGTACTAAAAATCTGTTTTGAATACATTTAAAATTATGTAAATAGGCCTATTTCGTAACATATTATTAACCATACTTCAAAATAATAATAAATATCATTAATTTTAAAGTAATTATAATATTTTACCAAACCATAAATATATACATACATAACATTAACTGAGTAATATAATGAATCATGATAATTAAAAAATCTTATGCTGAAGTACTTATTAATTTGATACATTATACAATAATGACGTTAATTTTTTAATTAATAGGTTAATGTGTTTCAAGTAAATATAAATACCTATTATACAGAATGATTATAAATAAAAATATTAAGGTATTTACTTACTATAATTATAATTATTAATGTAATAGATGTGCCAGATGTGGTACCTATAGTATTTCTCAGTAAGAAACACATTACATCTACATTTCTATGATAACAAAAAAGATCAAATATTTTGATTCTGGTCCTAATGTGACAAATAGTGTAAGGAGTAATATTAGCCTGAAGAAAAATTAGTATATTTTGACTAAATAATAATTTTTATTTCTCACCTTTTTTAGTTTAAATTATTATAAAAATATAATTAGGTAATAACTTATTATAAGATTAGGGAAACTGAGAATTTTGTGTCTTTAGTTAGTACCCAATAGTCAATATTACCTATTATGATTTATTTCAATTTAGGTATGCATCTAGTGAATAACATATAAATATTAGTTGTTGGTAATATGGGTTTGTAAAAGGTAAGTTACTTATATACAGATAAAATATAATAATACTATTTTTATATTAAAATAATTAAAATTCTACATTTTTGAATTTAGTCGCTAAAATAACGGATTAAATAATGGATTGATTTAACCTTGGATTTAACTATTTTGGTAAAATAATACTTAGAATAATATTTAGAAAAAAAATAAAGTATTTTATTTTTCTGTTGGCATCTTTAAAAAAAAAAATAATAATACAATATAATATATTATATAATACAAAAACAGTCTAAAGGTTAGTTTTAAATATTATTAATTTATAACAATGTAATTTATCTATATTATAACTTATTTGACTAAAATAATTTTTCACTGGGTTTTTAGCGTCTAAGTTCTTACCTGATCTGTGGCACAATTTCAATAAAAAAATTAGGGGTACTGAAGCTCTTCTAGTTCATATTTGTTTAGTTAGTCTTATGATCATGGATCAAACGATGAGCAATTTTATCCTATCCTCAAACACACCACTATTCAATAATCACATACTTAATAATGATTGTCCATATTAATTTATTATATGAAATAAAAATTTTTAGTTCTTATCTGGTTAATTAAACTATCAAGGCCATATTAAGTCATCAAGACGCAAATTTAAAAAACTGAGGGTGCAAAGCACACTCAGGTTTCTCCCAAATTACCTATGTCAATTTACCTAATATTTTTAAATTATTAGTCCAAATTCTATTACCAATACAATTATAAAAATAATAGTAAATTTATTATTTTATTGTGGTATATAATGTGTAATTGATTTTAATAAATGTGTTATAAAATATGTTATTTTATACAATTAGATAGGTATTTTATTATATAATCGTCAATATAACTTTAAATTGATTTCAGTTGCACTGCTCATAGTTACCTACATATTACCTATAGATTTAAATACTTATTTCTTTAAAATTAAAAGTACCTACCTATACAGATAAATAGTTTAAAGTTAACAAGATTTTTCAACAAAGTTAATAGTTTGGTATTTGTGTTAGGTGTATAACAATGGTGAATATGCAACAAATGTGTGTACAGAGTGATGGCAGGCAAGTATATAATATACCTTCTAACATTCTAATGTATAATATGATTTTGTCAAAAAATTAATTTTTAAATTTTACAAGATTACAAGAAATAGATAATATCCATTATCCTAAAATATATTATAATAGAAGGTAGTTCACTTAGAAGAATATTTTTAATTTTTAATATCAGACGAGTTAATAAATATGATATAATTGAAAATATACAACGATTACAATGATAATTTGGTTGAAATGATACATTAATATATCATATAGGAATCTTGTCACCTTGATATTTACTAACTATAGCTTGTATGGTTAAGTCTTTAAAACGCATACATCCAAACTATTAAACCCGTTTAGTATTGGTTCAAATAATAATAAAAAAAATTACGGATTTAAGTATTATCTAATCAATGATGAAATATATTAATATGCTAGTTATCTTCAATTCAGCATTGTAAAAAAATAATATCAGGGTACCACGTTTTTTTCATTCAACACTAATGTACCTATTACGTATTTACGTGTCTGGTCGGGAACAATATTTCGTAGAAATTAATCACCAAATACCAATCGCCATCACGTACCTATACATTTAATGGTAGGATAGACGTTTATTAAATTATGACTCGGTTACACGACGGTCGACGAGTGTCTAGAGTACGTTTAGCAGGTTTAGCTTAACTACCGAACAGTTTTGATTTCAATCAAGGTTACCTAATAATATGTCAACGAGAGCCTAAATTAGAAATCGATAGGAGACCAAAACTGAAAACAGCCAACAGGCGTCAACAGTAATGAATTATCATATATATATATATATATAATTTATATAGACGCGAGTTTGACCGTACAGCGTACGACTACGCCAATTTTGAGGATAAGATAAAAAATTATCACAACAATACTAATATGATATTACGATAGTCGATGGGCAAACCAATGGACCATGGGCAGGTACTTACATTGTTATTGACTACCAAACGGCTGCGACTTTTTGTAAATCCAAAGAGAGATAACGGCGCGAGTACAGATGATATCGCCGACGGTACGTTACGAATTTACAATACTATTATTTTTATACTGTCAACACGATGATAATAATAATAAAAAAAATTATTTTTTATTTTTTAAAAACAATAATATTAATATAACAATACAATATAATATAATAAAAATATATTCTCCTCTATACGACAATAATAATAATAATAATAATGATATTTTTATACCGTGAACGTGATACGCGTGCGCGACGAACGCCGAAACGAAACTAGCGACTACAAGTAGAATACTACTACATCGGTACTACTACTTCTACTACTACTACTACTACTGCCGCCGCCGCCGCCGCCACCGCTATTACTGCCATTTTACTACGGTGACGTCACGACACGCGGACGTCGTAGCTATAAAATATCGGAGGTGCCGCGATAAATTTTTGGTTTCGAAAATTCTGGTTTGCCGAAAGAGAGATTCTCCTACGATTTAGCTCGCCCGCACCGCGTGGGCGTATAAAATCTCAAATTTATTAATTATTATCAAACGATAGGACTACTCGTTTAATTACTGATAGTCCATTAAAATATTATACTGTCGTCGCTGGTGTTCCTGAAACGGATTTCGCACTATTTTAGAAATCACGAATGTCAACATTGACCACCGCCGACGAGTGGTTTGCATTGAAATCGGCACATCCGCACATGCGCGCGCACCGTACTCGTATAATATATAATAATATTGTATAATAATACCGCCGATAGGCCGAACCGATTATCTTGCACCGAATAATATGATTTTATTATAAAGAGTTTATGTTTTTTAAGAGGTTGTGTAATTGATATAATGTACCTATTATTATTATTATTATTATTATTATATATACTTACGGGTTATCCGATGACGCGATGTTGTGTCAACATCTCTGGCGTTTGAATGTTATAACTATAAGTCACTTGTAATCGTTATTAGTAGTTTTTTGTATATGTTATAGTTTATAAGTATACGTTCTTTATCGCGTGCTATTCGAGGAACGAGGAAGTGTACGTATTATATGAAAATAAATCCGGGTAAATTATCGAAAAAACAACCGAGTTTTTTTTAAACTAACAATATTTAAAACAAGGTTAGGTAAGGTTAGGTAACCTATACACGCTCAGGAATGTCACGGTTCTTGATTCACCCCATACCCCTCCACCAAATTTCCTTAAAATAATAAAATATGACGTATTATTTACTATGTGTTTTATGATAACTAAATAATATTGTAAGCACAAAACATGCTGAAATTATATTTAATCCGTTACCCGAGAGGTAAAACATTGTTTGTTAAACAAAAATATAATACATAGGTCTTATATACATATTGATATATTATCCATTATACATTTATATATATATATATATATATAATTTATATAGACGCGAGTTTGACCGTACGACTACGCCAATTTTGAGGATAAGATAAAAAATTATCACAACAATACTAATATGATATTACGATAGTCGATGGGCAAACCAATGGACCATGGGCAGGTACTTACATTGTTATTGACTACCAAACGGCTGCGACTTTTTGTAAATCCAAAGAGAGATAACGGCGCGAGTACAGATGATATCGCCGACGGTACGTTACGAATTTACAATACTATTATTTTTATACTGTCAACACGATGATAATAATAATAAAAAAAAATTATTTTTTATTTTTTAAAAACAATAATATTAATATAACAATACAATATAATATAATAAAAATATATTCTCCTCTATACGACAATAATAATAATAATAATAATGATATTTTTATACCGTGAACGTGATACGCGTGCGCGACGAACGCCGAAACGAAACTAGCGACTACAAGTAGAATACTACTACATCGGTACTACTACTTCTACTACTACTACTACTACTGCCGCCGCCGCCGCCGCCACCGCTATTACTGCCATTTTACTACGGTGACGTCACGACACGCGGACGTCGTAGCTATAAAATATCGGAGGTGCCGCGATAAATTTTTGGTTTCGAAAATTCTCGTTTGCCGAAAGAGAGATTCTCCTACGATTTAGCTCGCCTGCACCGCGTGGGCGTATAACATCTCAAATTTATTAATTATTATCAAACGATAGGACTACTCGTTTAATTACTGATAGTCCATTAAAATATTATACTGTCGTCGCTGGTGTTCCTGAAACGGATTTCGCACTATTTTAGAAATCACGAATGTCAACATTGACCACCGCCGACGAGTGGTTTGCATTGAAATCGGCACATCCGCACATGCGCGCGCACCGTACTCGTATAATATATAATAATATTGTATAATAATACCGCCGATAGGCCGAACCGATTATCTTGCACCGAATAATATGATTTTATTATAAAGAGTTTATGTTTTTTAAGAGGTTGTGTAATTGATATAATATACCTATTATTATTATTATTATTATTATTATTATATATACTTACGGGTTATCCGATGACGCGATGTTGTGTCAACATCTCTGGCGTTTGAATGTTATAACTATAAGTCACTTGTAATCGTTATTAGTAGTTTTTTGTATATGTTATAGTTTATAAGTATACGTTCTTTATCGCGTGCTATTCGAGGAACGAGGAAGTGTACGTATTATATGAAAATAAATCCGGGTAAATTATCGAAAAAACAACCGAGTTTTTTTTAAACTAACAATATTTAAAACAAGGTTAGGTAAGGTTAGGTAACCTATACACGCTCAGGAATGTCACGGTTCTTGATTCACCCCATACCCCTCCACCAAATTTCCTTAAAATAATAAAATATGACGTATTATTTACTATGTATTTTATGATAACTAAATAATATTGTAAGCACAAAACATGCTGAAATTATATTTAATCCGTTACCCGAGAGGTAAAACATTGTTTGTTAAACAAAAATATAATACATAGGTCTTATATACATATTGATATATTATCCATTATACATTTATATATATATATATATATATATATATATGTACGAGTATATATGCGTGTGTGGTGTGTCATAAAATTAGTACCTATTATTACTTTATTAAATTATGTATACCCCATAGAGTAATACCCGCAGTGATAGTCGTTAATATAATATAACACGATATCCGAATTTCTATTTTATTGACCAAGCTCATCATCAATGACTTCATATTGTGATAGGTACAATGTTACCACAATATATTTCGGTATGGTCACTCGAAAATAATGAATAATAAGGACAATCATTTAGGCTATTTTTATTATAAGCGATGGTTCGGCTTGTTGAGCTGTATCATAGATAGGTTCCAATTAAAATTATAGTAATGTTATATAATAACACTAATGACTAATGAGTTATAAATTTATAATAAATTACGCACATTACGCATAGGTAGTCAATAACAATAATATTATAGGCTATAATAATAGTCGGTACGTAAATTAGAATTATCCATTTCTTGTATAGTATTACATTTTTAGTGGAGCCGATGAAGAATGAAGTATTTTTTTATATTGATGTGTGTGTTTTTTATGTAAATATGTATACATCATAGGTTATAACAGGATAACATGTTTAAATGTTCAACTATAAGGGTGACTTTTGGATAGAAAATTGTATCTAGTAGAGTACTTTGAAGAAGTAAAAATAAAACATTTTCCAATATTTTTTTTATGATCCAGGGGGAGATTAAAAAAAAATAATTTTTAAGTAAATTCATTTTGTAATAAAATCGATTTTGTTTTTGTGATGTAACTCGATAAATTGTAGATACTTGAAATTTTCATCAAATACATTTTCTGTTAATAAAAATATTTTCAATTTTTTTAGATTTTGCTTTATAACTAATGTTAGTTAAAAATTATTTGTTGATAAATGCTTGAAAAATACAAAGCTCCTTGCAAGTCGTTAATTTCTTTAATTAAAAATATCGAAAATCTATAACCACAGTATTTTTTTTATAGGCGTTTAAAATTAAAATTTTGACAAGATTTATAAAAATTGCAAAAATTGGTGAATTATTCATCTTTAGTTAGAAATTCATAACATTTTTGTTTTCATATCTATAAGATTTAAAAATGTACAGTAAAAGATTCTTTATAAATTGTTCGAATGTTTGACCTATATAAAAAAAATTCGACTGGAAAATAAAATTAATTTTTATAAGTATTAAAATTTCTAAAATATTGGATAATCACCCATAAAATAAATAGTTCCCCTCAAACAAATTTTCATATTTTATTTTATTTCAAAAAAAAAAAAAAAAACAACAACAACAATAGTTTCTTAAAATTTTCACCAGTGTTTATATTATACTTTGATAAAATTGTCTATATTTTTAAACTTTTGAGTTATTTATAAGCATGAAAAGTTTTCATTTTTTTTCTTTAAATGTCGACAAAAATTCTTGAAAATTTGATAGAAAAGCCTATAAAAGTTGTTCTTATATCTTTAAAAAAAAATATTAAAAAAATATTCACACATTTTTTAAAATATACATTCAAAGTTAGAACTTGATAAAAATCTCAAAATTGCAAAAAATTACAAGCCATTTTATAGTTCAAAATTTATAAAACCTTTTTTTTAAGTAATTAAGTTTTGAAAATTTAATATAAGATTCCTCATAATTAGTTAGGTTAATACTTCATACTTAAACCATTAAATATAAATAATACATAAAGCCAATTATTTTTTATTAACATTTTATGTTAAAATTTTGACGAAATGACTAATACGAGTTTAAAGATAAAAAAACGATATTATATTATTATTTTTTTTATAATTTTTAAATATTTTTCATGGGAATTTAAAACTTTTACGTATCTAAATATTATATTATATTAAGTAATGGCATTTTTGATTTATTTTTATACATTATTATGAAATTATGAGTATACTTTTCTGGTTTACGATATTATTTACAGAAAGATGTTATTTAATTTTGAGTTGTATAAGTTGATAAAATATGGTACAGGTAACTACATACCTATTATTATTGTTATAATAATTAAATACTAATAATATATTAAACTATTTTCTGGAAAAACTATTAATAAATTATTTCAACCTACCGCAATACTAAAAGTAAAATAAATAACTTAAAATATAACTATAACAAAAAAAAAAAACATATTACAAATTTTTTAATATAGTAATATTTATATACATTACTAATGATTATGAGTAGGAATGAGAAGTTATAGGAGGAAAAAATTGGAAAAATATGGATGCAAATATGCACATAAAAAAACGAAAATATGGATAAAAAACAATGAAAATGCATACCTACAATTTTTTATTATGATACTCATACTCACTATACATATTTAAATAATTTAATATTTTTGTTTATAATAACATCATATAATATAAATCACGTCAAAATTTGATAAGTCAAATTGTCTTGATAATAAGTATTATATTTCAATTTGACGAACACATGAAATAACGATAACTATACCTATACGGCGGTGCATTAAATCAAAATACATTTTATTTATGACGGTTCTGAAGGGAAAAATAATCGCCTTATACTCAAATAAGAAAAAAATTATTAGTGTTTTGGTACTTAAGTATTATTCTATTCTATTATATTACAATTTAAGTATAATTTTCGATGATAAACTAATTATACGATACGTATTACAAAAATTGACTAACTATGCATTTTAATGCACAAAAAAACATTAAATACCTATGATATTCTTAAAAAATGTATCCAAATATATTAAAAAAAAAACAACAAAAATGAACTCGCTAGGTTATGAAATCGATGTATAGCTCACCTAGCTATAAATAGAAGGCGTAGACAAAAATATGCAACTCCTAGAACTTCTCATCCCTATATATTAGTATATTTAAAAATTGATATACTTGATGTTAAATGCAGAAAGACCGTCTCCGTTTAAAATCTTTTTACGTATATCATGATGTATGAGTATGATGTACTAGTATAATTAAATTCAAATTTAATATACTCATATAATAGTGACCCTCTTAATACCAAAAGTATAACAGCACGATACCATTGATACCCACTTACTTACTTTTTTTATTATTCATTACACATTTACACACTTTGTATTTTTTATACTATATTATCTATTTGTTCTATTATTACCCATAATGTTGAACTTAAAAGTATACATAAAATAGCCCTTCAAGTTACAATATTATTTTTATTTAGAATATGCTATATGCCACTTAGTGTCCTAGTATCTAAAATATAATTATTTCCGCTTTCCACGATTTTCTTGTTCGACGTCTCTGTCGCTAGATCCGAAATGTTGATATGTATAATATATTAATATATTATTTTTTATGTCGTGATGATTAATATTTAATATTATCGATAATATCCACGTAGGAGATTTTACGCAATAATTGGGGCACTCAGAACAACGCCATAATATGCGTTTTCCTAATTGCATGTAGAGTGTCTAAGTACCTATGTATAGGTACTTGCTTACTGTCATAGGCTCATAGCGCTATTTTAAACTTGATTGATGACTGTGCCTTTGTTTAATGTTAAACGATAACACTCTTGGTAATGCAACGATTGCTGTTTAATGTGGACGATGATCACATACCTAATAATAATATTTTTGGTCATTGTTGATGGCGATCAGTTGACCGACAGGTGTATTACGTAACTTAATCTAACTCGACCGTGGTTACAAAACACTTAATAAGTCATTAAATTACTCTACGGCCAACCACTAGTTTTAACAAGCTATTACTTCGTAATTAGAATAATAGGTACACACAATCCGATGGTCAGCTGTTCAGCCTGTACGAAAGCTTACTAAACGTTACAAATCGAAACGAGTTACCGACAAAATTATCAATTAGCGGTAGGTAAGACATGTAAGTGTTTACAAAAACTGTTGTGGAGGAACAGGAAAACCATGAACGTAATTCATCAATAATTTAGTTTCCTCACTCGTCATCGAGTCAGGAAAATAATTGTAAAATAACTCGACTGTTTTATTATTTGTCGAAACAATATTGTTTTTCTACCAGAAATGCATTGTTAAAGACAAAATGTTTACACAAATCATTATTGAAGTTTGATTCCGGGACGGTTGGTCGACCAGAACATTTTTATATTTAGGAACCACTACGGGACGTTACTGTGTACAGATTCAAGTCCGAGACGTTAAGTAACCGATAAAACTTACCTATCTATTTTCTATGTGGAAGCATACACATACGGGGCCATACGATCGTAGGAAAACGATGCGAATGCAATTGATGACAATATTGAGAATGGTTACGTAAAGTTCGTAAAAACCACGGGAAGTACTATTATACCTATTTCACTTTCGCAAAAGCGTATTTATTAATTTCGCTACTCTGACCTAGATGTGTGGATGGCGGATGTCAAATAGACGTATGCGCACTATTATATGGTTTACGTTGTGTTCTATATACCCATTTATAACGCACATTCGATTGTTAAAAACGTTTTGGTATTTATTATTGTAATAATATCGTCAGTCATCAGTATATATATATAGGTACCATTGTGCAGGTTAACGCCGAGCGTCGGTATAGGTTACACTATATCGATGTAAAGTTCAAGGTACCTACCTACAATTTATATAGGAGCATTATAGGATCTTTTATTCCAAATATTATACTATCCTTGTTGAAAACTGTGACCATTTCTATTCACAATTGTGTGAACGCTGTGAACTATGAATACAAAAGTTAAATAAACAATAACTCCAAAGTCCAATGTAGACGTCATAAGATCGTGACAATATCATAGTCATTCATTTTTTATTTTTAAACGACTACGTTCGTTATTTTTAAACATCAATGTAATGTTATGGTATACATAGGCGTACTAAGGGAGGGAGTTTTAGGGTTCAACCTAATAGACGAAATTTTGTTCTGTGTATGGCAACAATAACAACAATAATGCGTTCATATTTTTCTTATAAAACGCAAACTAATTTAATATTAATATAATTGATAATGTACTTAATAGTTAATATTAATTGTAAAGTGTGCAGATAACATATAATTATGTAGCAGATATATAATTATTTTTACAATTGCAGTTGTGTTAAATTTTATATTATATAAAATAATAGGTAGGTTTATTAATTATACTATCCGGTTTTGTTATTTTTAATAAAAATTAAATTACAATTCTATAATATAGTTTATGTAGTACTGTGAATTCAATCCTCTAGATATTTTTAAGCCCATATAATATGCACTTGTTCAATATGAATAAAAACTTATTTTGAATAATATGCATTTAATTGTAATGACAAATGACATTTTAATAACTAGGAAATTTGATCGAGTATAGGTATAAAAAAGTAAAAATATGCATTTTTTTTTAAATAAAATAAGGTAGGTAATTCAATACCTTAAAAATGTATTCAATGTTTAGTATAACAATCATTGGAATGCATTATCTTACAAATTAAAACTAATATCCAATCAAAGTTTCAATATATTACAATATACTCGTATAATAAATGTCTTATAAAAATATTATATACATTTTTTTTTTGTGAAAACATTATAAAATACGTTTTATATCAATTGCATATTAGGAAAACAATTTAATTGGCTTCATAGTTATTTACTAGGAAATATATAAATATTTATTTAATTATTAATTATTTTATATATTTATTGAATACAGCTTTTTCTAGAATAATTATTAAAATGTTGTGACTGTTGTGTTGTGTTGAATAATTGTAATTATTAACTGTAGAAGTTACAGTAATGTAATACTAACAACATCTGATATAGGTAATAATATATATCAGATAATATATAATATTATATTTAATAATAATAATAATATTATATACGTATACAGTATTATTATTTTAATTATTATAATATTATTTTTTATTCCTACATATTATTATATATTGTTTTTACAATATATTAAACGATACTTATTAATAGGTAACCATTAACGACCAAAATCATTAGTTATTTTCCAAATGATTACATTGAAGACTTAAGTGTATTTTTATTTTTGAATAGGTAGTTCCTACTTAGGTTTAATTTATTTGAGGTTAAATACGGGATGTTAAATGAGTCGATTCAGTATAACATGTACATCATATTGTACCAAGTCAACTAATTATTTTTTTGCTGTGTGAAATTAGTATGATAGTATGAAAATAAATTATCTATACCTAAGTATATTAATATGTACAGTAGGTAGTAAAAATTATTTTATCAGCATACTTTAATAATTTATTATTTTCTCATTATCAACAATATATCAATATATCATATAGGTACAATAGATACATGGAAATTAATACAATATAAGATCAAACTATTTATTTTTACGAGTAATGAAATATTAATTTAAAATTTATAAATTTTCTAAATGGAATTTTTATGAATTATGTTACTTCTGTTGTAAAAATGTACCTGGAGTTTATTTTGCTTCCAGACAAGTATTTTGTTCTTTGAAAACAGTATTCCAATAAACTCAATATTTACATCAACATAAAATTATCTAGGTGAAATTGTGAAAGTTTATTTTCCGCGATAAATTATATAAAATCAAAACAGAAGAATATTACTCTGTTGGATGAAGCTAATGCTGTTTACGTTACATTAAAAAAATTAAGACTAACATAATACAGAACTATTATTAAAAATTATAGGTCATTTTTGAAATCTACTCATCACTCTGAGAATAACTTGCATGTAACGCATCGGGTTCAGAACTTGATGCATTTGAATTTTTTTATTTTGTTCTAACGCGTTACTCGTTTCTACAGAGATATTTTATTTATGGAAATAAAATCTAACAGTATAATTTATATTAAGTATTTTTTGTATTTTTATAGAGAGTCTTATGCTTTATAGACATTTTGTAGTATTTTGATAGATTTTATTCGTTTTTAATTTTTTTTTACATATATCTGCATTTTTTCTTGTCAAAAGTTATACTTAATTGTTACGTGTTATTAAATAATTAGATTAAGTATTCAAAAAAAGTAATATGATATAATATCGTTTAGCGTTTAGCCTTAAATTATTTGTATAAATATATTTATTTATTTATTTACGACAATAGGAGAAATTTTACTAAACAGTAGTGTGTATTACTTTTTAAAGTTAAACAAAAAAATATAGTTGATAAGTGTGTCTATAAACCTAATTTTATATGAGTAATTTTTAGATTTGAATCATAAAACATCGTTTGTAATTAAAAATATGTTTTTTTAAACATTTTTTTCGTGTATTTTTTTTATATAATATATATTTTTAGATCATTAAGTTTCGGCCCTATACTGTATATATGTATTTAGTATTTACCAATATACTTATTACTGATGTAAACATTAAAAAAAAAATTGAATCACAAAATTTTGAAACGTGACCCCTGATCTAGACATTATCAATATTATATTAAAACCATATAAAATGTTTATCTAAATAAAATGATTAAATAATAGATACTTTTAAATACATATCATCATAAGCGGCTTATTAACACTTCTTTTTAAATTGATTATAAATATATAATATTATATAATATACATTCAGAAATAATTAAATATAATAATATTACAATATTGAAAGTCTTCCGTAAGTATTATCAGGCGCCATAGGATGCAACTTAACATATATTACTGTAAAATAGTTTTCAAGAATTTTTGTTTTTTTTTTTTATTTATATGTAGTTTTTCTTATTTGTACCTTTTTAAAATTAATACATGAATATTAAACGAAATTAAAAAATATAGTTCAACGTTGTTTATAAGTATGGTTTGTATACCTGTAATTATTGTCTAGCTAAAAAAAAAATAAATTTCACTATATAATATATGTATACATATATGTCGTAGGCATAATGTCAAATCAGGCATTTTATTAAATGCCTAGGCATATAGTCAAAGAATTTATTTTTTATGTAATTTTACTATCCACCTAAACATTTAACTAAATGCCTATTTTAAATCAGGTTAATAATAAAAAATTTAAAACATTTTGTATTATTTAAAAATGTAAGTATATTTTCTTTTAATTATTTATTGTTATTTAATATATATATATATATAAAAAATAACTATGTATTATTTATTAATATGTAAAACAAGTAGGTATATGATAAATATATTTAATGGATACGATCATCGGTACTTTTGTTTTAAAATTTAAAATATAGGTGATTACTAATTAGATGTGATAGTACGAGTATAAAAATGAATAAAAAGGTTATATTATTATTACAAAGTTTTGTTAATTTTTAGTTTTTATTCATTGTTACATGTTATTGTTTGGTGTCATTTGTTGGAAAATTTATTATTTTTTTTAAAACATTGCTTACAACTCAATATAGATAAGGTTCTTATACAATTAAGTACCTACATTAATTTTCCAAGGTAAAAACTAATGGAACTTTTATTTTTATTTAATAAGAATATATAGTACTCACTATAGATTATAAGGTATATTATATACTCGTACTATCGTCTACGTCTATCACATCTAATTACTAATTAGTATTTACCTATATATATTTATGATTTAAGTTTTAAAACAATTGTACCGATGAACACAAAATTAAACATATTTCATATACCTACGTGTTTTGATGAATAATACATAGTTTTTTTTTAAATATAAAATAGCAAAAAATAATTAATAGAAAATATATTTATATATATTATATATTATAATTTAATATACTTAAATTTTTAAAATAACACAACATGTTTCATTTTTATTATTCGCCTTAACTAATAGTGAAATTGTATAAACTTAAATTTTGTGACCATATGTCTAGGCATTTAGTAAAATGTTTGATTTGACTAATGCCTACAACATACATAGGTACATAACGAAAATGTAATATATAAAAATATAAAGTAGTACCTGAAGTTTGTTTTAAACTGCAAGCTTAGAATTAAATTTTAAAAATCAGATATAACTTCCTAATTTCCTAAGTCATCTAAGGGGTGATTTTATTTATCAATATAAAGTAAATAGTGAATAGTGACGTATTATTATTATTATTATTATTTTTACTAATAAGTTGTACTAGGAATGTTTTATCTATTCAATTTTAGGTTCTCTTAATTTTTATAAAATAATGTGAAGACTGATGGAATTTGATTTTTATATGCTCATAAATGATATATTGTTTAATTCAATATAGGTAAGGTTAGTTTTTATATTTTACGTTTTTAATGACTCATATAATTATATACCTAATTATAAAAAATTAAAACACTAAACTGAAATGGCTCTATCAGAATTAGCTATCTCTGTTCTAATTATTAAAAAACTCTCAATAGGATCAACAGAATACCACTCTCACTATTTTATCTGAATCTATTATTAAAAATGAGTATAATTTGAACTCATTTAAGCTGACATAATTTTTAACTTAATTTTTCGTTTGAAAACCCAGAAAAGGTCGAAAATAGCATTTAAAGATATTGTTGCTCAATATGTTTTGTCGAGCATCTCGCCAACTGTAACGTCTTATAAAAAGTTATAAAATTAATTCACAGAAAATAATATACGTATATATTTTTTTATAGTTCAAATAAAAAAACAATCTCATTAGGTTTCAGATGATCATATTCACCCAGGATAAAAAACATATTATGCACAAGTTGTGTCAATCAAAAATTTTTTATTTCAGAAATCATCTTATTATGTTATTTAAATTTAAATTCAATTAACTTAAATTAACTTAATAAATAAATTAGTATTATATCTTCTTAGTGTCTATAGTCTTTTCATGTTTAGTATTGTTATACTTGTACAGTCGTGTACCTATAATTATTTATATTATAAACTCTTATTATTTTTTCAATAGTTAAACTTTCATTGAAAAAGCAGTATATTAATAGCTATAATTGTATATAATTGTAATTGTTTACAATTATTTATTGTTTAATTTACTTTAATAATTATTGAGTTATAATAGTAATAACTAATAAGTATGAACTAATTGTAAAAAAAAATACTTCCTGTGTAGCACATGGTTCTAATCCTAAATGAAATGTACTTAAATATTTTTACGGCTTTACCTTCTAAGTTACAATATTTCTTTCTTTTAAATTTTTGATAGTTTTTAGATGTAAACAATATTTGTAATTAGTAATTACTAATTACATATTTTATTTAAATGTATATAGTTAGATAATATTAAATTATTAATAATTCATACGTCACGTTATGTCATTAATTAATAAAAATTTGGAATGACTTTAAACTACCATGTATAATTCATTAGATACTTCTTAAAAATAAAATAATTTAAATTGTACAAAATGTAGGTATAATATAGCATATTATATAATATATATTTTGTACTCAATTTTTATTTTTACATTTTAATTTTTAATAATAGGTAAATTGAAAAATGTATAATTTAAGACATAAAAAATTGTAATTAGAGAAAATATATTTTTTAATTGATTTAATATTTAGATTAATAGAGCCAATTGAGTGAAGTAACAGAAATCGGCATGCAATTATTTAATCACCATTGTCATTTAATTTCACTCATTAAAAATGATCAATGAATATAAGTAATTATTAGTAAACTGATTAAATACTAAAATTGATTTAAATATATTCTATTATAACGTAGTATTTTGCAATTCAGTATTAAGATTAATAACCAATAAATATCAAGGCTTCGAGGGTATATTAAAATAAAACATTGACTTCATTTAACTTATGAGTTTGGGTTTAATTAATTAATGAAGATATTTTTTTTAACTGTAAATTTCCTATATGCTAATACGTTTGCCTTAAATTATTTACTATATAGTCTACACAGCTGTAATATAATTATACACATGTTAATACGTTTTATATGCGTCTATTAGAAAAATTGATGGTTTAGAATTACCATAGTACGTAATATAATATTCTGGCATAATTATTTCAGATAGGGTATTCGGAAAAATTGTGAATGTAAAAACCCTGAACACAGCAAAAATAAAAATATGACGTTTTAATATAAGCTAAAAAACATAATGGTACTCGTAACATTGTTTAACTTATTTTATAACGAGGTTCATCTGTTGTAGTCCATCGTAATTCTTAAAACATTAAAAAAAAAAAAAATGTTCGCATAATAATATCACTATAAATTAAATGCAATATTTTTTCTAGATTAAATATAATTTCATTATTGGTTTATAATTACATTAAACGAACAAAAAAACATTTTTTTTATATAAAAATGTATATTAATTTAGTCATATCCAGTTTTTTAATTAAAATCATTACCTATTATTTATTGCTTGTCATACAAATATCAAACGATAAATTGAAGTTGAAAACACAATAGTATTTTGTATTGTATATTTTCGATTAAATCTGTAAATCAAATGCCTTCGGCTGGAAGTTCAATAGGTACTTAAACCAGTGGTCATAATTATTCGAAACAGTAATCAAGCAGTGGAATATTTCTGTATAAGAACACATTGAAAATCGAAATAGAAAGAGTTCAATTACGGCGTTGAATTATCATGTGTGTTAAACCTAGATGTCTTAATTAGTGTATTATCTATTCTTTTCTTTAGTACTATGGCCAAGGAGCTGGAGTTGGCTGAATTAATAAGGTTATCTGATTATCGAGTCAACTATTGAAATCATTCGTAACTAATTCGATTCTATTTTATCAAATATATAATATACAAACGTTTTCCTAACATTACATTTTTTTGTATTGTACGCTTTAAATTCTGAATTTTAATATTTAAATATTTAAAGATTATAACTTATCCAGTAATTTATTATCGAGTTCAAATAAACAAATCCATTACAGTGTTTTTCTTATTTACAATTATAAGTACACTTGTAACCAACTGCACAACAGATCGACTTACCTGGTTTTTTTATTATAACAAACTTATCTTGTCAGAGGTATGTTTAATGTTATACGAGTACATAGTCGAAATAACCCATACTTATATAAGTAGTATGTAAATTATTTGAATATATAATGATATTTATACTTCTCTATATGACCTTCAAAGATATTTCAATAAAGTAGATCTGTGGTTTAATATTAGCAAAATCGTTCAAATATAACTTTCAAAACATCCATTATTATCACGTGTGTTATTTTATACATATTCTGGTCTTATGCATACTATAGTTAAAGTTTATGTCTTCATGGTCACTTTGAATAGAATTATAAGGTATTATTTATATAAGTTATTAAGAACTTTTTATTTTTGTTATATTTTTGGAATTATTGTAAAATACTAGTTTCTTAAGTCAATTTACTTAATTTCTTAATTTTTTCCATTGACAAATATGATTTAGTTTGATGATTTGTTCACTTCTTAATTCAGTAAAATATTATGGTTAATATTTTATCTAAATTTATGTACAGATCCTCAATGGGAAATGTTTATAGAGTACAGAAATATCAAATATGTACATAGTTTTTATAAATAATTTTAAAAGGGTGTCATTATTTAAGTCAATATATGATCTTTCATATGAAAACAGCTTATATAACAGTTAAATATTTGACGGTAAGCTTTCTTTTATCTTGTATAATATTTATTACATCGAGACGATTTTGTTTTGTTTAATGATTCTAAGTGTTAAGTTGAAACTTTGTATCAGTTGGATACATCATTTCGGTACCATTTAATTTGTGTGAGTAGTGTGTATTTTTTTCTGGACCCATTTTAATTTCATTTTACTGCAGTATTATTACTTCCACAGCTTATTATTTTTAAGAAAGCTAATTAAATAAAGTACAGTGGAGGTAAATACTTTGTCTGAAACATTGAAAACTGAATTATTATGAAGTTAATATTTAAAATAACATTATATACATATAGGGTGATTCTTTTATCGAACACTTATTATCTTATTTTTTTCATATATTTTTAAATATATTTACTATAATTTTTTTTTTTACTTTTTGATTGAAAATAAAGATTTTTTTTTTCATATTTTGAAACAGCATATTTTTTTTTATATGTATTTCGATCCATAAAAAATGGAATTCAGACGAGTAGTTTATGAGTTCATAATATAAAATTAAAACTGTATTAAATATTTTCAAAAATATTAATAATTTACGAAATATTGAGTGTTGGATAAAGGAATCAATCAGTAAATAGCACTTATTATGGAAAATTGAGCTTTCTGATAAATGCATAATCACTGACTGTTAAATACTCAAGATCAGATATATCATAGGATATCTTATTATCTTATAACTTAAAAATGATAATTGGACCTTATCATGAACACAATCTTGGTTTAATATATTTTCTCAAAAAAATAATTTGTAATTAAATTTTAATTTAAGTGTTAAAAATTATATCTATTATTTGTTGTTGTTTCAAAAAAATTCTTACGAAATTACGTAGAGTATCAATTAATATAATAATACTTTTGTTACGTTATTACTTTATAAGATATTACCAGTTATCATTGTAGAATACAATATTTATATTTTTTTTTATATATTTCTCAAAAATATAATGTCCTGTCATAAACTGTTGCTTATAACTTATGTTATACATTTTTTGATCTTAATTTAAATTAATTAAAATTATTGTATAGCTTTTAATTAAATTTGTATAATAACTATTATATTATGTAGTACCTATATTATATTACTAGTTAAAATAAGTTAAGTTAACTAACGCATGTGTAGGTATGTAAGTATGTTTATTAACTAAGAACTAAATAAAAATCTCAATAATTAATTCAAATATTGTGTATATTATAAATAGGTATTTAGTTAATAATAATTACGTACTTGTCAAACTAATAACCAAATATTGTAATTTGAAATTGTTATTAACTTTCATAATTATCTATTAAAGAGTCTAATGTTTATGTTTATATTATTATTTTTTTTTATTATTTTTTTTTTTTATTTAAAATATATTACAATCTGTTTACACATAAAACAATAAGTAACAATGATGAGTGATTTAAGAAGACATGTAGCACATGAAGAGGAGACTGTCCAGTGACAGAACCTCAGAAAGTTTATATTATTATGATATTAACTGAACTAAAAATCAAAAATACAATATAATTATTTATTATTATAAATTTATAACAATTACAAATTAAAAATTGAATAATAGTTATAAAATATATTTCGTGTATGAATGGTATTATGAACGATTATTTTTTATAAATAATGTTTAGTTAAATCTTTTCAAATTCAAATTCGCTACAATAGCTTAATATCATGGAAATTAAACTAATTTATTGTTAAAAGTATGAAGTGAAAAATAATAAAGATAGGCATATTTTAGTTATTAATTTTATTATTTAAAAAATTAAATATACAATACACCTATTCAATTTTGTTTGTACAATAATATTGAGTATGGCTATTAGAATATTATAGCTTAAATAAATAAACGTTTATAATTGACAATGAATTATTTTAAAATTTTTTAAATTAAAAAAATATGTAAATTTTAATGATAAATGCTGTATTGTGTTAACGTAGATAAGGTATTTAATTTATTACATTGGTGAATTTTTTTAGGTTTAAACTAGTAAACAGTACTTTATATTATGACTGTTATAGTGTTATGTCTATACGACATAACTGTACATTATCTTTAAAACATTTTAATCAATTGTCTATTAACATATAGTAGGAATAACATGACGATTTACCGATTATTTGGTTTACAGCAAAAACAAATTGGTACTAAAAATAACTGATTACATAACTAAATAAAAATGATTTGTTTTACGGGAAAAATAATTTCAATGATAGCTATCAGGTAATATTTATTCATTTGAATAAACTCCATTAACATGCCACTATATAGGTAGTATTATATTTGTAAGTATTAAGTTTGTGTTAGAAATCATTATTACGCCACTCAAACATTATCATAAGGTTCACATTTTAAAATTTTTAGATGGTGCATTATTATCATATTCCGGTATTTTAACTTCAAGTTAATATTACGCTTATACAAAATGACTGGAAAATATTAAATACGTTATTAAAGTATTACTTAAATATTTTACATACCACATAGCTGGTACTTATCAACAGTATACAATGTATATAATTTATTAATATTACTTGCATGTAAAAATTATATTGCATTTTGATTTAAAATCCATTAGTTTCTTTGAGCCAAAGATGTCAAACTCAATATTAATCAGAAGTACTAAAAGTTGATCGATAGCTTAGCAAGAACTAAATATTTATAATAAAATGGATTTTATTTGTAAGAAAAAAACTAACCGTATAGGTTAGTGTACTTAGAGTTATTTATTTTAAATTAACACTCTCAATGGCCTTTAAATATTACAATACACAATTTTATGATTTATTTTAATATTAAATGTAATAATTTTAGTGTTTTTATTTTTTTCTAACTCCTTTATACCGTAATACTCTTATTTTTATTGTTTATTTATATAATATGCCAAACGGCAATTTTAAAGAATACAATAGGTAATTACAGACTGCTACAAATACAAAATAACAGTTATATTACCTTATTTTTTTTTCATTTTATAAATAATAGCTTATTTGAAAATTGAAATTATTATGTAACATTGAATATTTAATATTAGTACATTATCTAATGACATTGAATACAATAATATTCTATTAAGAAATATATGGAACTATCATGATTCACAATATTATTTGTTTGTGGTTAAAAGTAGCTTCATTCCTTAGAATTATTTAAAATAAAAAAAAAACCCATTTGTTGAACATTGAATATTGAAAATACCATATTGCATTAATGAAACTATTAAGTATTTTCCTATATGATTTATTGGCTTTTTTTTTTTGAAAGTACTATAGTTCAACTAATGGGACCACTCTTAGACACCATAGATATATAGATGAGTTCTGAGGTTGTTTTATCGCTTGTGTTAACATAGCAATAATCAATATAGTTAATTATAATTGTGTATCATAAAATATATATTTAAAAAGCTTTTCATGCTAAAAACTTGTATTTTTGTTTTAGATGTTGTACATGAATTATAAATTTGCAATATATACTTGTCGTAATTTTCCATTAACAAATCCATTAGCATCACCGTCTCAATTTATGTGCACATAATAATTTGGTATTAAAAGAAAAAATATATAACAAAGTTATAACACAAATTATTAGTACTGTTAAATATACCTTACTTATAATATTAATATGTATTATCGTCTATCAATACTAAATATTAATTCTAAGTTATAGTAATCGAATAAACTTTTTATTTTAATTAAGCTACATACAAAAATACAAAGCTTGCATAAATTAATACTCTAATAAAAAGTTTTAGAACACGAGCAAAGAGAAATAATATGTATTAATTGATGGGTTATATATTCTTATTCTTTTTTTGGGAAAAATGCAGAAAGAGTGTTACAATAATCGTTTTAAACAATTATAATGCTCCTTATAAAATGGTTGGTTAGGTTTTTTGATTGAAAGTAACTATTTTTTAATTTTCTTTGTACCTATACAATCGTATACCTAGTAAATAGTTTCTTTTGAAAAATGAATGTATTGAAATTAAAATTAATTGTTAAAAAATAATTAATGCATTTAATCAAACGTGGTTTTAACCAAATTGTATTTAAAAAACTGAGCTAAAAAAAATTATGACTATTTATTTTAGAAATTTTTTATTTTCAATAAAAAAAAATTATGAGGAACCTTGTATAAATTATCAAGTTTTTGTAACTCATAATCAAAAATTGTATAAAACAGAAATAAAGACAATCAACAATTTAAAATGTCTTCAATAACCACAAGGAGAGCTAAAATATTTTGAAAATTATAAGAAGTTTAGAAAATACTATTTTAAAAATTTGGTTAATAATTCATATACCTATATATACAGTTGTACATTATCGAATTACAACAAAAAAACAAAATCGATTTTTTCAAAAACTGGGTTTGTGTCAAAATGTGTAATTCACTAATTTTTTTTTTTGTTGGGGTTTTCCAATTAGTTAAAACAATATTTTCAGAAAATTATTTACTTTTGACCCTCTAGTATACCAATCAGGTCAGTTTAAAACCAAAAACTATTACAATGCATGTGATAATATTAATAAATAATATAATAACAATTTTTAAGTAATAAATTAAAACATTTTATTTTATTTCATATTTGTTTTAATTTTAAATGCATTTTTATAGATGCATTAAGTTTTCCATAAATATCTCTGGTCCTTTATTAATATTTGTTATTGATGTTTTTATTAATCTTTTAACGTGACCGTGTTTGTTATGTGCCGATGACTTGAAAGACTACTATTGTTTGCATAATTTCGTATGGATGATTTTAGCCTTTAGGTATGAAAATTATCCTTATTCGTAAATAGGTACGAGGTCAATGGTCTTTCTTTATGGTCCATCTTAAAATTCGTCTTTTAGTTGTGTACACTATATAAACTTTGATGTTGATCACGAAGACGGTGAATGATCCAAACGTGAGTCCGAAGAAGTTTCCATCATTAATATTTGTTTGACTATAATTATTAATTTAATAATATTTCATATTAAAATTACAGTGATTAACTTTTAATTTATTGCTTCAAATATATATTAATTCAGATCTCAAATTTAATCTCAAGAGATTTTAAAGTTAAAACTACGGTACTTACGTTTAATAAATTTTAATTAAAGATAAATATATATATATTATTCAACAAGGAAGACTTTTAAAACTTTGTAATTTAGTTTCAAATTAAATCACATACAATATACTTTTTAATTTTTAACTTTATAACAGTATATGACATGAGACTAAGTGGTTTATTTAATTACCATAAATTGTTTAAAATATCCTTAGAAGTAGAACTTTTTTTTACAAATGTTTGATACAATTCATAAACAAGTATACAAACGTTAAGTTCACATAAACATCATGATTAAAATTATAATATAATATAATGTAATTAAATATGATAATTTATTTTCGTTTTTCTTTTATAGTTATAAATAGATATACTTAAAATTTATGTATCAACTTACAATTAACTGTAATTGTAATACTTAAATAATTAACAAATAATAACATTTATAAAAAAAACCTGTACAAGAGTATTTTATAATTTTTATAATAAATATATGTTTTAATTTCTATGATGTTTAAATATGTTTATGAATTATTAGTATTTTTTTATAATAATTTAAATGTACGTATTTATAGATTGCTATGTTTTTATGTTTAATACAATGTTAATTAGATATTTTTAAAATAAATTATAACAATTTAAAATTGAAATATTTTACTTAAAATAAGATATTTTTGTGTTATTTGAGTTTTAAAGTTTTTAAATGTATAAATAAATTATAAACCTATAATGTATACGAGTATTCTCAATTTTGTAAAAAAATATGATAGTAATTTGATTTATTATAATGTAATCAGCAATTATTTTTATTTTTAAACTGTTTAAATAGTAAATATTAGGTAAGTAGTAAATAATATTTGTATTAATTCAGTCAAGATTCTAATAATATGAGTTTTTATTATGAATTTAAATTAATAATTATTACCGTTTAAAAAAGTTAAAAATCGACTAATTTATATTTACTCACGTCTATGTATAATAAACAATATAAATTATACACGCAAAAAAAAATGTATTTGCTAAATATTCATACATTTTACGAGTAGAAAATTTCTGAGACGCACGGGGGGTATCGGATATTTCTACCTATAGTAGAAGAGATGAATGTGACTAGTGAACCACAATATAAATACGTTGGAGACCTCAACGAGCTGGATCAGTATAGTGGGCACGTTAACTTTATGATGTTATTGTCACCTTCGGTATTCATTACGCATTGTTGTATCCTATAGTTCAACACCGGCAAAATTTATATTATTATTCTATTTTGTTTATCATTTGTTCCTGAATATTGTTGTAGCACAACATTACTGTTTTTGATTTTCATCACTCGTTGAAAAGGTAAGAAGAATGTTGAAATAGTACATTTATTTAGCTTAAAAAGTTTTTGAAAATATTTTTAGTATAGATTTATCAATGTATATTTCTTAATAAAATATGAGATTACTTTTTATAATTTATTTTTACTAAGTAAAAGTATTAATTCGTATTAATCAATATTATGGGTACATTAATATTAATATTATAATTTCATATTGAATTTGTTTGTTTATTATAAATTTTTCAAAAGTATTATTAAGTCGATGTATTTCACTAGAATTTGAAAAGGTTTTTGTAACTTAAGAATAAGTTTTACATTTATTTTTAATTTTTCAATAGGAGTAAATTTTTGTTTACACGAATTGTTAATTTCCTTTTATAAGATTAAAAATTAAACAAAAAGTAATGTTTCTCTACTTCTTTTTAAAGAATAATATAAGCTATTCAAAACCTTTTTTTCGTTTTCGCGATAAGTCAATGAAAATCGCTGAAATATTCGCTTTAAGTATAAAACGAGCAATTTCGTTAGGTTAGGTCAACAACCATATACCTAAGTAAAACTATGTTGTTAATTTATAGTGTGTATAAAAATCAACCAATATATAAGGCACCTTATAGATTGATTTTTATATATACCTTAGATATAATTTTTTCATCAGTTGTAATCTATGAGTTACACGCAGATAACCATTCATTATATTAGACCAAATCAAATGGTAAAATATAAATAAGTATATGGTGCAGTGTTGTGCATTTCCGTGTCGAGTGTTTTTCGTATAATATTTATGCCATATTGTCATTATAATACAAACAAAATGACCCTGTAATAAATCGTTTTTCTAAACTAACCTAACCAAACGGTACGAATTATGACCTAAAGCAAAAAAATAATAGATAATATGCCAGCAGATTTTAGAAGCTTCGATATTCCTGTCACATAAACTTGCGCGAGGCGCACGACCTCGAGCGGTATTTTTCATTTTATTGTAGCAGTTGCCGGTTCATTAACTGCCAGTTTGATAATCGTGAGTGCTACTGACACGTCTATTGAACGCGTGAGACGAAATTCATATCGCAAGCAATGACATCATTAAGGGCATTTATAAATATAATGAAAATCTTAAGTATCGAGTAATGATAAATTTGAAACATTGAGCTCGTTGAAATATTAAAATTCGTTGAACGATTTCACAACAATTGAAGTTCAATCGGTAGGTGTTTATCGTTTATTGGCATAATATGTCACATCGAATCATCCCGACTTCGTGTTGCACTCGTAACGTTGTTTTATCGAAATATCTGCCACTAAGTTCAGTAAAATCGATCGGATTGCATTATAACAGTGTAGTATTGTTTACGATTGTTATTCAAAATTTCGTATAGGTAAGTATCAAAGGGATGACAGGACCATTGGATATTGTATACAAGATATACTATTGTACACACACGCACGGTTGTAGCGTACATTTATTTACGAATGATAAATTTAAGGATTTTATTAATTCCAAGTTGTGAGTATTTTTTGGTCAAGGTCGGAGTGTGAACTAGAATATTAAACAGTTTTTGTGATTTTGTTTTAATTTCACTGTTTGAATGAGATGGAATAAATAACAATTGATATTCTCAATGTCTTATACTTTCTATGTCATCAGATAAATTTCATTATAACGCGTCACCCATAAGTTGATGAGTCAAGTCATAAGTCGGTTCATTTTGACCGACATTTGAAATCTTATTACGATTATTATACAATTTGATTTTTGGTTTTATTTCATAATTTTTAATGAGGATATTATTACAATACAATGATTACTTAATATTATTATTTAAATGAACGGTATTTCCATAATATTAATACAAAAAATATTTTAATTTCGAAAAAAAAAAAATTGGAATTAATTTATCAAATTAAGTAAATGTATGGCGGTTCTAAAATATAATTAAAACTTTAATAGAATTTCCAGTTACTCTCACAAAAAAATTTAATCAATCTCAATTAGTTTTTAAACTAAATTGTTACCATAAATATACTTAAAAAAAGAATATTGTTATGCATGAATAATTTTATACATTTATTTTTGTTAATAATGTACCTATTGATTTTTATTTATTAAAATAAGTAATTGTGTTTTATAAATATTTTTAATTTTGTGTACGGCATAATTAAATTAATAAAACGAAACTTTATGTTTCAACTACACTCAAGGACGGGCATTACTCATTAAATTTAATTAATTGTAGCATCATAATTCATAAGTAAATACCTAATAAATGTGCATACACTTTAATGTATAGGAAACGTATATTATGTAAAATATTACATGTCTACCATTAACTTGCATTGTTTTGTCAAATTATTAATACGCGTAGCATGAAATATCATATTATAATTTTGATTCGATTTATAATATTATAATATAACATGAATAAATTAATCTTGTGGTATAAGTATTTTAAACATCTTTTTGTTCTAGCGAGACTGGTTGTTTGTAATTAAAAAAACGTATTATTTTTATTAGATCATAAAGGTTGTTTTACACGTATCTTGTCTACGAAGGCTTCTTACTTTGGATTCGACTATGCATCAAAATACAAATTGAAGGTCAGATTTGTTGGCATTTCAAATTCTGGATTAAATAGATTGTAATTGATATCACGTTTACATTATTCGATCAGCTCTGATGTTTAATATAAATGAACCTATAATATTTAAATCGAATAAATTATATAAAACGTACAGCTTATCATTTGTCTCGATGTATAATATAATAAATTATACAAGAAATATTCATCGTTTGTAATCTTTTAAAATTATTCACGTAATTATAGAGAAGGTATTGTCAAAGTAAATTATACGAGTTGTTGAATTTTTAATGTCAAACGTTAATTTTTTGCTGTTATTATTTTCCATTAACATTAATAATCCGACATTTGATTTAGTTTAGATAATAAATATACCTCCCACGAATTAAAATATATAATAATATAATATTATAATGTTATTTTTGTAACTCAATTCCACAGTGCGCCTTCTATGTGTAGTGCATAATATTATGCTGTATACGATATTTGACAACTCCATTACCCGAGTTTGTCAAAATGCCAAACACGAATTACACAACATTTATAAATCAGTACGATGTATGCCATTATAGTATTACATTAAAGTGTGCCTATGTAGCCAATAATATTAATAATAATATTGTTTGTTAAAGGAAAAAAATAATTTACAAACAATAATGCATTGGCAGTTAGGTATATAAAACTCAATCCTTTTGATAATCTCGAAACACTCATTGTATATATACGTTCAGCTAGTGTATCAGTTTATTCGACTCAAAACGCTTTGCGAGCTGAATAATCCTTATAAGTTATTTCTGAGCTTTGCGGATTAGAACAAGTTGGCTAAACGACGATTGGGTTTTATATCGTATAAAATGTAGAATCTACACAAAATTACAATACAGGGTGTTTTCCATAACGAGCAAAGGTGGTTTCCGCTAGAAATACACTATTATATAATAACAGACACTTTTGATTAAAACAATAGTATAAAAACGACGTCATAAGTCTAAGGAATATTACTTGCGCCATACAGACATAATATTATAGACCAATTTATTCTTTTAATACTATATGTTAAATTTCGTGAACACCGAAATAACATTTGTGTAATGTGGCTATTAAAATTATAAATATAAATAGGTATGATTACTTTTGATTATATGCGGTAGAATGAGTATTAAAAAAAAAAAAAAAACAGTTTGAATTAATAAATAAAGTTCAGTTTGTCTTACTCTTTTTCGTGCATATTATAGTTTTAGATTTTTTTTTAAAGTTTAAACGTTATTATTTATTATACTAATCGAGTCTATTAGGATTATATTATTATCTAATATATGTACATAATTATAGTCATTACGTATATTGTATAATATATGATATAAATCTACAGATGTTGATCTTGACCTTGAGAACATGATCGTATTGATAGACCATAGCGTTTTAACGGTTACCGTAATTTTGTATACTAGTAAATAGTAGGGTGATTTTTTTTTTGTTTTTATATAATAGACAAGGCACGTGATAAAATTTTGTCATCTCAACGAACTGTACAGTGAGGTCAAAGTGTACACCTATTAATCAAACCGATTTGTCTCGGGGGGATCATTGGAGACGAAATCAATGAACCATTTGCCATGTGGCCATACATAATTCGGCTTGGTTCCTACGGGTTCCGAACCACAGGTTTTCGTTTCCCGCCTAGACTTAACCTCGTCGTCGTATTTAAAGCATTATTCGACAGGACAAGAAGATTTTCTTTAAAACAACAATAATTATCATATAAATATATCAATCGCAAACAATGGATCGTGTCGCTCGCCAATTGGATAAAGGAACGACGTAGGTGCAAATATTTATAAACTACATGATTGCGATTTCCTAACATAAAACTTCGAGTCATATTTTTCAATATGTCAATCATATACTTAGTTTAAAATCACATGATCTGAATTATTTGAAAAACTAATAATACTTACTCATGATAATTTAAACTTGATTCATAATATTATATTAAGAAGTTTTCACGTTATCTATTTTTATAATAAATTAGAAAAGTCCTTAGTAAGAGATACAGTAATGTACGTTTAAGACTCATAAGATATTTAAAAGATGTTTTGTTAGTATAGTTAAGTTTATAAAACTAAAATGAATAAATTAAATTCACAATTATTTTTAATAAAAAAAGACTAAAGCTTATTTTAAAGAAATTGTTTAAAAGTGTTTATTTATCTAATGAAATACATAAATAATATGATATGCAATAAATAATGGTTAATGGATATAGGTACCATTTAGGGGAAATATTAAACATATTTCGTTTTAAACAAAATTATTATCATTTGTTCACATTAAACAATATATATATATATATATTATATACACAATATTATGACATAATATACAACTATCTAAGTATCTATTATAAGTATTAAACTTTTTTTCGTGCTTAAATCGCTACGCTACCAAGGGTATTTCACCTCGCGGCCAGTTTTATTTTATTATACCTGTATAAAATTATGATATTATGTCAGTATAATGTTCAATGAACTTAATTGAAGTCTTAAATATTAATGTTTTGTATATTAATCTTAGTTTAATGTAAAATATATGGAAGAAACAAATTTTATTAAAAGCTTAAGACATAATTTAATTTATTGTTTCTTTTTTAAGTATAATGCTATTTTTAAAAATATAGTTTTTTAAGTATAGTACTAATATTATACATATTTTATTTTTTTAAACTTAACAATTATTTTTTATAATTATTGCACCATAAATATAAAAATAGTTTTATATCATTCACATTTGATTAATTTATGGATTATGTTAATTCTATTTTAATTGCTGAACGTATATTATTTTCATTATTATGTACACATAATTTATAAAGCAAACGCGGATATACTATTTATTTCATATAATACACAAACAAATACAAAAATATACCTACACACAAATAAATAATATAATTTTCATTAGAACAAAATACATAACGATTAGTGATGATTAAATTTAAATATCAAGACAAGATATAGTGACCGAATGTGTGCACTCACCACTTAGCATCGGTTCAATGGCCTTTATTTATGATAGTGGATCATTACTATAATACTTCAATTTGCTATATGTTAACTGAAATTTCTTCAGTAATTATTGAGAGTTGTCGGTGATTTATGTTTGTAAATCGTGTGCAAGGAAATTACTGAGAAAAATGAAAATCGAAAACTACGTTTTCAGAAAATAAAGTAGATGTTATACTCAGTCAATAGATAGGGCTACAGGAAGCGTTTTGAGCTTTTTAATTTTATCAGCAATAAGTGCTGACAATATTTTTTCAAAAGATCATCTATAATTTCTCGCTTAATCTAAAATTAAATAAAAAAAAATGTAAACATACTATTTAACCGTAGGTGAATTTAAAATATAATTACATTTTTTATATTAAAAGTTATATTACAAGAATATCTAATAAAAAAATAATATTGGTATCGCGTAATATGTTTTATTCATATATTTATACATTTTTTATACCTATTTGTATGTGAATATTGAATAATAATGGAGAAATATGTTTTGAAGTTTGAAATAATGCATAATATTATTATCTTTGATTTTTAAAATAGTTATATATTAAAAAACTTTGTTTAATATTAATTTCAAATCAGGATAGAGTTAATAAATATTCGTTTTAAACTATAATATTACACAGCTATTATGTGTGTATGCTTATAAAAGATATTTTTTTCTAAAATGTATTTTATTTTTTTATTACAAGTATTTAATAGGGTATTCAAAAGTACAAAGATAGTTTAAAGACACTATTCATAAAAATAATGTACAAAGAAATTAATTTATTACTTTATAACACAGTATGTCCTTCCCTCTATAATTTTAGTTTATTTTTATGGACAGGCGTCAGGCAATCTACTACAGTAACATGTTATTGTTTGTCTTAAGTTAATTATGTTCTTTTTTTATGTACTGCTGGGAGAGTTGAAAACATAAATAACAATTTTAATTTTTTGTAAAAATAAAATATAACAATTAATAACAACACCACCACTTCTTAATTAAAGTCGTTGTTTATAATATTTAAACAAACTATTGTTATGATTAAGAAATATCTGGTTGAAAATATGAGTGTATTCAATACGTCATATATTTATAATAGTATTAAGTAGTAGTTATGAGTTAACAGAATATTATTTACACGATTTTTATCACTTAGCCTTTCCTCTATAGTTGTAGTCCTGCTATGTATATAGGTACTTACAATGAATCTATTTACACGTACATTCATAACGCACAAGTACACTGCTCTAAGAAGTTTCGACCACGTATTACAACCTCTTTACGATAGACGGTTGTCTGACCGTGTACCTATATAAATATTATGTATATGCATATTTGAGTTAAAACCTTTGAAGACAAAACGTGCGATAGTGTCCCTCGAAGTGTAAGCGCACGTACGCAGAATTCGAACGGCTTATGTTTGTTGACGTTTATAAGACATAAAAAACATGAAAGAAGCAAGAGAAAAAAAAATTATAAATAAATCATAAACAGCGTGGAAAATTATTGCGAAATGACGTCAACACATGACCAGGACTCGTTTGGTCAACGAGATGGGATTAAGAGTCACGCGATAAGGATTCGCGGTGATTTGGATTAACGACCAGCATCATTCCTCGTCTCTCGCATCGACAGATTACCTACCTAGTATGATAATTGTTTTCCGACCCAATGACTCATAATAATTATATTGCTCGCACGCATTACCGTCCGGCGACGACACTTTCGTACACGTTATAACCGTCGTGTTCTCCGGATAGGTCAAGTTTGTCTTGCATGTACGAGCAGTGATCAACTGTATTACAATAATATGCCCCGTCAGCCGAATCCGGCCGGCGGTGACTAATCCACTTATTGAAAATGGTTACTGACCTCTGACGTGATTTCGAAGAAGGCGCAAATACACGTGTACTTACACACACATACGCGGGGCGCGCGCAGGACGTTCGCGGGAAAGGATAAGGATAGAATGTGCGTGTGTGTGCATACATGTTATGCGGACGGAGAGATAAAAACGAATATCCCGAGAGAAGTGTAAACACAACGCATAACGGGCAACTGTGCTGCTGTTTACCGACTTTTGAAAAACCTTCTTGGGTTACCCTAATTGAAAATACTAGTCTGGTTATTGTGTAGAAAAAAAAAAAAACAACACATAAATACACTTCAATCTACTGGTTTACCACGTCTGGGCAAAAAATAAATATAAAAATGTACGCACGACATATATTATATTGTATTTTGTGTATTATAAAATATTATAAATATTATTTATTATTATTACGAAGCGAACGCCTTGCGAGAATATCGCGTACAACGTATTATTAATAATATATAATATTGTGTATACGAAATAGGTTTATCTGCCGCATAAAATATTAGCGTGTCATTCATTTCGTTAAAATATTAATGCTCGCGGAGCCATGGCGAAACAAGTTCGGTAAACGCGAATGCACATTGTTAACGAAAACGTCAAATATAATATAGTACAGTATACCTGCACGTTCCTTATAGGTATGCTTACGCGATATTTTACGTTTGAAGTACGATTTATCATGTAAACATTTTATTTTATTTCAATGTATTATTTCTATTACGATTGTAAGTTTTTACTTTTATTTATCTTCCAGGAATCGGTCACATAAACACTTATTTTATATATTTTATAAATGTTCATAATAATTATTAATTATTATCATTGTTAATATTTGAACAGTCGATTTCCAATTGTTTTAAAAATATTTTATACTTAATATTTTAAGGAGTGATAACACTCCTTTCCCGTACTTAATAATTGTATAGATGAGTTAAAATATGATGTAAACATAAAAAACATAAGTACTCTTTATGAACATGACGTTGTGTAGTCAAAAACAAAATATATTCACATTACATATTATTATTATCTTAACATTTTATTTCGTTCGTTTTTGTGTTGGAGATGGCTATTGTTAAGTTACTGAAAATATGTATTAACTGAAAGATGTTCTCAATATTATATGTGAAACGTTTTTATGTTTATCTAGTTTTATTTTCTCTGAATTTATTTCTCTTATTTTCTTTTGTGTATCGTTGTTTGCATTACCATCCTTTGAATATTATTTAAAATGAAGATTCAAAACTCGTTATCTTCTTCATGTTGGGTACACCTACTTATAGAATAGATATCGCGATTAAACAAACATAATATCTCAATATTACTAATTATTAATTTCAATTTGCAGTTTAAATTCATTATATTATGTTTGAAAGTTTAAATATTATGTAGTATTAATATGATTTTCGATTATCATTATGCATAGTATTAAATAATTATTTTTAAAACTTTTTAATTATTTTTAAAACAAAATTTAATTATTTTTCTGATTATAAAAATAACAATGGTACTTAAGTACAGTTTTATTTCTATGCGCTTATTAAAATAAAAAATGAAATGATAAAATATTTTGACGTATGCAATATTATATTAAAAAATTTAAACATAATTAAGTACAAATATTGTTTTTTAATTTTAATTCCTAATTATTAAACGTTGAGTACTTATTCAATTATTTATTTTGTTTACATAATATTATATTGTGTGCACGTGTATTTAATGTTTATAGACATTGGGTAGATCAAAGAAAATTAATAAATAATTAATAAATTAGATAAATTAAGTATTAATGGATTTATTGTACTTCAAATAACGACTGATAATAATAGAACGGTTCTATTTAATAATATAGTTGACGGTATAATAAAATTATGTTATCTTTAGGGCCAGTTGTACCATATACGGTACAACCAGGCCTTAATTTCATAATGTACTTATATGATGTTATATTTTATTAGTATAAAGATAATTTAAAGATAATTATTGATTTAAATGATTAAAATGAAAAAAAAAATTATACAACTTCAAACACGTATCAGTGTTTGAAACACCTGTTTATAATTTATAAGGTAAACCATCTCTATATATTCTTTATAAAGGGTGTCTCACCTTGTTGTTTTTGTATATTCTCGCCAACCACCACTTACTGACTATATTAAACTCATAAATTCTGTATTTTTATCCTGCTTAAACTATAGAACTTACACAAATATAAATAAATAAATAAATAATTGATGAAAATTAATATTTATAGATATTATATTACTTTAAAATAGGTATGTATTTTAATATACTATTTTTAAATTATACGGAAATATTTTATTTTTTTTTTCATTATGAGTTTAGGTAACTCAAAAAATAATTAAAATCATAGTGAACGCAGCTATTTAACACTAAAGTTTTAATTTTAAAGTCATATTACATAAATATCTATAAAACTTATTGATTAGGAATTAGAACAAACTTAATGATATATTAAAATTAAATTTTAGTGCTTATGACATATTATATAGTTGTATAGGTACTTGTATGACTATTATAAATCGTTATGAAAACTGAAAATATTTATTTTTTGATATTTAAAATAATAATAATATTGCGTACTAGTATTTTTTGCATAATATTATAATAAGTTTAATAAGAGGAATGCAATAGAATCAATACAAGTATCGCGAATCAGCAGTTATAAAATTGCGACAAAATGTGATTGCCCATCCAGTAGGTATAATTGGTCTTTGGAATTTTAATATAACCATGATTCATGATTCATGGTAGTTCGTAGAACCTAAATGAGATTTTTATTTAAAGTTCTTATTTTATAAACTAAATATATTATGGGATGAGAAATCTTTTAACGAAATACTCGCTAGTTAATAGTTTTTAAATGCTCAATTGTAATTTAATAGATTTAAAAATGATTAATGCAAAATAGATTCTTTCTTAATTTAAATTAATATAGCGTAGATAAAATACAAATGAAAAACAATATTAAAATAACATTTATTGTTTTTATGTAAACGTTTTATTCTTCTTACCTAATATAGTAATATATTGATTTCACATTTTAACAAATGTTAAAAAACTTTCTATATGCGTAAGTTTTCCATATCTTAAATGGAATTTATGTGTTAGTAATTTGGCTATTTTAGGTGTACAGAATACATCTAAAAAAAAAAAGAACATTATTATAATCCTAAAATTTATTTATCAATTATCAATATGTAGTCATTTCTATTCTTGAATCTGATGATATATTTAAAATTCAATTCAATTGAATAATTTTGTGTAAGAAAAGTAGAAACTTACAACAAATGTGAATATTAATTATTGTTTATCTAAAATGATTCGTAAATAGAACTAAGAAGTATGTGACGAGAAGTTAGGTGTTTAAAAATAATTTATAATTTTTGAATAATTTTAATTTTTAAGTATATTTTTTTAATTAAATGATAATATTCTAGTATTTTCACTAAACACTGATGATTAATTCAATTATTACAACTACGTTAGCTTCTCCAAAAATTATGATTTTGTAAGTAGGTAGGTACTTAATATTTTATAGCTCTAGTTATGATCACGTTCTAAAGGTAACTATACTTGATATTGTTAAGTAAACAATTTAATTGTTATAGTTTTAATAATTGCTAATAATATTGATATGTAATACAAAATGACTATTCTAGAATAGTAGTAACGCAATGTTATGACGTACATAAATGTATAACACACCTCATAAATTATTAATTAATATTTAATTATTGATTTAAACATAAACATTATTTGATTTTTATTTACAGGAAATACAAAAACATATACGTATATAAATTCATGTTTGAAGTATAATAAATTTGATTTCATAAGACATAATTCGTTTAAGACATAGATTTTGTCTCAGAGGATTTGTTTCTACTGTTTCTAGGTACCTAATTTATAATTTGTATTGCTAACTCTCGTACCCGCTTGTAATATTTGGAATTCGACTCCTCTAAATAGTATAGTAACATAAATTGACTCAGATATTAAACCATTTAAAAATTTACTATCAGAATCTTCTCTATGACTTTCAAGTGTTGGTATTCTAAGTACGTATATAAATATAGACTAAGACAGTATAATACTCGTATGTAACAATTTTAAAATAAATGCTAGAGAATCTCAATAATCTGAAACTCAAGGAATAAATCAACAGAATATTCATGATTCTTGGTATATAATATATAGTATACATATTAATGGACGTATAACAAATTCCATTAGAATACATGATTTTCTAGGAATCGTATTCAAATTGTGTAAATCGAAAAATGTATTTACTCAAACTAGGTATATATTTTGATAGTATACCATAATACTTGGAGCCATATTCGTTGTAAAAATAATTTATGTTCACACATCTCGTTTATGTGTTATCTAAAGAAATTAATTTTGTTTTTTGTAAGCTGTATAATACGAACAAATAAAATGGTTCTTATTGTTTTAGAACTCGCTATTAAAAAAAAAAAAAAAAAACATAGCATAACAAATAACGAGAAAATACCTATAATAATTAGGTATTGAATTGAAAAATTTAGTCATCGTAACACAGTAAGGTACCACAGTATGGTTTAATATTTTACTCATATTTTATCCAAACTAGATTTGACCGATCGCGGCTGACACTATAAACCCTAAACTAGGTATAACTCGTCTTATGGTTTAAACGTTATCCGAAGTGCCTACGGATTTCGAAATTATAATGTACCTATCTACTAGGTATATATTTCATGGTCGGGATCCGCGGACTGTATAGTGTTTATGGGATTGACGGTCTGCACATCGCATATAGGTGTACATATTCTACCTAAAGGGCACTCACAATCGAATAATGATAATATATTCAAACTATAGACATTATAATATTGCACACATTTCGCGTGTCGCGATCGCTCCGTGAATTGCCGCCATTAGCCACAATCGAAGGTCGTCGTTCCCCGAGAATTGCGACCTGAGAGTACCTATACATTGTAATGTATGTATGTCCTATGTACATTGCCGACGACTGTCTGGATATGTCTCGATCGTATGAGCGGTTGGGGTTGGAGCTGGTGGTGGGGGGGATGGTGATTGCGATTGGAAGTAGACGAAGAACAAGAAGACATAAAACACTGGAAATAATATATATATAATATAAAATAACCGAACGACATTTATTTTTCCCTTGCCGTGGTCGACAAAGTTTTGAGAACAAGACGTACCCAATAGTACCTATCTAACCATAAACAAACGTGGTACATGACCTTTTCGACGTGGTCGCCGTTCTTGTAGTCGTCGTCGATATTGTACAATTGAAGCGCGCAAATTCCGATCATATTCACATTGTGTTAGATCTGTGTGCGTTTTTTTTTTTTTTTATAGTCTTTTATTTTATATTTTTTATGATATTTTTGTTTTGTTTTTGTTTTGGACTATTGTATTTTAGTCCGTTTCCCTCTCTTCGTTTTTCCCGAGGGTTTGGCCTTGTCGAACGACCAATTTCCATGTTTTTTCATACTCATAAAAACGTAGCGCGCAGCCCCTCGAGGGTCAATTAACGACTGGTTTACTCCACTTTGCAAAGTAATACGATCGTTTAATACTACTGTTCCTGATCTAAATGTGTTAAAGATTTCGTATTGCTTTAATCAAAACGTAATAAACAAAAAATATAATTTAATTCCCGAATGGATCTGTCGCGATCGAAGGTTAAAAGGTACGAAACATGGTATCTAATTGTCCGATGATCATTATATGTTTGGGGGACCCCGCTAAACGATTTAAACAATTTTTAAAGATCACTCGCTGCAGTACAGTAGTCGGTATTTTTGCTTATAGTTCTATTTTTTTTCAGTTTGAATGCAGTCGTTTTGAAGTGTAATAGCGCAAAAATGAAAAAATGTTTGACATCTACTCAATGGACTATGCAAATCTTCATTCCTGTCTGCTTACTATGGGTGAGTACATTGAACAATAAATAAAAGCGTATTATTTATGATTTCATTATTATTAGGTGTAAACTATAGCAACAATAGGTATACATAAAATAGTGTCGGCCAGCTACACTTATAGAGCAGAATAGATAAGAATGTTCAATCGCTTTATATAAACAGATTGTATGCGTACTATACCTATATTATATTATAATATTAATTATAGGCATTTAGGCATAATAAATTATTAAATCACGGTTTATACACTTAGGAAGAGCGCAAAGCACATTTTAATTATGCTGAAATAAAATATGTAATTAAAGTAACAAATAATTGTGAAATAAATACATTTTCTACCTTGTATGAATATTTGTCTCCATTTATAATGATAAAAGCATTATTATTTTCCGCGGATTCTTTTAGAATAATAATTATTAGAAACAAAAACTCATTCAAAGAAGTCAAGTATAGTTTTTGAATACTATGTCTTAAGTATTTATTTTAATATTTCACATAATATAAAATATACATAGTGTATGTTTCTTCAACCGAGTTTTAAATTTTATTAAAAAAAAATATGACAACAGAACATCAGGACGTAAATTATTGTGTTATAAAAGAATGTTAAAAGTTAAAAAAAAATATTTAATTACAATTTATTTCTTACTAATTGCAGGGTGTTAATAAATAGTATATTTTGTAAGAAACATTTTATTTTATTATCTATAGAGAGTAGAGACTAGAGACTATACAAAATATAGCTTTTTTAGATAATAATAAATTTTCATTGTTTTAATTTTACATACTGTGTACATATAAAATATAAAATGACTAAAAAATATATTAAATATTTTATCAAAAATTTAATAATAAATACTAAAGACCTAAGTGCTATAAAACAGGTTATTATTAGTGAACGTTATTTATGAATTATACATTCATTTTAATGAAATTATTTTTTTTTAAACTATAACACACGAATTTAGATGGATAGTAATTATATTGTGGCAAATAACACGATAAAATGTGACCAAATAATAAATCAATCTGTTTAAAACATGTTATTAGTGTATAATAACATTAATTATTGCTTATAGTTTTTGAAGACAAAGTGTATTATTAACTGTTATAGTAGTAAAAAAATAAAAATACCTTTAGAAAAAATAATGAACTCATTATATATTTACTTAAATGGATATTTTTTGTTATAAGTGTTTTTTATTTTTTATTTCTCGATTAAATAAATGTAAGAACTAAAAAATACTGCTACTACAGTTAGGTCATGACACATTACATTAAAAATTAATTTCTGTTCGATTTATACAAAAATGAGTTGTTTGAGTTAAAGTATGTAGGTAAACCAGCAATCAGAAGCTTATAGGTACTAAGTGTATTAGTTTAGTTAGTTAATATTATTTGATTGTTACTACTATGGAAAAAATATGATTTTAATGTATTGTATAAAACCGGTTCAGATAAAAATTAAGTTGGTCGAATATTGTCACCGTTTTGGAATATTTAATTTCATCACATATAAAATATATAATGGAATTTATGCAACACTAACGAACTTTTATAATATCATTTTTGGCACCTACGCAGACCATTGTTAAAACGACATAAATAACATTATCAGATCGTGGAACTTCGCCTTCAGTAAACTCATACATTTAAAATCCGTTTCCATCGCAACGCCCTTTTTGTACTAATAAATATACAAATTGAATAACTTACAACGACAACAAAAGTATTCGGTCGTGTGTTCAAATAAAAATTATGATTCAAGATTTAAAGAATTTATTAAATTGTATGATAAACTATATTTTCGTTTAAAAATAAATCATATTTATGTTCATTGAATGAATATATATATATTCATACATATATATGTAAACTATATACTATGTAAATATATATATATGTATACTATATATACTAAATATGTATACTACGTCTGTTAACTATAATTTATAACTATTATTACTATATATCTATATAATAATGAATGTAGGTTATAAACATTTTAAAAATTGTATTGAAACGTATTTACTACAATTTGATAATCTCATACTGGGTTAAAAATATAAAAACTCATTTTTATTTAATTTAAAATATTAAACAAGTCAGGAAATATCTATCAATTTTATAAAATGTTTACTTTTTTGTATCTATATAATATTATATCCATTTTCGTTGTATTTTCCAAATTCATGTTTTATATGAGATTAAGTAATAATAATGAAGTAATTATTATGCAAATGTTAATAATGAATTTTCAATTTGAAATACCTATATAATATAATAAAATGATCATATGATCTAATATGAATGTAGCTTGAAATTACATATTTAAAAGTTTATAATTCGTGCCATATTGTAGATGATATTTTGTTAGATTGTAAGTTATGTTCTAAGAATATAGGGAGATATTATTGATTTTATAATCATATTTATTTTTTTTAAAATATACAATTTTTGTATAAATATTGAGATAATATCTATCTAATATCCATATTATAAAACATTTACATTTATTAAATTATCATAAATTAATAATAATAATAACTATTAATATTACTATAATTTGATATTTATTGTATGCATTGATGAATTTTAAACATAATTTAATATTATATTAATAAAAAAAATCTACTAATTTTGATGTTTGTAAAACGCTCTAAAAAAACTAAAATGTATATTATTTTGTTAAGAATTTAGAATAGAATATAATAATTATATTGTTTTAAAAATGTACTTTTTTAACGCACTTATTGTGTTCCTATAAATTTATTTTTTAGCACAATGGTTGTCGATATAATAATTGGTTAAAAACAGTATATTATGCAAGTTTAAGGAACTATAGTTAAATTTTCATTAATTTTAGATTGAAAATTTTATTGATGGACAGTAGTTTAGTGTTTATATATGACCACAAACCATTTTCCAAAGCGAAAGCTTAGGAAATATAAATATCAGTACAATTATTTATTACCATAATAAAGTTTTAGGTTTTTGAATTTTTCATGTAGATCAATACTTATTGTATAATATTCTGAAGAAAAATATTTTTCTGAAAAAATATGTATTTTAATAACAAATACCTACATTTAAAACAAATATTTACTTATTCTGCTTATAACTCTAAAATATAAATTACATTTAATATTTAAGTTAAAATATGTAAAATTATATTATACTGATGAAATAGTTAAAATATGGGATAAAAAATTAAAAAATATTATGTAATATAAACAACTAAATATAGCTTACAAATTCAATTAACTTTTTTTTAGGGATTTGAATGATAAAACACTACTTTTTAACTTAATATTTAACTACATTGACTTTTTTATAAGATTTAGATGAAATATAACTGTCTTTATAGTTTCATCTTTCCAAAGTAAAACAATAATATAATAGAAAGTATTTTAAATTATCGTTAAATTAAATACAGTGCACAGCGCACACTCAAAAAGTCAAAAGTATTATGACTATCTACTACCAACAATGATTACCGCTGACCATAAAGCACACGTTTGTTCAAATTTTGTTGATAGAAATCGACAAATTATTTAAACTTTGAGTATTATAAACGAAATGTTTGATACACGAAGGAAAATAAGGAAATATTATAATTGATGTAAAAATATGTATTTATGATGAAATATGTAAAATAAAATATGACTTTTATAATATATATTTTACTACAAATTCGTTTCTCAAGGAATTTATCATTTTCCAGTAAAAAATATGCATTTACATTCAAATATCAGCCCTATTTATAATCATTTCATTCTAAGATCAGTGAACACGGAGTATAGAGCATACTGTTTCCTCTGTTGCACCATATCCTCGTAGATTAAAATTCAATCGTTTAAAAATAATACAATATCAAAAACAACTCTCTACTTAAAAATATAAAATACAGTATATAGAATGTTTTTACTTTTAAATAAATTAAAATCTTATAATCATGAAAAATATTAAGTAATTCGAAAATTGTATTCATTTAAAGTATAAAAAATTCCATAAAATAACTAAAAATACTGAAATCAAATTAACTTACAAATTATTACAATAATCACTGATAATAGCTTCACGATAACACAATCATCGTTATATTAGTAGTGTATTATTATTTATTATAATATTCTTACATTTATTTTTAAATTTATGTTATTATTTAGTGTTAGGTAACGATATTATTTTTATTATCGGAATAATCTTTATTTTTCCCCAAATAAACATCGAATTTTGATAAATTGACATGTAAAAGTTATGCAATAATATAAAAACAATTAACAATAGTAAGTTAGTTAATTGAAGTTAAGATATTATTATGAATTAAAATTGTAAAATACATTAAATATTGTATGCTGGTGTTTAAATGTTTTTTTTTTTTTTTAATATTTTGCTCAGTTCTTAATTCATAATATTCATTATAAGTACCTATGTCTTGTACCTACTCTTTATTAAAGTTTCAATGTATAAAATATTATTTTATGAAACATAAATTAAAAGCAAACATTAATACTTATAATTGTATTTGTACATGTATAATTTCTATAAATAATGAAAGTATTCACCATCACGTTTCAGAATTTATATTTATAAATACTATGTTATTTCTTTGTTTTTATATGACTGCTACAACTTCAATAAAATATATAATATGTGATTATGACAAACATAAGTAAATACTTGATAGTATAGCTACTAAACATAAGTACTTTTTGGCGTCTAAAATACATTTGTAAAGTGTTAAGTATTTTTCTTAATTGATATTACAATAGGTATCTCTTATAATTTTTTTTGAATATCATATTGAAGTACCGATAAAATGCAGGACAACAACGCTATTGTTATTGTCGTATAGATAAGGTACCTATATTATATTATTGGTATATTTGATGGGCATTTATCAACATATATTTTCTACTTACACTCACTCGTATTAAATTTAGCGATTTTTCGTTTTCAATAGGTCTATCAATTCGATTCTGTGGCCGGACACGGGAGACTTATGGAGCCACCGTCCAGAAACAGTATGTGGCGGTTCGGATATCCCAATCCGGTCGATTACAACGATAACGAACTGTTCTGTGGAGGTTATTCTGGTACGATCCAGATCGAGAAAATCCGTTGATTATTTTTTTTTTTTTTACTTTACGAGCTCGAATTGCTAATATTGAAACGTAGAGTCAAGAAAAAACAAGTAAGACAGTAATAATGTATGTTTTTAGTTCAATGGAGCGTTAACGACGGGAAATGCGGAGTGTGCGGGGATGCGTACGATCAAGCTCAGCCTAGGCGACACGAAGCGGGGGGTGAATACGGCAGAGGGATAATCAGCAGGCATTATTTTGCAGGTCAGGTAAGGTCAATTGAAACAATTATGAGTGTTTTGTCATTATACTCGAATAAATGATGCGCATAATATAACACCGTGCCATTAGGTATTGTGATAGTTTCGAGCACGTTTATCGTGATTATTATTCTTCAATCATAAATTAATATTATTATTATTGTCCGTAATTTATACCTAAATATCATTGCAATGATTGTGTTCGATGAACTGCTTTCTTGTTTGATTGTTGAATAAAGTTTGGTTACAAAGTATAAAAAGGAAAAACTCCTAATACGAAATCTATGTGGAAGTAATTACCATTTATACTTTAACTTTTCTTAAGAACTTTTATGGCCTCGTGAAATATTAATAATACACAATGTGGGAAAAAGTTTTGACGAAAGTTTTACTCAGTATATATCATTTAGTATTGAAGTCCTTTAATGAGCTAAAGCTTTATGAAAATCGTAAAAATTTTAAGTTAACTAATATGAATTAGTGTCATAGAAATTGTATGTTTACAATAGTAATTATGAACATAAAATAACATTTTTAAAATTTACGATAATGATATCGTATAATATACAGTAAATTTTGATTTTTAAAGAAATTCGATGATCATAAAATGTTGAAACGTAGTTATGTTTATGCACACAGTATACTTTAATTAAAACGAAAATTGGATTTGCATCTAAAAAGTAATTTAAGTTTGTTTTAGCTGTTCATAAATTTAGCTCTTTATGTAGCTTAAATAAATAATACGTTTATTTTTAATTACATTGGTTTACTAATAAACTTAAAATATTACAATTTTTAAACTGATAATAAACGTACCATATTATATAAAGTAGGTCGTAAAGTTTTGACATTTCTATAAGTAGAATAATTTTTTATTGTTTAATTCTATATAATTGTTAAAACCTTATTTTATCGGCTTACCTATGTCGCTAACGATTGGGGCGATCGTAATATTACTGCTCAAATTTTTCATTACAAAATAAAAATTAATATTGTGATATTTTAATTTATATATATATATACGAGTATAAACCAACTAATAGTATTATATTTATAATAAGTAAAAACTATTAGTTGATCTTATTTTTTTTTTTAATTTGACATTAGAATAGTAAAGAAAACATTTTAAATTACCAACTGATTTTTATTTGATTTTGATTAAATTGACAATTATTTTTAAAGGGTTTTTATATTCACCGCGGTATTTATAATTTGTGCATTTGTAAACCATGTACATTGTACATCAATATTAAAAAAAAATATATAAATATCAGTTACTAGAAAAAAAAAATTGTTATTCGGAAATTTTTAGTATGGATGTATTTTTAATTTTTTAATGTTTGATTTAATTATGATAACAACCAACCTCTTTTCTAATTTATTTTTAATAAAATGTATATAGGTACATAAATACATATAAAAAAATTTAAATTAGTTGGTACTGGCGATCTAAATTAAAATTTGATGAATTTATTTCTTTATCATAATTTGTCGTATAGGTACTTAAACTGTTCATGTTTTTTATATTTTATTTTTTGTATAACATTTTTTACATTAATTAATAATAAATTATATAATATGATGAATAACATTCACAAAGTTACATGTAGCGTGGTCATACGGAATATATATTTAATACATACATGGGAAATTTTAGTTAAAAAAAAAAGGTATATCAATTCGATTATTGAATCAAATTATATAATATTTTGAAGACATTATTTAGTTATTACTCTTATCATTATTTTGTTTCTAAATGCAATAAATTAATTGTATTCATCCTGAATTCTTATCCGGTAATGATGTTATGAATTATGTTCATGTATGTTCAGATAACTCGAGTTATAAGACTGTCTTTATATTATTATATAATATAAAATTCTATAAAAAAACGCTATAAAAAAATTATTTTTACTAGTGGTAATGTAGAAAAGTTATGTGAAACTTTGCTTCAAAATAATAAATAAATGTTTGATGTTACGTCACAAAAAACTAATATAAAATTAAATTATTTTTCATTATAATATTATAGTAAAAATAATAAATGGTTCATTGGATTTCAGACGATTGATGTTGAAATTGAATTAACTGCTAACCACAAAGGAAGATTTGAAATGTATCTCTGTCCAAATAATAATCCTAAATACGAAGCGACACAGTCCTGTATAGAAAGGTAAGCAAATAAGTGTACGTTAAAGTTATACAAATTATCTAAGCATTATTATATAAGGCGTTTATCAATTGGGCACGTAAATATTAATTTCAATTGAAATGATTTAATATTTTCTTTATAAATAGCACAAGACCATTTATATATTTTTATTTGATATATTTTTTTGTTATAATTTGATAACATTTGTAATAAATAATGTTGTAAATTATACTATAATATTAATTCATTAGGGGATGGATAAAAACTACAAGGGGATTTCGATCATTTTAAAGTCTGGAGTGATAATTATAAGTTAACATTAATAACTTTAATTATATTTAATTTTAACAAGATAAATTTCTGATCAATATTGATTATTACTCCGATGATTATCATCTACCTAAAGTCAAATGGATAAAATAGATCTTGGAATTAATTTTTTTTTTGTTCACTCTCATTTTCAACGCACATTCAATTAATAATAACAAAAACACACGGTCACTTGGCTTTATTATTAGAAGCAATCGCAAATTTTTAAAAATGAAAAAAGTTCAAAATACATTTCTAAGCTTTATTTATTTGAGAATTTCTTATAATTACATAATTTCTGATAATTTGTATGAATCCTTTAGGAGACTAGTAAATATGAACTTTCTAAGTTCAAGACATAGATATTTTAATGTCACACTTATTTACAAAATCTTAAACGGCTCAATTAAGGACAGCTTTTCTTAGTTTAATTAATATATCAGTTCCTGCATTTAATTCTAAAAACCAGCTGACATTTCATGTTTTTAAGCACAAAACACCTTTTTTTATCTTATTAACAGAGTAATATTTTCTTGTAATAACCTACACTATTTATTTTGATATTTTATTCCTTTCAAAGAGCGATACAAATTAGTATTTTATACTTACTTATTAAATTAGTACGCTAACAGACTTGTTGTATATTTCTGCTATCTATGTTTTTTTTACTGTCAAATTAGTTTAAGTATTTTTAATTTACTGTACTGAATGCCTTCGGACGTGTATTTAAAATAAATTAGTAAAAATATTAATTAATTTAAAAAAAGAGATAACTATAAAAATTTATAATCAAACATTTTTCTTGTTTTCTTAAGGTATCCATTGTATATATCTGGTACACGACAGGTTCGATATCTTATCCCGGAAAATTCAAAGAAGAAAGATATTTTTAGGTACAAAGTGAGATTACCACCTTATCTCACGTGTTCTCAGTGTGTTCTTCAATGGACTTATTATACGGGTGAGTAGGATAACGATTAAGTTATATTTTTTAAGAGTTTGTCAATAATTTATTGTGCCTATAAAAACTTAAGAGTGTTTCTGTTATTTATTAGAGTAACTAGACTCGTTAGTCGTTATATACATTTTATACTTATTACATTTACTACTTAAGTATATTTAGTATGAAATATTTAAATTGTATTTCATAGTAATGTAAAGTGTTAAAGTAATTATTTATTTATTGACTTTCTAATAAGTTGTTCTTACTAAAATTAAAAAAAAAATTTAGGGTTAAGTCACATTAATTTCTTATGATAATTTTAATCTATTGTCATGATTACTCATAAAACAATTTTTTTAATTTAGCATTAGTTTAAAAAATATTAGTTATAGAAATTAATTTAGCATTCCTTAAATCAATATTTTTCATATTACATTCATTTTTCAAAATATTTGGACTAATTTTAAACTATTTTTAGGCGTTCATTCAAAATGTTCAAATATTTTAAATTAATAATAAATATTATGATTGATGGAAAAGCTTGAAAAACATTTGATATAAGATTCCACTGAAATTTGTCCAACAGTAATTTTAAAATTTAAAAAAATACATTACAAAGCATAATTATTACTTTGATAAATGTTTTAATTTGAAGTGTTAATACATTTGATATATTATTTTAAACACTATTTTAAATATTTAATTATTTATAGTAGGTTATAGTAAATATATATATTTTAAAAATTGATAATACTTTTAAACATATACTATAGATTACGTCATCACTATTGTTAAACTTATATTTCTAATTTGAATTAAAATCAAATGTAAATTTGAAAGATTTGAACAATTTCTTAGAAAATCACAATGCGCTGTCAGTTTCTATGACAAAAAGTTTATCTCAGTCAGTACTTGCTTAAGAACTGAGAATAATACCTAACCTTAATTAAACTAACTTTATTAATAACGCTTTTATAATATTATTTGTAATTATTAAACTAATTGATTATATATACTATGATGTATAGTTCTCAGTATATAGTAATATTAGTATCACGTTTACAGATGTATATTATTTAAATTGATATAATATAACAACTGCAATTGAAATAATTTTCATAATTTTAGTATAAAATTCTAGATTAAAATTTGTTAAATGAATTGCTTTTATTGGACATAAAATTGAATGTATATTTAATTAAATCCAAAACATTTTAGTTTTATTTTCTATAGCATTCTAAAATTAATATATTCACGTTCGATAACTTTTACAGATAAAGCAATAAGTATAAATATAATATTAGTATGTGTTGCACATGCGGTTTTAAGTAAATAATCTTGATAATCAGAAAAACTTAAATTATTCTAAAACTTTCTTTTTACTTATTTAAAAATAAAAGTAAACCGTTTTTGAGTTACTATTTTAAGTTTATAAAGAAATGTATTTTTTCTTGATTATTGCAACTATATTCAAAATTCTGAGTCACAACTTTGGTATATTCTATATACTATACTTACAATCATATTTCCTCTGAAAATATTTTTAGCACGTTAATATTTGAAATTTTGAATCATTAAATTTTGTATGCACATATATTAGTTTATATAATAATTGAGTAGATAGATTTCTTAAATAGATTTTTTAATTAAAAATGTTTCTGTTAAAAAAAAAAACTAAGTTAACTAATGAGCATATAATATTAAATTTCTTGCCTTATACATAAAATCAAGTTCATGCAAATTTATTGTTATTTTAAAATTAACTTAGAATATTTCTTTTTTTTTTTATACAAGAAACTTGAAATTAAAATTATTGCAATAAATCAATTCCTGAAAATAAAATGAAATATTTAAACAATAAATATTTATCTGATATAAAATTATTTCATGATAATTTATTCCTGGAAAATTGAATTTACTCTCGAAAAATACTCGACTATATTGAAATAATAATTTTTATTGTATTGTAAATTAATTATTTATGAATTGAAGTGCAATTGGTTTTTTTTTTTATACGAATATGATTTGAAACAATTTAGGTAATAAGAATATTTTACTAATAGAAATTATTCTGTTTTATAAAAAATGTTTATACTGTATGCATGAAATTAATTGATCTAGTAAAAAAAAGATTTATCCATCGTTAAAGTAATATGCCTATATTATCTTTTATTTGAATTCGAACTTTGATCTAAGTACTTCAATATAATAAATACGATTACGATATTGATGACAGGTAATCTAGTACACCGTTCTTGTGCGAATGTATTTTTCCATGTATTTTACAAAATATATGATAATGTTTTATTAAAACACTGTAAATTAATTTTTATAATATTTTGTCAATACGTTATAAAAAGAAAGACAGTATTATAATATTATTAATAATAATATACTAACAATCAATAAAAATTAATAACATAATTATACTAACACGGGATATTGGATAGATAATTTAGCTACACCATTGCAATGGGTGTTTTTCAATGAAGTAATAAGTAATAATTTTCATTTTTTTTTTATATGATTTAAAATGTAACAGTTAATAAAATTAGTAATTCCTTTTAGGGATCATTAAAATTATGAAATAATTCCTAAATCATTATTCACGGGACGAAATTTGATTTTTCTTTAAAAATAACTATATAATAATGCACATCACGTAGATAGTATTTTGTTACTTTATGTAGTTTGTGTAATATATTGTTTTCCTCATTATTCAAGCCTTTATTATATTATAATCAATATAAATTGTATTTACACACAAAAGTACATATGAGTAGTATTTATAGTATTAAAAATATTTTTCCATTTATTTTACTAATCAGCTGTGTACACAATAGATTATTATTGCGTTTTCACGTATATTGGTGTATTTTCTCGAGTATACAAATTAGATGACACCTTGAAATCCAAAACCAAATACTAGTCTTGCGTACATTAAAACAAAAGTAGACAACATAATTATGTGTACCTAAATGTAAAATAAACTACATCCGTGTCATTTGCAGTATAAAATTATTAATGTTATGTAACAAATTATTATTATTATTTATTACAATATTACTTATTGTATTTACCATTTATATTTAAATTTTCATTTTCATGAATCTGATAAAATATAATATACATCTTTAATAATATTAATGAAACACGATTTTATGCGATTTTGAAAGTTGTATCGGAACTGCAATGGCCACCATCTGCGGCTACTATCGTTTTATGTTGAGCGGAAGAGACGATGTGGTTCCGAGAGGGATTTACTCGAGTACTGTATACGTTTTGCCATAGAATAAATTAACAATAGATATTAGTCACTATTGTTATGTTTCTATACTATTATTTTGTGTTTTGTTATTTTGTCATATTATTATGTCATTAGCAGCAAAGTGCTTTATAAACTTATTTTAATACAACTGTGGTCATACCGCTCAAGCAAACAGAGTACTCGTCTACATGATTTTGTACTATACCACATATACTGTTAAATAATAATTCACGAGTTTGTATTGTATTTTATTTATTTTAAACAGTTTTAGAATAACTGTAAGTAAATTATGTTACATTTTTGTGATTAGTTATACACTGTATTTCTTTAAAAAATTGTTCTCGTTTAATGTTACACATACTATAGAAGTCATACATAATTAGTTAGAATTTCGATAATTTACATTATACATTATTACTACTTATTAAATAATAATATGATCGTAAAACAATTGAAGTACACAAAATCTTTAGTACCAATAATATGGTGAATAATAATACTAAATTAATATTTAAATTTAAATCAAATATATTTCAAAATTATATTAATTATTTATCTATGTAATAGTATTTTTATTACAACGTAGCCAACTTTTTTATGTTTTTTTTTTTAAATAAATCAAAATGTACATTTATAATACTTACACATATTACGAGTATTGTACTAATACCAATTAATAAAAATTAACTTTTAATCTTGAAGAAATTACAGTTGTAAAATAATATTATATGGGCCAAAAACTTTTTATTTATGATTTTGAACACCGGAGAGAAGTGTGTAAATAAATTTGCTGTAATTGACATTGTATATTCAAAGAATTGTTATAATTATAAAAAGTGCAATTTTTTTTTGAATGTGATAACTCGTGGACTATTTGTTTATTTATGTTTATATAAAATGGAACGTTAATATTTGAGTTTGATACGACGCATATTTTTTATTTCACAGTAAAATTTTCTAAATTGATTCCGCGTAAAAATATTATTTCCTTTGGTACTTACTCTAATCGAACTTGAACAGATATTATTATCAATTGTATTTATTATTGTAGCAGTGTACTTGAGCATATATACGATAGAATATGACACATAGTTAAGACCAGCAGGTAATGGCGCACGAAATAATTTTATCAGAAAAGCCACGGTGAAATACTATGCGATCCTTGTCTCCTTGAAAATAAAAATCTTAAGCAAATTTCGCCAAACTTTCCAAAAATGTATGCCCAAATTATCTCTCGCCACAATGGAATCATAATAATACAGTTAGATTATTATTTAACGTTGTTTTAACGCCATTAAAAAAATGTTATTGTTTTTGAAACGTACTTAATGTACGTAATGTATAAATTCTATAAGCTCGCGATGTCTCGGCAGTCGTCGTAATCGTAATGCGTTTGTTCACAGGTAACATGTGGGGAAAATGCGACAACGGGACAGAAGGACTGGGTTGCGGGCGACCGGAAACGTTCCGGAACTGTGCGGACGTCCGAATTGTGACCAGCACGTCGGGTCTACCACCGCAGTTCATACACAACAGGCCGCAGCAACTCTACTTTAGTTCGGCTCTCCGGGGTGGTGACTTGAGGATAGCGCCGCAGATTTATTACCCACTTGTGGTCAAGTATGTCGCACGCGTGCCGTCGATTTGCCTATCGCGCTTATCCTCTTTTACACTCTAATACACACACACACTCACACAGGTTTATTATAATATGCCAAAAACATGGGCAATAATAATATTATGACCCTATCCCACATTTAGGGGTTGGTGTTATGTACAATATACTGTGTGAGGGGATTTGAATTTGTGTTAACAATAAAAATACCAAATTTATTAATTGAAACAATTTTTAGAAAAACGTTTATATAGGTTTTGCAAAAAATACAGTTTACTCGAAATCGGGGGTGTTATGATAGTTAGAATAAGTATTAACTATTTGTTTTCTTTTTTCATATCGTTATTGTCTAAATAATTAAATATATATATTACCAATATATACATTATACATAGTGGATAGGTTAGTGTAATTAAATATACTTGTTCTATAGCTATTAGGTCAATAACTTAGAACTATATTAATAACTTATTATATAACTCAAGTTATATAACTTCTTTGCATAAAAATAACAACCTTTAAAATGTATTATACATATACAATTCAGCCATAGTAATAGGTTGTTAAAATATTTTAGAAGTTAAATGTGTGTGCATTTATGTAGATGAACAAAATTAGATCATTGAAAATTTCTCAGTGAATTTACACTACTTTTACTGAGTATAATGGAAAAATCAATATAGAATTTCAATTTTAAATATTTCTTCTATAAAAACAAAATAAAACAATACATATTGCATAGCACAGAATATGTATATTTAAATTCTAGAATAATTGTCCTTTTAAAACACTTATAATACAAAATATATATTTATTCGGTTAACTGGTGAACTAAATTGGCCAAGAATTTACCGACTGCAATGACGATAGCAAGACTCGGTGTTTCCGATTTGTTAGTATTGTTACCTACCGGTTTCGAGCGTTAAACGTTTTATTTGTTTGAGTGTCTGCAGGCTCTCAAAACACGACTGGAAAATAATGGAGTATGGCTAAAACGGTCGTGTTTCGATCTGAAGATCTTTTCCCCTTGTGTCTTATACCACATATAGAATAATAATGTGAGTTTTTCTCCGTTACGCCGATATGGTATAAGGCACGACATAATAATATGACTGTTTTTTTTTTCGAAATCGTTAATTTTTTCACGCGTCCCATTCGTCCTATGTAACAGTACGGTCGTGATTATCTACGGACGATGGCGACGTTCATAATTTTATGGTTATACACGATCGTTGACATTTTTATGGTATTTAATTCTGTTAAATATAACGAAAAAATGCGTTATATAGCTTTTTATTCTGTACTGCTTAGTGTATATAAACCAACGCTGTTAGAGAATTTTTTCTTTTAACAATCGATACGGAAAATAGTATATCCGTAAAATAGTTAATACAAACATTACAAACATCCAAGGTATATCTGTTTATTTTGTTATACTATTAATATTTCAATTAATTATTAATGATATCCATAATTTAGTCTATAAGTATAACCATATAACAAGCTAGCCTATTATATTATTCGACTGAAAAATTTGAATAAGTATTTTCTTCCCATTATAGTTTATAAATACGCATTTAATTTCATCAATATTAATTATAAAATACTTAAACATGTCTTATAAATTATTAAAATTTAATAAAACTCATTTAAATTCTTCATTTATAAACATTTTCAAAGGAAAGTTTCAAAATTTAAGTAGGAAATTACTTTATATTTAATTAATTTCATGTACAAGTGAAAACAGTGGCTCAAGTTATAAGTTTCCACTCTGAAAAAGCTTTTTGTGGTTATATATATTAATATATTTGTCACTTTCCAGCTTTCAGTAACAGCCATACATTTTCACTAAGTAGCAATTCGAAAATCTTTATTTTAATGGAATAATTAAATATTAATAAACCATTTTACAAAATAGAGTTGGGTTTTCTTTTTATACAAATATTAAAAATGTAAATCATTTTTCATAAAATATTAATTTTAAATTAATTGTATGATTTATTATTCAAACATATTTTCAATTGAATATCGTATACTAAAATAAAATATTTATTATGTTTGACTTAATTTTAATTTTAAAAATGTTCTACTTACCTACTTACTTAGTATTTTTTCATTGTCATGGATAATCAGTATTTAGTTTTATGAAAATAAGAACGAAATATATTTTTAAAACAATTTTTGATGATAATAATATTTCATTTAATTTTAGAATTATCAACTAAGGTTTTTAGTACCTAACTGATAATTGTTGTTTTTGCAATTTGCGTATTTTTAAAAATATTTATTTTTTTTTTTGCATAATTGGTTTTTTGCAACCATAATATGCTTTGTAAGTATTTGTCAATTTATTTAATTATTATTAAAGTTATATACTAGTAGGTAATATTAATCGTTGCAAGTCCAGTACAAAAATAATTTTTCTTTTGACAATATGAATTAATTCTGATTCAGTTAAAATAAAAAACTAACAATGTTACATACACCATTTCTAAATAATCAACATAGAAATATTTATTTAGTAGGTAAAATGTTAAAGTAATAATTCAGAGTAAAATGTTTTAAAAGTACGCAAAGATAATTCAAAATGTCAACTTACAAATGCTAAGAATACATGACTGTATTTTAATATATTCAGAGTTTCTCCACTTTTGTTGGTCTTAATAAAGTTTACAATACATAAAAATATGCATAAATAAATAAAATCATATTTTAACGAATAATAATTCATTTTTGTTAGTGACTCGAGACTCAGGTAAATTGTTAATGCCGGAAACTTTTTTAATACTATGGAAATGAATGCTATTCAAAAGTTTTTTAAACTTATAATAAAGTCAGTATTAACTAATATGGCCTTCTGGTGATTTATTGGTTTTATTTCTAGAACAAGTTTTTGAAAAATTCTATTTCTTGTCATGATAAAAACAATAACATTTTTAATTATTAATGGATATCAATTGGTCTTAATCGAGTATAATAAAGCGTATAAATTCCTTGAATTTTTTTTATCATAATGAAATAAAATATATAATCGAGAACAATTACATTACAAAATGCATATACGTAATCACATTATTTATGTTCATTCAATTTTATTTTCGTGGTGAAGCATTACCAATATTAACGCACCTGCTAAAATGTCAATATTATACAGTTCTCGTATAATATTATATTATTATTTTCTTAAATATATTCCTGATAAAAACAAGATTAATAATACAAGATTATTTTATACATTTCAGAATTTGGTTAAACATTAAAGAATTTTAATTTATATTTCAATTTCAATCCTTCGGGGTTTTTTTTTATTTCTATGAAATAATAATAAACTTTCTGATTTTATATTTATGTAATATTAAAATTGTTTGAATATTATTGCTGAAAAATGTTTTGCATACTTTCATATATTTTGTCAAAACCAAACAGTTATGTAGTTTTTCATATAATGCGTAATATTATATAAATTTGAATTAAACCATACAGTAAGAAAACAAATTAATGTATACATATTATGTATATATAAATATTTTTATATTTTAGCTTTAAAAACTATAATAACAATAATAAAAATATGTATAATACCATAATTGTCTTATATCCGAAAAGAACTATACGTTTCGAATTTTGTCTGTTAAAAATGGGATTTGTTACAAATTCATAATAAGTGTAATATGTGAACTTAAGCAATTAAACCTTATGAAATTTGAAAATACAAAGTTAAGTTAACCCGACTTATTAGTTATTACACACAAAGCATTTTAAGTGGTTACAGAGTAAAGACAACATATTATTATCTTTTTGGATCATAAAACTTAATGCTATTGTGAACAACTGTCCTTATAAACAAAATGAAAATATTTTAGATAACATCACTTGACCCATTTTACACAAAATAACCTAGAGATATAATATTAATATCATTATATTATAAGTTCCTACTTAAATACGCAAGTAGAAATTATTATTGACTGCTGTATACTATATAATATTATTTAGGTGTCGTTTGTAATTTACGGTCGTAAAACAAATTGAAAACAACACATATTGACATTTTATGAAATATATGTTTTATTATATTTGTTTTTTAATTAAATAATGTAATACTATAATTTAACGATGATTAGATAGTATTCTATATAATATCATAATGTTCAAAGTATTTCTACATAGATTCAATTTTCTTTTTAAATTTCAATATTTTATTAAATATTGAAAACCACTTTTCATGATGTTTTATAATTTTCATTATGTATAATTTAGCTTATTTTTAACCAATTTCGTCGTACATTAGGATAAACTCCATATTTACTTATTTATTTATTAAAATTAACTTGTAGGATAAAGAAGAATTATTTTAATTTTATTTAAACAAATTTCATATTTACAAATAAACAGCGTAGATATGTTTATTCATTGTATATAATATAAATGTTTACTTTTAATTTAGGGCCCAAGTATGTGTTGCAACGCAGAAGTATCGCATTGTTCCCGGCATGGACAAATGGTGTGAAAACAATTGTGTAAACTTTCCGTCAAATTGCCCCGAAGAATTCTGTACTTGCCCGTAAGTTTCATTATGGCATCATGCGTCATTTTTTTTCTTCAAATAATCGAGCCAATTAAATATCGGTTGGTTATATTTTTAGTGAACAATGTACTGGAATCGGTGAAATAAAAGGATTACCCGGAGCTGACGAATATTGCCAGGACCAATGTATTGTCTATGGAGCGAAGTGCCCGAAAAAGCGGTGTGTCTGCTATTAATAACCTGATTAGACTTTTGATTTGTACAGTTCTTGAACAAAAAATATATATACATAATAAGCTTTTTTGCTCTATTTGCCAAAATAATGTTTTTTGTTTTATTTATTTCCGTTATCCAAATGATCCATGTCTTTTCAAGACTCTTCAAAATAACAATAATTTATTGTTCTTAAAGTACAACTAAAGCGTTTAGACTGTTTAGGAGTTTTTAAGATCTTTATAACAATACTTTTTTACTTTATTTTGTTCGTTAACTAAAAACCGAATTATACATCATCATGAATTCTCGTCCATTGTGTCGTACTTACCTTGAAATGTGTATTAATGTCAACTCGTAAAATAATGATAATAATATGACTGAACTGTGTGTATTGTACTTATACTTCAAAAATGTATATTAAGAACCATCAGTACCTTTAACGTTATCTACAAAGGTGAATGTAATCCACATATTATATTATATACATATTTAAATATTAAAGCGTCATTGAGTTTCTAAAATAAATAATGTTTAAAAATGTAATATAGTCATATCAAGTCGCGATTGAAAATATTATTACAAAATAAAAATCACTATAGTATAATTGTTAAGTTTAATGAATTGTATATTTTCATATAGGTACCTATTCTTATTATATTTTAATATGTACGATTATTAATATTTCTCTTAGTATTCCAAATAATAGATAACCATGTCGTACTTGTAAACTGATATTAGCAGTTCTGTTTATCAAGTTAATATTTCGTCAAAGTTTCACACAACAAACAATTACATCACAAAGTTTTTGTATTCTTTTTAATTATTTTACGCTTTTACCTACCTAGTATGCTCGTTGTTTCATTTATCAGTATGATGTTTATAGAGTACATTATGTGTAACGGAAAATCATTTATTTACTTGTCAGTAACAACTGTCAAAATTAGTTAATGATGTATTATGTACTCTAGTTTTGTAACATATATTTTTACTTTCATATATTAAATCGGAGATTCTTACTACTACTAATTTAGAATTTACAGAGTTGCGATTAATTATTCTGTGATTTATCGAAGAAATTAAAGTTACTGGACGAAGTTTCCACTTTAAAACCCCTTTTAATCTGACAGTTTTAAATTCAATAAATCTTTAAAAGTTTATTTTTTGAACAATTTGTCAATTCATTTCAAATAACACATTTCTATAATTATTAATTATTTTTAACACAGTCAAACTGAAACCATTACACAGTGAAAACTTTAAACATTATTATAACCAAAACTGTAATGGTTATTTTAAATAAATAATAATAATAAAAAAAAATATATGGTTCTAAATGATGGTTGTTTTGTAAATTGTATCTATTCTGTGTAATTTATTTTTATATTTTTATATCATGGATAAAGTTAAAAACATTAAAATGTAGTTTAAACACGTTCCAAAATCATAAATGCTTTACTCACTACTTTATTTCATCATGAATGGGTTAAGCTACCATGTTTATTGTAACAAAACACCTGTACAAAAATAACAAAAAGTCTAGAGAAAACTTCAATAAATGGACCATTGTGTTTCAGAAACATAATATTGAAATATAAGTTGTAACTTCAAATAGTATATTTTTATTATTGTATTTATAAAATAGAATTGTTTATGATTTTTCACAAAACGTTAATAAAACGAGCTTAACAATACTAAGAAAGTAGTAGTTTATAAGGATTCATATCTATAAAAATTAATTTTTAAATTTAAATTTCTTGAAAGTAATAGATAATTGACGATTTTGGCTAATATCCAATTTTGGTAAAACGTATCTTATCATTTAGTGTTTATGATTGAGTAAAAATGGTGTCATTCATATTTAGTATCTAGCAGGTTAATTTTTCAAGAAAAAAAAATTAAATTTGTATTTTTTTATTTTATTTGATAGGTACTTTATAACAATATACAGTGTATTTCTATAGTAAAACAATTTCATCTTAAATAACGAAAATTGTCTGAAAAGATTATTGTAATACATTAAATTAATTACTCCGATTAATATATTTTTAAAACTAAAAATAATTTAAATTTTAATAATTTTAGGTTTTAATTATTTTTTTTTTTTAGAATTATTTTAACAATATTGAATAGGTATTTGAATATTGATTTGTCAGGGATTGAAAAATTAATATAATGGATAAAAACTTGATTGAAATAATATAAAATACCTATCAACTATTATTTATTCTGTAGGCAATTCTTGAGAATCTTTTTTTATTTAAAAATAATTTGTGGACGTGTATTAATAACTTGATCTATTTCAATAGTAAAAAATAAGTGAATTTAAAAACTAAAGACCTAAGTTGATGTTTTGTTTTTTTTATTGATCTATTACGTTATTCTGTTATTTACGCGTTTTATGGTATTACTTTTTTTTTTATTATAATGAATATAAAACTTTACAGTGCAGTGTAGCTATATATTTACTGTTTTTATACTATAATGAAATTGTATAAAACAAAATAGTTTTCATTTTATATATTTTTGTGTGTATATTGTTATAATATTATGCATTCATTTATTATTCTATAAGCTGTTATAATAAAACCCGTTTGTAGAATAAAATTATATCAATACAGCGTGTAGATGAATTCAGTATGTACAAACAGTAATTGTTTCGTTTATGAGTCGTTGTGCAAAATTTTTAAGATATTTGCATTTAAATATATAATTAGCCATAACTTACAGTAAGTTAGAACTTAAATGGTAATATATTGTGGCTTAATCACGATAGTGAAGTTATAGCTCTGATAAATCCATAATGGTGTGATTAATATTTGTAGATTAATATAGCGAATTAAGTTTTATAATTTGTAGATTTCCAAACCTTTAGCAAAAATGCTTTTTTCCTCTGCAGAGTCTATTAACTATCATGACTGTATCTTTTAAGAATTTTTTTAAATAGATTTAAATCCCTTGAATAAAGCTTATAATTTTAGACCATAGTTGTTGCCATTTTCTTTTAATACATATAAAGTATTAAAAAGCTTAAAGAGGAGTATTCATTTAAATAATCATATCAAATACGAAATGATACCAAAGAGTTTTTTTTTAATTTTTTACATTCATGTGTATGCTAATGGGTACATTATTTCCCTTATAGTAATTACTTATTGCAAATGGTAGTAAAAATTGTAAAAAATAATTATAAAAAATAAAAATTGTTTTTTAATAACTATTTTTAAAGATCAGACAGTATTAAAATTTGTATATTTTAATTTTTAGTTAACATTTAAAACGGTTAAATTTAACATTGTTTTATTAGCATAAAGAGTTCAATTAAAAAAACGGGTCAAGAAATATTTTAAAAATGTTTGCATTGAGTTGATATATCAAGATTATAATGGGATAAGAATTTATTTCATTAATCAAATGATTTACTAGTTTGCTAACACAGTTTGAATCTAATCATATTTCTTTAATAAAAATAATCTGACAAATAAATGCAATAAATTTTACTATCCAACCCAATAACTATAAAATAGATTTTATAAAAATGAGAAATATGAAATGTAAATAGTATACATAGGGATATTGATTGAAGTATTACTTTGTATTTGTCATAATAATAAAAGATTCAATATAAAATATTGTTAACATCGTATTAATAATAAAACTATTTTATGACTTTTTTTAAGTTCTTTATTGTTAATTTGAATAGATATAACGTATAATTGGATTAGAGTTGTACACAATTTAGCACTCGTTTATTATATGCTTTTAGTTATGTCAATAACTTTAACGAGAAAATCGCAAACAGCTTTTAGCAAAATTAAAACTGAAAATAGTTTCTGTCTATATTATTTATGGTATGAGTGACGTCCTAAGGAGCATAATAAATTGTATAATACAACTTCTTAATAAATAACATTGAATTCGTTGAGTTGTCCCGACAAAGTGTCATACATTTATTTTAATAATATTTTTAAAAATAATAAATGAAATTAATGTTTGTTTACCTAATGCACATCCATCAATGTCACTAATATTATTACTCTGGTTTTTTTTTAATATTATTTTTTATAATTATTCTTAGATTAATTTTCAGTCTCTTTTGATACTTGTAAATATTAAATTATTTATTTTCATTAAATATTACTGTTGATATTTTTTTTAATAAAATATAAATACATTTTTTACTTGTACCAATACCTATTATCTATGTTAAATGTTTCAAAACTTCTAAATTATTGTATATTCTAATATTATATTATAGAAAATAACTATTTGTTGACTAATTCATTATTTTAATTATTTAACAAAAATTTATAAAAAAATAAAAATATTAGATTATATTTGACTAATTCAATAATTTTTAGTTTTTATTTTGTAATAATTAATTACACCGTTAAACTAATAACACAACATATTATTAATTTTTGAAATTCTCAATTCTTCTATTAGAATCTAAATTATTATGTGTAAGTACTTTATTTTCTTCGCCAAACTTTAAACCATTATTTTCGGATACCAACTGGCAACTTCATTAATTAAGTTTACCATTATACGTTAGGTGTTATCATCAATCAATGAAACGTCAACTGCAAATATTAACCAACTTTTCTTTCAATTGCCAAATGTATTATTAATTTTATAATTTTTAGTTGTACAACAATATAAAAAGTATAATAGCGTTTTTAACCTGTGAAACACGGTGGCATAAAATATAAGTATACGCATTTAACTATTTAAATTTTCGAGAGGAAAAAATATTTTCTTTTTTATAACATAACTATAAAATCGTTAAATTCTCATAGCTTTTTAAACATATAATAAATCAATTAAATGAAAATAAATGATATAATATTAATACCTATTTAAATGATAATTTATATAATTTTATATATTTGTTTCATTTTTGAAATAAAGTTCAGGTAATTAAAATCAAAATAACTTAAAAGGAATCTAAAAGAAAGACTCGGCATATTATAACATCAAAATATAAAATTATTTAATTCTCAGTTACATAAGTGGAAACAATTATTTTAAATAATTGGCTGTATATAAATATTGAAAAAATTAAAAATTAAAAATTATTATGACTATTAATTAATAATTATTATTTACGTTTAGTTGCATATTATATATTTTTATTATTTTATAACCTTTCTTTTGTTTTTTATATTTAATATATTATATATTTTTTTCTCTTCCTCACTGTATATATTGTATAATATTATAATAATTTATTCCTATAAATATATACTATTATCATGTCCATTGTCCTTATAATATAGGTATTTTATTTTGTATGTAAGAATTTATTATACAAATTTGTTTATTTTTCATAACTCCTATCTCTAATACAAGTATTACTTACAGGACATAGATAAATCATTTATATTGTAAATATTATTTTCATCATTTATTTTTATTCAATTAAAATGAAACATTTTATTTTGATGATATTAAATGCATTATAAATAATCAAATTAAATTAATTATATATTTTTTTTTAAATAAAATTGTTTTTGGAAAATATTCAGTGAAAGTTTATAAGAGAAAACTATTTAACAAAAACGTTAAAAGTAATTTCACTGCATTTAATAGTTCAAAATATACATAAATTGTGTGTTCTCATAAATTTCTCAAAATTGAATACATTTTTTAATTAAGTAATATAAGAGAATAAAATAACACGGGTAAAATGTAATTTAGAAAACAAATAAAATAATTTAAAGAGTACAATGTAATGTTCAATTAAATAACCTATTTTGAGAACAATATACTTTTAAACTTTACAAACTCGGGTCTTATAAAATAAATTTAAATTATTTTACGTCGAACATAGTAAAATATATATTATTTTTTTTAACCGATGTGCAATTTCTTATTTCTAACAGAAAATACAATGTTTATTCCATTAGCTTTTATTGTTTAGCAAGGATAAAATGCGAATACTAATTCTTTGAAAATTAAATTATCATTCATTACGAAGATATATTTCACATAGTCATTATAATATATAGGTACAGTTAATTGTTATTTCATACAAAAAAAGTAATGAGCTTTATTGATTCAAGCGTAACTGATTTAAGTTATTATTTTTCATAAAATTAAATTACATAATAAATAATAATAAATTTATTTTCCATTTATATCTTTAATAAAATTTTATATACAGAAATTATAATTACTAATCATTGAAAATAAAATCAATTTTACTTTAATTGTTCATACAATGAATCCAACTCATATAGACATACGAGTATACGTATGGTACCCGCCATTTTTCCTGAATCGAAATTTTCGATTCGTATTTTTCCCGAAAGTCTAAAAACTCAAAACCTTTATTCCAAGCGCCCTTTTTCCGACGGTTGTTGTTCCCGAAATACAAATTTTAAAAATTAAAAAATTTTGTTATTACGAAGAGCTACAGTGGCATATTTTTTATATACTATATTTTATACCTATAATTAAAATGCAACTATTGTTATACATATATTCCAAATTTTAATCTATCAATAATAATTTATTAATATAAAGATAATATTTACGAAAAAGTACGGGTATCTTACCTTTATCGAAATTTACCGTCGTTACAACGACATGTCTTTTTAATATTTAATTAATATTATACTACATAATTTATGTTATTATTAATTTTTATATTTTATACGTATAATAATTTATTGACTTTAATATCGATTTGATGTTCAGGAAAAATCGTTACGGGCTTATGGATTTTCGGGTAAAATACTGTTAACCTATACATATAGTGTCGTATGTATTTATTTTATACACATCATTGATTAAAAATATTTATGGTGCGATTTTTATGTGTAGATAATTATGTCAAAGTTGTATATAATAATAATAATATATGAAAATGTCGTTAATACAATATTACGTCTATAACAATATAGTTTATAATTATTTATTATTATAAACAACTATAGATGACAAAAAGCAGAAGGATATTACCAAAATTCTTCTGGTAAATCGATTATTCAAAACATTTGTTGCACCATCTGGGTTTTATATTTCCGTAAAGTATGAAAAATAAAATTCTTTCTCAAACATTGTAAAATATGTTAATAAAATATAAATCTTTTTTAATGGTCGGGTTGGTTTAGTCACCACTTTTGAATCCACCTATAGTACCGTTACTAGCAAAATTAATTAATTTATTAGACTGTTCTAATTTGTAAATGGGCTGTAATGTGTCGGCCAGCAATGTTGTCCTCTTATGGTTGGAGGCGATGGTTTTCGTTCACGTAAACTTGATCTGATTTTTTCTAGTCCAATGGAAAAATACAATGCTTTAATATTACTTTTTTAATAGTTTATGGTTAGTGCACGATAAGAAAATGGTGATTAATAGACGAATCTTTAAAATATTAACAAAAAAGATTTTAATCAAAGTCAAACGAATACCTTATTAATTAATGGATGAAGTAAGTTATAAAAAATGCAAAATGTAATTAGAAATAAATAAATAATACTTTTTAGATTGTGTTTGGATCAAAGACTATTGATTAGGTATTTTATAATGTTTTAATTTTTAGTAAATATATATACGTCGAAGCTACTGCTCAAGATGACCAGTAAACGTTTTTAAAAATGTATATTCACTAACATAAAATACCATATTAACATAATTAATATATATCGTGCTAATGCGTTTTATATTGACTAGTTTTAATTATATACAGTTTAAATGATTTAAAAAAAATAGTTAAATATATTACTTTAAATCAATATTTTATCAATACGGAGTTATCCTTTATTTAAATATTTGATTGTGCAATTTAAAGATTTTAAACATTATTATATCATGTAACAAAAATCTGTGTAATATTGTTCGTTATATTATTGAATTGAATTTATTAAAAATATATATAGTAAGTACGTACTTTACATTATTTTAATCAGGTTGGGTAAGTTAGTTAGTGTTTCCCATATTATTTGTTTAACCCTAACTATGATTCACTTGTTATTTTACAAATTCAAATAAAATAAAATTGCTTATATTTCATAAAATTTCCATACGTTTATACTGTATGATAAACCTAATCTTGTATATTAACATAATATATTTGTATAATATCATATAATTAAAGATATTATATTTTTTATTAGATATTTTAAATCATGGCGTACAACCAAAGTATTTATAAGAATATCAAATAATAATAATAATAATAGTAATAATAGTGTAATTTATTTTTAATATTCTTCTATAATTTATGATTTTATGATTTGACAAATGAAATGTATGGAACATAATTAAGGTTTATAATTTAGTTAAGATTCTTATGGTAATTGAAAAACAAAATTGTCTCTCAAGAAAAAATCTTAGCCATCACTAACTACTAAAATATTCAATTTAATCTAAACAATATTTGAAACTAGATAATACTTATGTAGATAATTGTTTCAGAAATGTTACACTTAGTTAGATTTACACTTTGTTAATTAACACTAATAACTTCTATAGTTCCATACAAATTTTTTTTAGTTTATTTTATGTAAAAATAAAAATAAATTATGTAAGACTATTTACGTTACCCATTAAGGTAAACATATATTTTTTAAAGAAGGAAATGATGCCATTTTAAACATTAATTTTATACTTCATTTAAAAAAAATACTTTTGTAGTATCAATTAATTAAATTGAATTAATTTTCATTATTTATATATATATGTTTTATATGTGTATGTACAAATACTACAATTAATATTAATCATACTACACAAATATAAATCGATAATTTAAAATAATTGTCTCTGAAAGATATTTTACTATGCTTGTTAAGGAATTATTATTATTTCTTAATATTTACTCATATTATTAATTTATTAGGTAGTAATGATTGCATAATTATAACAAAATAGGTTATTAATGCATTATGAATATCCCATTCAAGAATAAATCACAAAAATTTTAATTGTTTAAGATAATAAGTTTACTTTATTTTATAAAATCCAATATTTGTGAACAAATATCAACATAAATATTTAATACCATTGACAACTTAGTGTTAGTATTGTCAAGGTTTAGTTTTTCGAATTCTGTTTTATATTTAGTAATGAAATACAATATTATATTAGTTTATTTTACCCTAATAGTAGTTATATAGAAATTAAAATGTATCTACCTGTATAAAAAGACATATCATATCATGTATAGGTAAGGTTTGTTTTAAAATACCTATTACAATTTTGAATTTCATAGTTAATATTTTGTTGCAATTTATGGTTAACTTACATTGTAATACTTCGCCTTATTAAATGAAAAAATAAGTACAATTACACTCAAACACTCGAGATCACTATTATTATCACCGAGTATACTTGTAGTCAACATGGTACAATCAAAGATCAGTATGATAGAACTTAAGAATGCTATTTTCATTATGCGATGATACATTTTATAAAGTTAATAATGCAAGTTTTGAACTCATTTCTCAAAGATTATCATTAAACAAGATTTTGATAATAATTTATACATAAGTAGATTTATTATATGTTATTTTTATTCATATCATCAATAATAATTTGTTGTGTCATCACTCATCAGCAAATTTTATTTATTCATTTATCTAGTACACTTTATTTTAAATAAGTCGTTAATAAACACAATAAACGGAAGATGACCCAATACTGTACTTAGGTATTTCGTGATTTGAAATAAGATAATCGCTCAATTACTTTTTATTCATATATATTGATTAGGATTTTCTATGAAACTGCGTATTAGATAATTTGAAATGATCTTGATACGTATTTATCGAGTTTGGCAAGTAATATTAAATGGTGGACAGAATAAAAACCTTTTATTACGTCACAAGAATTTTATTATAGGGATGGAATAAAATAATATTATGTGAAATGGATTTAAAATTAATTAAATAATTTGTAGTAAATAATCAAGGTAAAGAAATTAATGTGACTTATCCCTGTTGTGTGGAATTTTATATCTCTTCACAAATGTACTTATGTTAATGAAATATCACATTAAAGATGTTTAAAATAATAATAATAATATTATTGCAACTAAAAAATGCATAATAAAGAAATAGCATTTCAAATAAAATTATGTGTTTGAATTTGGATTAGCCGAAATCTTAGTAAAACATAAGTTATATAGAAAATATTTTATGACACCAGAATTCAATATATAAAAATTATTACTAATTAAAAGTATGAAAGAATATTTTTAACATATATAATAATTATGTGTAATATTATATTATAGTTATTTAAATTATCAAAGTTAATGTTTTATTTAAGTAATAAAAATATCTCTAGTTAAACTTTGAGTTAAAAATTAGTATGATTTAATGGTATAATTAAAATTATCTTTAATTCTTGTATTAAAATAAAATTGATATTGATTTAAATTAACACTAAGCATATTATAAGTATTATAATAAAACCTGTAGGTAATTCATATGTTCAGATAAAAGTTTGAAATTTTAAATCAGAATAAATTCAATCAATCGAATGTAATTTTAATTTAAAACTAATAGTTGTAAATAAAACATATACATAAAATATTATGTAGGTATAGCCTCACACGGCCCACACAGAGATACCAGTTATTTCAATTATAATATTAATTACATAATACGTTCAACAGATTTTAGCGTGTAGTCAAAATTGTCACCTAGATATTTAATATAAACAATATAGGTAGTCAGCTCCTTCCAGAGAAAATAATACGATTAAATAAGGATGCTTTAAATATAATATACAATTAAAAGAGTATACACACGAATATATTATATACGTAAGTCAAGGCTATTAAAATCTGAACCTTTCGTCTTATTAAAAATTATATACTTAGATTTAACTAAATTTAATTGTTACCTAATCATTATTATTAATTATGATTATCATCATTCATAATTATTGGAGCTAAAAATTATTAGTTATTTAATATAAATGATTATTGAGAATTTAAAGTAGAATAATTGTTATTATCATAGATTTAATCATAATCTTTAAAATGTAGTTCTGGCAGTTGTTTAATGATTTTTACAAAAAGTCAATTCATGTTCACTTCATACAAAAGCTCTCAATAATGGTAAAAAATATTTATATTTTTATTTACTTATAGAAATATAAAATGCGAAAAAAAATGATCTTTTCATTTCTTAAATTAAATTATGACTCAGTAATCATTACTTCATTACTGTATAGATATAAAGATGAAAATTAAATTGTTTAAGAATAAAAGAAAATTTAAAATCATATAATTTACAAATTATGATTGTAGAGGTATGATAAAACTGAATGAATATTTTTATTTTTGACTTACGATTTATGTTTTATGCAATTATAAATAATTTTGTATAATTATGACGTATGATCGAAATATACGTATTCCAACGCCGACAATGAAATATTATTAAAATGTCATACATTTAGTTAATATACTTCTATATATTTTATTTAAATTTATGTCTTGATGTTGGAATGATTACTTAAAAAGGTCAACTACGTTTTAGAAGATAATAATAAGTATATTTCGTTATACTTATGTACTATAAATTATATTTTCATATTAAATACTAATCACAAACAGTGTTATCATAGCTAGTCTATCTTGACATCGTTAAATAAATCATTTTACGTACATAAAATTATTCGAAGAGGAAATTTTTTTAATAATAATGTGTTTTCATTATTTTTACTTAAATAAAAATGAAGTCCTTAGTATTGTATGATTGAAATAATTCTAAAGATAAAAGATGATTTTTATCTTTTTTCATAAAAAGTTTAAAATAAAAAAGTGTGTTTTTTTAACTTAAATGGTATTACACAAATTATGTTTTGACATTAACATTATCATATTTTTAATTAAATACAAGATCATAAGAACTGTGTTTGTTTTACTCATATAGGATAAATTTAAATAGTCATGTGTAAAACAAACATACGTATTAGGTAACCATAAAATAAATAATGTTAGAATTGTAATGATGAGAAGAATAATCAAAAACCAATTTTTATTGATATTTAAGTATTAAATAAATGTATAACAATCATATAGAAAGAACTTTATTACTTAGAGTACAATTTAATTTTAATTTTACATATACTCGTATATATATTATATAATTAATAAGTTTACTATGTATCTTAAATTGACATAAGTAACGTGACAACGATATGGATTTTATTTTTACATACTACTAATAATTACTGAACTTTGTTATGTTAATAAAATTTGATATAATTTTTATTGTGTTTCGTTTATTTTATTATAACTTGTAAAATCGTACAATAATATTTAACATAATATTATTCAGTGAACTAAGAAATTATTTAAAGTTAAATTATGAGTTTATTTGTATAGTACTTAATAAATAATTAAAAGATTTTGACTAAATGAGTAAGTGTATAACTATTGCATATTACATGATTTAGGTACCTATAAATTATAATATGTATTTTTTAGTCATATTCGTATTATAATTATGTGTTTATTATTAGATACAATACACAACAGAAAAAAGTGTAACAAAGGAGTCGGGTTGGCTATTACTTTTATTTGTATTATTGTATTGAGTTCGAAATCAAAGTTAATACATCGCAGTCAAAAATGATTTTGAACAAAACTAAGATTAATAGTATTATATATATATATATTGTATATTATATATTGAGTATAAAATATACTTACATTGCTGTAATATTTTTTGGTATGGAAAACTACTAAGAAATTCGAAAAATGAGTACAGTAACAAAATGCAATTTCCAATCTATAGATTGAATTACTTCAAACTTTTGGGATTTTTTTTATTACATGAAAAATGATTATGGGAAAAAAAATAATATTACCACTGTAAATCTAATACATTCTATGCATATCTTGAAGTCTGAAAATTCTTAAATATGAGTGAAAATAACACAATTGTTGTTGGTTCTCACTTATTATCAAATAGTCATTATATTATAGTACTAAGTATAATAAATATAAATTGTAGTTGTACGATATATTAAACAAATAAAAAACAAATTAAATTTCTTAATTATTTTTTATTTAGAAAATTTGATCGTGCTGAAGATTTAAATTCAAGGATATCATCAATAGTAATTAATTAAGGCCATCAATGGATCAAACCGTAACAGGTAATTTGTAAATTAATGTCCTTATTTTGATCCGATTAAAGCCTTGAATGAGAAATACGTTTAAAGTTATTAGTATTGTACGGTAATTACATATTATATCTTAAAATAAATCAGTTATGTTTTTTATGAAAAAATATGTAGGTACCTACCCACATTCGTTTTGATAAACCGCCAATATGCGCACACCAAGAGGGCCAATTCAACCATTTTACGTTTATTTTTAATCCTTTCATCCTGCGGACTAATTATAATTTCAGAAATAACTATAAATCCTCAACCATACGTTGTAAGTACATGCAATATTGCATATACTTATCTTTTTCAGTTGTCAACTTATTTCATTAATACCTCACGCAGAATAAATTATTATAATGTTATCTTGACCAAAGGTTAGAAAGGAAAAATTTCACTGCAGGTACTTTACAAAATATCTTTTTTATTATAATTTAAAGTTTTACAATCTTTGAAATATGTCCGTACAAAAGAATAATCGGTTTTTTTAAGTAATTTAAAAGTTGTTTTAAAGTTGCGTCTAAACTTAAAGTAAAATGTTATTGACAATTATTATGTGTACAGTTTAATTTTAATTAAAATAAACAAAGAAAAGCAATTTAAAAACTTGGTATGAATAAAATGTTTCACTTCAATGGTTCTAATATTTGAATAATTTATTTTTATGAAAATAATAATAATAATAAATTATGATGTTGTTTTAGAAAAATTAGATTCAACTATATTTAACCATTCTAAAGCTCCTAAAATATTTACGGCGAGTTCTATAATAACTATAAGAGCGAAAACTTTATGGTTGAACATTGTATAAATTATAATTATCACAGATAATTATATGCGAATTCTATTTCCAGTATTTTTCACTAGGTATTAAATTATTTTCTTATTTTGTTTGTATTAATACTATTATGCACTAAAATAAATATAAAAATAAAAAGGAAAAAGATATTAAGATGGAAACTATTGATATCATACGCAAATATACAATATTGCTTCTAAAAATACATTTAGAATAATGCTTGTACACCGTTCGTGAGATTTTGAATGTATGCTTTCAGTTCATACTCAAACAAACTACAACTTTGTTCAAACATTACTTAAATCTCTCTACAAGATGTTTGTTTTGTGTTTCATTAGTGATTTGTTCGTGATTCTGTAATTCGTTGTTAGAAATTAATTGTACCCTAAAGACATATAATAAATTAGTAATAGTAATAAAATATATAACATAAATACTATGTTATTTACCATATAAATTGTATCAAATTAATTATATAAAAATAATTAGCTAAAAAAATATTTATTTTAACTAAATTTATTAAGGCATTGGAATTGTATACATGAAATTATACAGAAAATTCCATATAAAATATCGATATATGTATATTAATACCTATATTATAATATCTATGCAACAAAAATATCAATAATCAATTTTTTTCAACTTTTCAGGAAAATCAGTAAAAAGATAGATCTCAAATTCTATTATTAAATCGATTGTAAATGAAAATTAGATTATTTACTTGAGTTAAAAAAAAAATAGTATATTTGTTTTGTGAATTTTCTTTGTGTTAGGTTTGTGTATACATACAACTGTTATTCAAGTTACGATTATTTTTGATGGAAAAAATAAATAAAAATTTGATAATATAGCTCAAGTTACATAAAAGAACAAAGAAAAAGAATGTAGTAATGGTTGTGCTTATTTAATATCGTATATTCAACAATATAACGTACTTACAAATTTCAATATTGCATTATTATTATTTATTTATTTTTTTATTGATCTTTAATAATTTATATTTTATTTAAAACATCAACGTCAAAGGTTATTAATTTTAAAATGTTTAATGGTAGAGACAGTTTTACAACCATATTATATTATTGTTTGTTAACGATTGAATACGAATTTCAATTGAAGATACAAAACATTATATTATTGTATAACAATATCAACAATTTTTTAACCGAATTAATATTACGTTCAGTAAATAAACATAATTTTATGTATTTTATACTATTACAATATTATTAATAAGTCGAATGTATTTATTATTGTAATAAAAGTTATGTTTTTTATACACACACACTCTAATTAATGATCTATTTATCATTATTGGTTTGGTTGATCATTGAATTTTATATAAACTAAGTGTCTGGCGTCTAACATATATATATATATATATATATATATTTTATATCTAACCTATACAACCTCAGAAGATCAATAATTTTGAAATGGTTTTATTTTTATATTAAGTGTCTTCCGGTGAGACAGCAAACAGACAAACACCGTCTTGACAATATTGGCAGTCAACACATATCTCGAGGCTCGGGGAGACACCTTGTTAATGATGCTAACCATGTGCGTACTGGGAAGACTCGATGTGTTCTTATGAATTCAGTCATCGCAAATTACGAGAAAAAAAATGAGAAAAAAGTCGGTTTATTACATGTGTCTAGTATTAAATTTTAAATTAACGCACGCAAAATAACGTTTCGTTGTAATATTTATAATCATATATTTTTTTTTTATTTAGCGAATACATCACGTGCACATATTACGACAACAATGGTTAATTTTTCAAACAAAGAAATTCCATCGTTAAATCCAAATGATTTCATTCAAACATAATTCCGTTGGTATATATATTTATAAAATAAAAAAGAAACACCGCTTATTGAATAAATAACAACCTTAAAAATATTCAGAACATAATTATTTTAAACTACCAAAGTAATAAATATACATATTTAATACAATGCGTTTTATGTTAATAATTTTATTATTCAATTCAGTATATACATAATAATATTATAATATAACATCACATAGTGTAATATAACTCGAGTTATATATATATATATATATATATTATATATATATATATATATATATATATATATATATATATTATGAGTTATGACTATTATTATTATTATTTAACACTCGTATTACGAAATTATCTGTTTATTTTGGACGGTTTGTTCGTAAAAACGTTTGTTATATTGAATTTTCAATCACACGAATCACTGTAAAGAGAAAATATACTCTTCATGCTTGTGCGCGGGAAACTCTGCAATTTTATAATTTTTAAGACGTACAACATGTATATACATATAGCAGGTACCTATCTATCGGTGTTTGTCTACTATATCTCTGTTGATCTATATAAACATAATATTGACTCTGTAGTAACGAAGCCGTTTCGTAAGTCACACACTCCGCACATGCCGCTTGTGTTTGATAACAATTGGTAACAGTCGCAACGATCGGGTCGTTTTGAATTGGATATCACGGTGATCCGTAAAGTGTCACGGGGCTTGCGTGCAAATCAATTGTCAACGGTGCGTTTTTAAACAATGCGCCATCTTAGCATATGAAATGAGACGGCGAAACTATATGTTAATCTTTTAATTTTCTAGCGGTCCGGCGGCGTGCTGGCGAAACTCCGCGATAGCGGAAAAAGGAAACGTCGTCATAATACGGTCATACAGGTTGCGGTATACTTGTATGTGAGTGTACCGCATTAGGTAAGCAAATACGCGTTTCGATTCGATTTCCAAAAAAAATAAAAAACAAAACAAAAGAAAAAACATGACACTTCCCTTGAGAAGTGTGCACGTGCATGATATAGTAATCAGTAGGTTTAAATATATGCGCTCGTGTGTAGACAGATCGAATATAAACATACAAATCTGCAGCGTTCTATCGCGTGAATGAAAATTCGAGAAAACATCGATAGGATTTTTGTGGAAAATCAATTTTATTGTTTTTTATATAATCATAGGTAAAACGCTAATTAACGACTATTATTAATAACTTTGTGCGTGGCTTACAAAATAATGCATTTTTTTTTTTAATTTTTAGTAACTAAGCTGCTAAGATAGACGGCAATGGGTTTCATTGATAAGATTTTTTAAAAACTTAGCAACGCTATTGCAGATTCACCACGTCTTTAAATCTTAGTAAAATCCACTTTCACAACAGTTTATAGAGCGTATTACGTTCGTTATGATTGAGCGCGTCAAACATAAGATTTTATTCGTTTATAAAACACGCGACATGTGTCCAACAAATTTAGCGTTGCCCCTCATCCTCCCCACAACGATTATGACCCCCATTTCTAACATCGTGTAAGTTTGGACACATAGGTTAATCGTAGGTGGACTTTATTAGACCAACGTTTCTTGAAAAACTATATTGCACACTGCAGACATAACGTCAACCCCTCTTTATTGGCTGCAGATATTAACTTTGGTATGGTCTCTGTGTATCACATTAAAGCACCGTTTTTCATGTACCATTGTATACCTACTGCAATTCTATTAATAGTTGTTTTTCTCTTAATACCTATTTACTATACTCACGTAATATATATATAACCCACAGAGTAAGAATATAAACATACATACAACCACTGTTGACAAGGTGTGTTATATTTCCTCGTGTTTTGCCGTTTTTGGACTACCAGCTGTTCGATATATTTATGTTTATTTATCAAACTAAATGTATAAATTATAAATCTTGTTAAATTATGAATTTAAAAAAACAATTTTTTTTAAACATCCAAACATAAATACGTCATATTCAATAAACATAATTTCATACAAAATATATTCAACTTGACATGATAGTTAAAAACAATACTAGTATTTATTTCACTTTTAGAGTTTCACAAAAACATTGAAAATTTAAAGGTTCTTCGTAAGTTAGGTATTCTTGTATAAATTTAAAAATATTGATAGTACATTACTATTTTTCACAATTTTTTTTTTTTTTTTGTGATCCTTTGATGTTCGAATTTCGAGGAAATTGGATATTTATCAATTTTATCTAATTATTTTACCTTGTTATTTTGTTATAATTTAAATGATATTTAACATGGTGATTTGAAAATTGTCGACATATGCATATCATTATTTCCTGTGAAAAATTTAATGTTTAATAAATTTAGACTACTTTTAGACTACTTATACATAGGATCTATTCACACCATTCTATTCGAACCATCAGTAATCCCTTATACATATAATATTAAGTTAAAAACAATATTATATTATAAAACATGCAATAATTCAATCGAAAATTACTTCAAGACTTATCTACAGTACTACTCTTAGAAAAATAAATCATAGTAGGTAATATATATATATATATTAATTATAATTAAAATAGCCTTAGAAATAGAGCCTGACACATATTCACTCAGAATTGTTTTTTCGTATTCAATTATTTATCATTAAATTCAAAACTAACACGTCCGTAATGCTCATCATTGTGTAGGTATATCACTATTACAGTGACCTAATCAATGATCAAATATATTTAAAATCTACTATAAAGGACAGTATACTACCAATTTTTTTACAATATTACCTGACTACTGTTTATGCTTTAATCAATAGTCTTATGGTATAGACTTTATGTTTCTAGGTATTGTGTATGCACTGCATGAGATTATGATAGCCAATTGGCCACTAATAATAGTTATATAAAATAATGCAAGCTGTGCATTTAGGCTTCAAGTTGGGCCTAAGCAGATGCTCCTATATCGTCCTGGGTCTATTTATGTACTAACTATATTTTAACTTATTATAGGAAAAATAATATCATTTTAATTTTTAATTATTATTCATAGTCATATTATGGTTATTTCAATCGATGCGGTATTGCAATAGCGTAATAAATAATAATTAATCAATTATGTATTTGTGTCATTACCATGGTATCTATTGTTCTTTTATTATTCATTAATTCATATTCTAACTCAATTAAGAAATTGTTTTATTTTTTCTGTTAAACATTAATTGATTGAAATCATGTTTTATTACAGTATAATTATCCTGATATGTAAAATTAATATTTAAATTCAAAACTGGTTAAATTACAATATTATTTTTTTATTGGCTTTTCTGTCTAATATCAGAAAAGTTTAATCTTCTCAACTGTTGTGTCATTATTCACTACAGATATTAACTTATTCAGTCACCTGCGCTTTAATTATAAATAAGTATATTTTTATGGATATTTTATATCTACTTAAAAAAATGAGATCTTACATTTATCAAAAATTTACATACCTACATACATACGTTATACATACTTCAAATTAATTGTAATTATTGTTCTGTTAAATATTTAATACAAAATTACATTACTGGTTTATACATTTATATTAAATTGTCATGAATTAGTTCAAACGCCATGTGTGATAATTGCATACATTATTCATGTAAATAATGTAGTTTTTCGTAGCTAAACCGGAAATATATAACGTAGGTACTTACAAAATATATGACTATGATTAAATAAAATACACTCATTTGACATGAAATGTGAATATTGTAAGGTAATTGGTATTAAAAATTAGTTATTTTAATTATTATATTTTTAAAATATGTGCTTTATTAATGGTTTCCGCCATTACTTATATTTAATAACTTTACAGTGAAAAGTATAATAATACAGCGTATAATTCTATAATACAATTAGATTCAAACAAAAATAAAATAATTTTTAATTTTAATAATAATAAAATACTTTATTATTACTATTTAGGATACCTGGTATAGGGGACCACTATTATGGAAAAATAAAATTTTGGTTAAATATATATATATATTAAATATTTAACAAATAATTTTTTTAAATAAACTGTCATTGATCCGGGATTAATCATTAATGGTCCCAAATACTTTGCTTTATTACCTAGTCCCTTTCCTATAGATTTTTCGTTAAAAATATAAAATACAATTAGTTGTATAGTATAATAATTTAACTTTATTAGTGACATAAAAATAATAACAGAATCCTATAAGTTATATATTATATTCATTTCTTTTTTAAATTTAATGAAAATTGTATTTCAATAGACTTTTATAAAATTCGAAAATGTCACATTATAATATTATAATAACAGCTCTCATATTTTCGTATTTTGTAGGTACCTATAGATGATGAATAAATCCAATGCATGAACTTTCTACATTATTTTAAAATAAAACGAATACATTAATAATTATGAAAAACTTAATAATTTTCAATTGTAATATTTAAAATTTAGATCTAACTTTCAATATGACTGAAATTACATTTTAAATCTCTAAAGTATTAAAAAGATAATAATAATAATCTCATTCGCACGTAGTAATAAAAACAAAATGTAATCTTCTGAGTTATAAAAGTTGAAATCAAAATATTTAATATTCGTTTTTCAAATATAATATAATAATATAATGGGAAATGTAAATTTATGATACTATACTATATTATTTAGTCCGAATGATGGAAGAGAACAATAATATTCATAGAAACAGGAAATTTGATTTGAAAAAAATTTACATTTTATAATGAAATTGACCGGGCAATCGTTTATTATTACTTTTGTAATATATTTTCTTATATAGTTTATTCGATAAAAATAAAAATGTATCTATAGTGAGATATACTTGAAATGTGTCCATATTAATTGCAAATCTTAACTACTTTATCCTAAGTGACATCGGAGTTTACAAAATGTACTATGACAACCACCATGGATGAATATCCAGTAATAGGATTCGGCGCCATTTCTATGTGTATGTATGGTATTGAACCTCTCAACAGAAATGTAATAATATATAACAAGAATTAGTAACGCTAATAGTATAAAGTAAAACCGTCTGTGGAAGAAACTTTTTAAGTAAATAATCAATCAATGTTTTTCAATAATTTGTTTTCAGTAAAATGCGTGTTTCAGCATTTGGATATTATTTTCCGCGAACAACAGGCCAGTGAATAATGTCTACAGCACAGAGATCGGAATAATACAATCTTAAAACAATATATCTCGTGCTCCCATTTTGACTTATACCCTATCAGAGTTCGACTTATCAAAGCTCTATACACTAATCCAAATGTTTTATTACTGAAATTGAAAGTTCAATAGTATGGCGTATGTAAATAATATTATATTTGATTACTAATTAATTAAGTTAATTATTAATAAAAGAATATTTTTGGTGCATATTGCATAGTTTTCAGTGAATCTCTTGCACTCCATAATTATATGCATAATATTTAATAAATTTTAGTATTGTGAATCTACAGCCCTGTAAATTAGATATGCCCGTGGAGTGAGTATGGAAATCATCGTGATCCTATTATCATATATGAATTAAAATAATATTACAATTTGAAATTGATGCGATAGTAAATAATAAAAGGTAATAAAAGTGGATTTATAATATTTTTGGTAATGGTCTATATTGGTAAATAGATAATTTATACAATTTATTTGTATCTATTAAATAATAGATAATATACATATAAATAAAAGTTACAGTTGATTTATATTATTTATTCTTAGGAACGCAACTTGATGAATGATCTAAACTCACATTTAAAGAGTCGTTAGAATATATAAATTGAAATAAAATTCATACAATGAAAGTTACAGTAAACAAGCGTTTTAGTAGGCAGTAAAATGAAAGCAGAATGATAGGTATAAAGGTTAACTTATTTCGGTGGACCCATTGATGGTAAAAACATCAAAGATCGATATTAGGGAGGGGGACCTTAAGTTAAACATTACACACGCAATAATAACAATATGTGTGTAAAATGCAGAGCTAGATTAATAAAATTTCGATTGGCAATAAAATGAATCATTAAAAAAATTATTTAGTATGCATATCGTATATGACTACAACAAATAGTGATGAAGACGCTATTAGGTATAATGTTATAGGATAGATTTTATGATATAGTTAACAAAAAGGTAACCACTATGCAATTTGATGATATAACAGTTGATAAACTTCAAAATATTATACATTTAAATAATATATTTTTTAAACGGATATTATAACAGCCATAATTGTATATGAGAAAGAGAATTATTGTCAAAAAATATTTATTCATCATTAGATTTTTGAAAATTAAAAAATTCCTAGATAATGAGACTACGAGTGAAAATAATATTTATAATATTGATATTATAGAACAATAATTATTATAATGACAATAATACAAATAGTAATAATCATGGTTTAAAGTCCTAAAGTCTAGACCATAGAAATAATTATAATAAGTTATGTTAATCACGCGAGATAATAGAAGGTGTGAACATGTCGCGAACACTCAGTTCAGAAAAATATCTTATTTTCTTTAGAATTTTTTATGCTCAGAAAGGTTAGGTAGAAATAACCATAAGTCAATGTTAATATGTATAAAAAATATTTTATGTAAGTTTATATCGATAAAATTTATTTGGATAATAACTAATAATATGATACGTATTTTATCTAAGTATAAATAAAAAAAGATGTAAAATCTTATAACACTTTTAATTTTTTTTTATAACACAAACACAGCTTTTATTAAAAATAAAAAAGTTTCTATTATGTAATATTTGTTTTTTCTTAAATTGTTACATTTGCAGTTTTATAGTTTTATTTTACTGCGAATAAAAATTGTTTTATGTGTAAGAATTATAAAATGTAAAAAAACTTTTTTTAGGGTACTAAAAAGAATAATATATATTGCACAAACATTGACTCTTGAATATTAAATTGATATATAATATAAGCTTTATTAATCATGTATAATTTGAAAGTTGATTGGACCAAAAGCGTATTAATTACGAATGTTTTGCATTGGTAGATTAATTGTTTACACAATTAAAATTATATTTGTACACCATACCTACGTTTGGCTATTTATTACTACAATATGAGTCAACAGAAGCATAAACTGATTAACTAAACTAACAAGAAAACGTACATTTTCGTAAACGTTTCGTATTTTACTTAAGTATTTGAGTAAATAACTTTATAAATTTACAATTGTATTTCATGTACAATATAATAATAATAATAATAAAAAACATTATGTAGTCAATTTGAATTATGGAAAAATATTTACAATATAGTTCTTATACGTACATTATTAATAATAAATGAGCATTCGTGAATAGCGTTGATCATTTACATTGTTTGATGGAAAATGTTTTGTACACAAACGTAATGCATTTACCTCTGGGATTTTATTAGTGCTTTTTACATGGCTATTAAATAATAAAAACCTTAATTTATGGTATATTACTTTTATTATTGTGTTTTTTGCTTTTAGAAATATTTGAACAAACATGTAAAAATATGATACGGTTCTTAGAAAAGTTCAGAAGATTAAACCTGTATTACAATCAGTATTTTGAAATTAATGTATATTATAAATTGTTTGAATTATTTGTGAATAGCAACCCTAATTTTTATTAAACTTCTAAAATCAATAAAGAATAATGGACTTTTCAGTTTTCAGTTTTTTTCTAAAGCATACAGAAAACTGTAATATAATATTATATATCAAACAGACAATAGTTTTTTTTAGCATAATGTTTATCAGTGTAGAAAAGAATTTATGTATTTTTTTTATTTTTTTTTTATTGATCCAAAGTACATATATTTTGCTTCAATAGTCATTAATTACAATAAAGCCATTTTAATAATATAAAGGTTGATTATTATTGTACTTATATTATTATGCTATTTTAATTTAGATCATTAAATGTATTCATTATTTCTCTAAAAATAAATTTTATGTTTATTTAGGAAGTATTATTATATGTTTTGGATTTAGTCTCGTGATTTATTGATTTTATTTAATTATGTTCTATACGAATACACTCTATGTATACAAATCATAAAATATCTCTCGACAAAATATTGTCAATTTCCGGCCTATTCATATACATACAAGGCAAGAATTTATCCTCATTCCTAATTAGATATGATTAAGATGATCAAATTTTTATTTGTACAATATTCATCTTGTTCCACCATCTAAAAAAAAAAAATGATCATTTTTAAATGTTAAAATTGGTAAATAACGTACTTATAAGGTATTTTTTAGTATATCTTAACACAAAAAAAAAATAGTTAGGTGATCAAATAGCATATATAGGAAGTGTACTAGCGAGTATAGATATAATTACATAGTATACCTAGTTGAATATGTTTTTATGTTTACAAATTCACAATATATATAACATTAATGTTTTGTAAGTATGTAATAGGTTTGTAATAATGTATGACACAGTTGAAACTCATTTATCGATACATGGTGCAATACACATTTTAAATTCTTAGCGACACGATGAAAATGTACGGGTTTTGCAATGATGCGTCTATGTGTGTATGTGTGTGTGTGTGTGTGTGTATGTGTGTTTTTGTGTCTAATGACTACTATTTATAGAAGAAAAATATTTGAAAATGTAATTCAAGATTCCGCATAAGTTTTAAGTTTTCTTTCGGAAATTTAATATTTATACATAATTTTTTTTTTTTATATAAGGATTTGAATTTATAATGTTTACAAAATTTGTCAAAACCACATACATTTGAATAGATTTGAGGAAAAACGCTTGATAATTTAATAAAAAGTAATTTATAAGTTTTTTTTTATTGAACCAAAAAAAATATGAAAACAACTTATCCACTATTATTTTTACACATATTTAAACTTTAAATTTTGACGAAATTGGACGTTTAAAAAATTTTTCATTTTGTTGTAATATAAAAAAATATTTTTCGTAGGAACTTGATATTTTTTATAGTTTCGTATATAATTTTTTTTACTGAAAAAAAAAGAAATTTCTAAAATGTTGTGATTAATTTTAAGCTATTTATACCACGAACCTATTTACTCCCGGTCTACGGTATTGACTTATAAATTATAATAGCGAATAAAAACTAGAATTGTTATGTGAAACTATAAATAAATAATTAATATAATATATTATTATATTATTATAACACGATTTATTTAGCGATAAAATATATAGTAAACAAGTAGATCGATAGACGGTCTCCGCTCGAGACGGTTTTTGAAATACGTTGATTAATTATTGAATTAGAATTCAACACATCCGCGTGAGTGTTTTTCTAAATAACTAAGTGCACTCAACTGTGCTAGTATAATTTAGTAATATAGCACATTTAGTTTAAGATACTGAAATACTTGTTCCCGTTTATAATATTATATTTGTACTGCATGTTTATTATTTTCGCACTGAAATGGTGTACCATCGCATACTGTACGCTAAAATATTATAATAATACGCTCTCGTCCCGGATGGGTTGTTTTTAAAATATGTTTAAACGATGGTCAACAGTGGAGCCCTTTTCAAAAGAATCGCGTTCAAATTCTACATGTGTCTGCACGACAGATGATCGCCAACAATATCACGACTCGACATTATTACATCGTCGGCCGGATGATCCGAGTACACGATCTCGGCTTGTTTTTAAAATAATAACGTGCTCCGGGCGAGGAACGTGCCGTCGCGTGGAGTCTAAATGGTTAGCCGGCGGAACCCTTCACGCTGCGCCGCCAAACTGCGTTTTTACCGAACATCTGTGTCGGATTTCGTTGTTCGCTTACAGTCGTCTTCAATGGCACACATTTGAAGAGGAGACGTTGCTGTTTGTGTCGCTAAACGACCGGAAAACGACCGTTTTGTTAATTCCGTACGGTGCGATAATACCTATATAATATTTCGGAAATCGGGTAAGACTAATCGCACGTTAATTTTTGTGCTCTTGTCCCGTTTTTCAGGGACTGCACGCGGAAGTCATTATCGTCATAGCTTCGGAATTAATCCATAGCGATATTTCTGTCGAGCTTTTATATTTGCACCCACCCCGTCTGCGTCGATGCAACAATATATACGTATATATATACGACTCGTACATACACGCTCACACATCATATATTATAATATATACACACCGTGTATATATAATATATAGTTTATAGTCCAACCATTCATTAATTGCATTACCATATTTTATATCACACTCTTTAGTGCTCGAGTTAATAGGGTTTCGGATTCGAATTGAATTAAATATGCGCTTCAAAATTCGAGTAAAAAAGTTAATTTACACCAGTATAATATATCCATTGAATTTAATTGTGAGTCTGAGAGCATGCTCACTACTATAAGTACTTGTTCTGTGTACATTTGTCACATATAAACACACAGTCTATTTTTATGACGTTTGTTTGTCGAACACTTGGCTGTGCAAACCGTTGATTGAACTATAGGTACCACCCAACCACCCACTGTTTATTTTCTTTGGAAAAACATGGCTCGTAATAAGTATACATTTTTAAATGCGGAATTTAAAGTATATTAGTTAAAAAATAATAAACCAAATTACATGTCCTACAAAAAAAAAAAAAAAAAAGATTATATAAAATAAATATAAGTTATTTGAAAGCGTAAATAAATTATTCTTAGTACATGGCATTTCATTAAAAAAAAAAAAAAAGGTCAAACAAAATACATTAATTCGGCTTAAGTAAATAATAACACGATAAAAATAAATTAATACGTTTTTTTTTTATCGCATTTGCATTTGATAATATAAAAAGCGATTCATTGAAACTCTATCAAATAAAAAAAATACATGTATACACTATATATACAATCACTTTAATATTATTTTAAATATTGGCAGTTAATTGAAAATTATTAGAAATACAACATAATATAGTTTATTGATGATAAAATATTACACGTTCGAGTTGTCGATTTTTCAGTATTGCGAATAGCCATTATTTTAATCAAAGAAAATATCGTTATAAAAAAGCTATGAATTAATAATATTAAAATTGATACTTTGATAAAATATTTCAACATTATTTATTTTGAAATGTCGAATTAAAAATAGACAAAATAATAATAATTAATATACGTCTTATTTAAATTCTAAATATTATGAATGTTATAAACAATATCATACTATAATCAATAACGCGTTTTAGAATATTAATGATAATTATTTCTCTGTTGAATTAATTTTCAAAGAAAATTGTGTACGTACTATTTGTATTATGTTAAATATGTTTATATTGATAAGTGTATGTATACATTTTTTAATTGAATGATTAATTTCATTTTAGTATTTCATTATTATTTGAATAAATTAAATTAAATCGTAAAACTAAGCTTACTATATAATAATATATTTGCACCAAATAACCTTTTTGCAACCTACTGACGGGTATTTTATTAGTTTTTTGCAACAATACTACTTTTTATGGCATGAGTAATGTAAATTGTGAAAAATAATTCAATCACATTAATGTATAAATTTAAGTAATAACTTATATAATAATAAACTTGAAATGATTTAACAAAACAGTACCTATATGATATATGAATATACTTCAAATCCATTAATCATCAACGTCATTCTCATGATTTTTTACTGAGTAAAAAAAAAACCCTTAAAATAATCTCAAACGTAGATTATGAAAAGAATAAATTGATTGTTATAAGAAACACCTGGACTAAAATTGACAACCAGACTAATTACATACAATTGATAAGATTCTTATCTGAAATTACAGTAAAGTTTTTGCTGCATTTATAAAGCTTTGAAAGTAATCAAAACAAATAAGTACACAAGAGTAATTAACTTATAAGTTATAACTTAGTTTTCAAAGTAAACTTAAAAAAATTACCGTCCACAATTTAATAAATTACGACACAATGTTCTAAAAATGTCTAGTAATAATTAACAACAAAAAAATAAATAAATAAAAAAATAAAAACAAATAATCTACAGCATTGCTGTGTTTGTATCATTGTAGTATTATAATTCATTGCGTATATATATATAAATGTACAGAACGTCTAATGTTGTAAAATTTATGACTTAAAATTATTGAGCTAAAAAAGAGAGGGATATAATATTTGTTGGAACTCTGAGTAATAATTAATCAGTAAGTTAATTTCAAATATTATGCAATTCAAACTACTCTATCTTTGTTTAGGTACCTAATTTTAATTTATGATATTCAGTTAATTATAACTTGTAACTTATAAGTTTACACTGCAATAACTGTACATTTTGTTCACTTAGTTAAACGAAAATATCGGGTTTTACGCATATTGCAAGTACCGTATACCTCACAATATCCAATTTAAATATCATAATTTACTATAATGCACGAATATTTATGTTCAGAAAATGTATGATTTGAATTTTTGTTTTTTTTTTTAAAATATTTTAGGAGAAAAAACTTCTCGTTGAAATGATTTTTCAAGTGTATCGTAGAACTCCATACTACCTATGATGAATTTTCATTAAATATTTTACTCTAGAAGGCAGAAGCGTTTAACCGAAATAACGGTGGTGAACCTGACAAACGAGAATATCGTTATTTTAAAATACCGTATAGCACCGCGTGAATATAATACATATTATCATATTATTATGAGCATGAAATATATCATATATCGCATTGTCGTATCGAATTCGTAGTTAAAAACGTTGTTCGATCTCCGTCCGCGTTGCAGGTAGGTACCGACTCGCGACCGTTTTCACGTAATAATATTATTATAGTCATATAATATTATAATAGATCGGAGATTAAACTCACGACATACACACACACACACACGCTTTCTCGTCCCCTACGACTCAAGACGACGAGAAAATATGCGGCTTATTATTATTATTATTATTATTATATTATTATGATGGCCGGGTAGTCGGGGCCACATTATTCGGTCGTCGTGAACCCTCATACCGGTTTTTCGGGTAATAGAAAACGACGGAAGAAAAGGAGAGAAAAAAATAAACGAAACGAAAACCAACACGAACCGATGATAATCGGGGCCCAGTGGACGTGGACGAGCAGGTACCCTGCTGCTAAACGGTGCGGGGCGCGGGTGGGAGTCGCTCTCGGTAGCGGCGGACTTAGCCGAAACGGCTGCGGCTAGAGAGACCCATCTCTGTGGAGGAGTAGGAGACCCGACGGAAGGGGACGCGTGTACCTCAACTGCCGGTGGTGATAAGCCTCCGGCATCTCAGCACATGTACGCGAGCACCGTGTTCGGTCGGCACACAACGCACTCGAACGCACTATTTATATATACATATACGCACGTGAAATAGACGGTACTTTTTTTTTTCCTCTTCGTTTCGGTCGCGTCATTATAATAATCCCGAAAAGTGTCGCGAGCTCGACCCGAGTACCACACATCCGCTCGGCACATTCGTATATTACAGTCGTATAGTCGCGGTGCGCAGAGCAGTCCTCCTGCAGTCGCTCCGTCCGAAACGCGTCCTCTCGTCACACGTCGCGGTGAATCGAAAAACGGATCGTCCGTCGAATTTTTGTTTTTACCGATTTTTTCTGTTTACGCGCCCGCAAATGTGTTCGTCTCTCCCGTGACTAGAGCCGATTGTTTTACTTATACGATTCCCGATCCCGTCGATCGACGCCTATATACCTAAATCCCGTACAGCATTAGCGAATCTTCCGCCGCATCGCCGTATAGTCGTGCCGAGTCCACAATGACGACGCGTCGTAAGCTTTTGCTGTTGACGGTGACGTTTTTGGCCTTTTACGGTACCGCCGGAGCGCAACCGCGCGGCTCCGCCGGGTCGTCCGGTCCGGCCGTCCGGAGCATTTGCGACATTTGCGCGTGCGCTCCCGACAACGTCCGGCCCGTGACGGTCAACTGCACGTGCACGAAGACAAAAGTAAGGAAACACTACTGTTTTGGTAGTATTGTTGTTATTATTTTATTATTACTGTGTAATGAGTTTTTCCAAAAAAAAAAAAATCGAACGTGATTAAAATTTAAAAAAAAAAACGACCCCGTCGTCCGTTTGACGGGGTGGCTTCTAAACAACCTGTTTTACGACGACGGTGACTATAAAGAAAATATATAGAATATTATAATCTTTACATCGCCGTTTCCAACGTTTTTGACGTACAGACGTCGCGTTATGAGAGGAGACGGTTGTATTTCGTCCTTTTCCTCCCCGACATTCCACGCACGTTTCTCACGAGTCTCCCGGTAAGTCGTCGGAATGTTCTGACTAGGACGACGAATCGGTGGTCCGTGTCGTACAGGATCGGTATTACCCGCGCATTAATCAGTCCGACCGTTTACATTTAACGACCACAAGAGTTTTTCGATCGTCCTCGACGATTGTTTTATTGAGTTGTTTCTCCATTTTCGAGTTGAGGAATTCGGGCGGCGACCTTTTTTTTTTATATATCTATTATAAATTAACATGGAAATTAATCGTTTACTCGCCGAGTAAATAATATACGGCTAGAGTCGTTAAACTTGTTAAATTGTATTTTATAAGCTCATATTATTTTATAGATTTTACCATACCTACCAACAATTCAACTAGAGTCATGATGGTGTTTTTCTTGGTAAATTAAATAGGACTTATGGGAGTTTTAAAGTTTTCAGTAGTATTTCTCCCCGGGGGAACATTATAGTAGGTACGTAAAAGTACCGGCCTAACTATTATGATGTATAACACTTTTGTAATTTCATTTCAAAAATCACCTGCCCATTACTTATTCAAAGTTTTTATCCATTAGCGTTATCGTTAATATTTTTCATAGTGACATATTTTTTAGGCATGAAACTCTCAGTTATTATTTAACGACCTTTTTATATAGTTATAAGTATGTATTATGTAATTAATAAACTTCGTTATATATTGTTATATTGCCACTGATACGGTCATACGGTCAATATTGATGTAAAACAAATTATAATTACATAATATAATGAATTTTATCCATTAATGTGCACTTTGGTTGTATTTAAATGGATAGATAGTTTAATGTTAATTTCCACGAACTGATTTTTAAACTTTATCCATATTTTAGCATGGTTTTATAGCAATAGACATAATATTATACACATACTTAAACCTAATATATTGATTACCTACATATTATTATTGTCATTCCTACTTACTTTTTTTTTTAATTTTAGAAGTCGCTTACAAACCAATTTTTATTATTTGTTCAAAGCAAATAGGTACATTTTATTGATAAATAATTAAAACTGAGGTCATTGATGTTATATTTATATTTTTTATATCCAATATAGATAATAATATTTAATCAGTACAAAAAAAAAATTATTATATTCTACATTTTAAAAGTATTTCAAAGCTAATAAACTTGTATTTATAATTGAGTACAGATTAGAAAAAAAGATGTGGACTATGATTGTATTGACTAATCAATAAACTCCCGAAAGCTGAAAATAAATATTGTGAATAATATGTAAAATATAATACCATTGTGATTAAAAGTAACACTCTTATATTCAATAGAATTATAAGACAGAGGTAATCTCGTGCATCTTCGCAATTCGTATTAGATGTAAATATCATTAGTAAAACATAATTAAGCCACTCTATCTCTTTTCCTGATATATTTAAATATAAATAGAATATTTTAATATACATGAAATATCTAGATTGGGCTGGATTTTCATTAAATAATAATATATAACAAATTTTATATAGAATAATAGTTTGATTCCGTAAATGAATCAATAAATAACTTTGCTTATAATTGTAACTCCATACATTTTTATGTCATGGTCATGATAACCAAACATTTTGAACACACTAAAATATATACTAAGTACATATAGTAAATCCAAAACCGCAATTTCAGTAAATTAGTTGTTATAATTAAATTTTAAAAATACAATAGAGTAGATTTAATCTTGATTTTTTTTTTTTAGAGCTTTGATACAGTATATTTTTAATAATAAACGAGCCTTTTATATTAACAACTATACTTAGAACTTACTAAATTACTTTATTTCAATTTTAAACTATAACGAGAAGGGTTCAGGATTATTCGAATGGTTTTAATTATTTATTTTGACATTTATGTTTTCGGTACATTTAGTAAAAATAAAACACGCAGTATTCGGCCGTATAATATCTAAATAGGTACATTTAATTTACTGAGCAAAATTAAACATTAAACGTATTATTTGCAAATTATATTATATTCAAAACTATTAATTAGTTTAAATTTAATTCATACATACTTTATATTACAATTATTTTAACACATTTTTTTTTAAAAAAATTTGTTTTACATAATAAACCTAATAATAATTTAGGTTAGATAACTAAAACTCAAATTTTATACATAGGTATACAATTAAATATATTCAATATTTATGTATTATACATTTTATATATATCATTTTTTAAACAATCACTTTTTATAAAAAAAATAAATGTATAGTTCTGTATACTTCTGATTACAATTATTCATGTCATAGTTTTATATTTTCTGCGACTTCAGCGTTGTATAATATGTATTTAAAATGTGTATTATACTTTGAATATCGTTCTACAATACAAATATCAAAGAGTTTAATAAATACAAGTTTATCTTGAATTTCCTTATCAAAAATAAGCATATAAGGAAAATCAAACTCGACAAGTATGTAAACATCCTGGTTTCTAATCATAATATATTTAAGAGCATATTTTATAAATTTAATGTTAAATAAATTATAAAATAAAATATTACGTGACCGATTTAAATAAAATTAAAAGTGAATAAAATATGAAAGATAATAAAAATCATGATACACCATTAGCAGATATAATAGCAGCCAAAACGTAATAAATATTTTAAAAATAATTTATATAAAACAAACAATCTAGAGACCGAGATGACGAAAGTCAGGACAATTATGCAGACACCATGGTAAGGTTAAAGTTATAATCAGTATTTATTAAAATTTAAAATAGGCAGTATCTAAAGAACTACCTACAGTACGTAAAATTTAATGAAATATTTATAATATTCTGAAAAGTTATGATACAGTAATTATTTTAAATGATCAGCAATCTATAATATACCAACATATTGATACTTGTGCATTTTTATTTGCTCATAATCTAGTTTATTATCACCATTCTATAAAGTTCTATTGACTTCCGAATGCATATAATCTGTCTTCCGGTCTGCAGTTATCTACATTAACAATACGCGTTTTACGAACTTGTGTATATTCGTCACTATACACACTCTAGTTAATAATATACTATTGTATTATTGATCGATCTCTGTACATTAGTAATATTAATTTATATGAATTATAATAATATCATTTGTTATGTGAAAACCGAAATATGATGTCTGATTCGAGATTCAAAATATATATAATAGGATAAAATATATAGGATGATAAAAGCCTTGGTGCATAACTTCGGAACCGTACTATTTCGTTTGTCACTTTTTGTTGCACTATTAATTTTACGTCTATAATTTTTATTTATTTGAAGTGTTATGTCAATGGTCCTTGATTTAGTGTGATATTGGTACCAGTTTTAATCACTTAAAAAATATAAAAATATTATATAATCTACAAAGGAAAGATTAATGAAAACAGTTATTTGAAAATATTTAAAGACAAAATATATTCGGCCTTATAGTTAAAACAATTTATTTAGATAAATAATAATATTAATAATACAAATTAAAAATCCATTTGAAGTATTATCATCTGAAGTTAATTTGTTCTAATAATATATTAAACTATAAAAGATATTCATTAATAAATCAATTAGGTAATAACTTTTAATGTGGTTATAATTATTTTTTTTTTAAGTTTTAATTAAATAGATATAGGTACTAGGTATAGAATACAGTATTAATGTTTGAAAAAAAACATTAAACTATACCGTATTAATTGCCAAAACACCGAAAAGGAAAATAATAAACCTAAAATACACTTTGAAAAGTACCTATATAAAATCGTATTTAAGTTTGAAGATGCAAAATTTATCACTAATAAGTTATAATATGTAGGTAGGTAACTTCCTACTTAACTAAATTTACTTTGTTATCTTCTATCGTACAGTCAGTAACAATTTAAACATTTATTTTTGTTAAAAAATAAAATGTTTTATTTACCTATGATATAGTATCTTCAAGGTATAATACTATGTAGGATCTACGATTATTATGTTTGTTTCAGCAAATTATTAATTTAATTTTTATAAAACATTTCAAACTTATTATTATTATTATATTTATAATTTATTCTAAAGCAATTGGATACGCAAAACATATATTTTATAATATTTTAATAAATATTATTGAATAAATAATTTTTGATTATATGAATAAATATTTAAAAAATAATAATAAGTCTTATGTAATAACGAATTCAGTCATTCTTCAATAGTTCAAATAATCTAACAATTTAAATGCAATTTACAACATTCATTCATTTGTATATTATTATAATTAATGACTTTGCTAACACGTAAAATTATATACTAATTCACAGAACAAACTATGAATATATTAATATTCATTAGATCAATGTTTTCCTAAAGATTTGAATCTAATCTAAATTAATGTTGTTACAAAATTTGTTTGGGTTCTTTGAATTTGATAACAGCATATATACCCTCGTCTCGTATATCCATGTAATTGTTTTAGGTTCTTCAACAGAAACCGTCTTATCTTTAAGAGTTAACAACATTAAAGTTTATGACCTTTTATAATGAAAAGTTACTAATTATTTCCATTAAAATAACGTAAGATTTAATTAGAAACGAACAGAATACTTCTAAACAAAGTTTTAGTTTAATTTGAGCTTTACAATATTTTTTTATTTAGTTTGACTATTGTTTAATATGTCAAGTTGAATACACTATTTGCACGTAAACAAGCAATTTCGAGGAATTGTTGATTTAATGTATTAAACGAATTATAAAATAACGATCATAATAATATGTTACTGCAAATATTATAGGACGTGTGTATTTTTACCAAAGTCCTTCATCACATTTTTATATCCAACTTACATGATTAATAGATTACACTAACACAAAATGTCGCTCGAATTTTATGATAGATAATCAACTTTGATTGTCAGGAATAATAATGAAAATAACTCTAGATCTTTAAACCGTTAATCATTTTAGTCTCTCATACCGTTTAGTATTTTTTTTTTTTTTTATTATTATTCATTTGATATATTGTTATTAAAAAACGGTTTTGTCCGTTACCTACCATTGTACACAGACAAATCACCATACTCTTGTGTGCTTAATGTATTGAGTAAAGAACCGGATTGCAGGCAACAAATACATTAAAATATTAAAAGAAACATTTTTCTTCAAACATGAAGGGTGTAGATAAAAACCGTTTCTTTGTGAACAACTGTCTAGATAAAAATGATAAGCATAAAAATTAGCCTTGAAATGACGATTGCAGTATTTGAAAGAGACTTTGTATGTAAATAATATAATTGTAATAAAAACAAGCATTTCAAATTATTGATTTAGTTACAATCATTTAATATTTTAGTGATAACATTTTAAAAATGAGTTTAAGTAAAAAAGTTTAATAATATAAATATATATTTGTCAAACAGTTATGAATTAGTTCTAAAATATAATTTACATATTATAATAAATATATTAGATTTAAAAAAGTAAAGATAAAGTTTACATAGATTCGACTTTATGTAACAATATTTCCAGCTTTATTATAACAATTTTTTTGATTTTTTGGTATTATTGTATATTGTGTGTGTTTTTGACTTAGAATTTGAATTGAAATACAATTAATATTGTTATAACATAAGGTTACTGTAGGTATGTCTTTAACTACAATTTATTAAATTATACACATTAAAAATAAAAAAACTACGATAATTTCATGAAATTTTAACTTGGGTTAGGTTAGAAACCTATATTATTATGTACTAATACACGTTACGATTTGTATTAATCAGAACTCGAAAACTATGGTTTTTATTTATCAGTCACTGAAATCTGAAAAATCCATTCCCGAAGCCTAAACCAAAATCAAAAATACGCAAAATCTGATCTTTAATGCTACAACGAAATTTGATAATGTCAAAAACTATAAACAGAACCGTTAATATTTGAAACGGTTTCGAGACACGTTAAATCGGTATCCACAGTAAATAATATCGATAAAAGTCATTTAAGGAATAAACTGTCTGCTCCTACAAGGAATAAAATGAAAATATTAAAGGTGGCGTATGATGCGTGGCTTACCTTGACGCAACGTCCTCAGGGAACAGGTGATTCGTTCCGTTGATCCGGAAGATATTATATAATATTATTATCTATATTATAGATGTTTGGCAAAAATTTCGTCACACTGACAGTGCCGGATTTAGAGAGAATATAAAGGGGATGCGATTGACTGGTGGGGGAGAGGGTTCAAGGCTGAGTTTGTTTTCGGGGGATAATGAAGATTTTCCAACTTCGCAAAAAATTATTAAAGATATTGACGAATGGCCAAGATAAAAAGTACCATTTAAAAAACAAAAAATGACCGCGACTTAATAAAATTAAACCGATTTGATCGAATTATTATGCAGCTGACTTGTGTTTGGCGTCGAATGACAATATTTTTATTGTAATATTTATATTTTATTTATTTTTATTTGCTATCGAAAGATTGCTGAGCCTCACCGAGAAAAACTCGTGTGGAGGTTCAGAGTTATCTTAGTTTACAAATAATTCTTATCGATATTACATTTTTGCGTGCAGATAAATAAGCCTGCAGTTTTTCATAATACTTCACATTGATAATTTCGTCGACAGCGTTAATTCGTATGTTATATTATACAAAATTAAGTTTAAGTCGCATCACACTCGTATTGGAGCCAGTAGGTTTTTTTTTTTTTTTTTTGAAAAAGGATAGCGGCATATTAGTCGTATCACTAGGCAAGGTTAAACTCTAAGTATCTGCGTGTCCCCAGGAAATAGAAAACTATTCGGAAGCTATTTTTTTTTTTTTTTTTTATAACGTTATTAACACCGATCGTCTGTAACTGATTGTGTTTTTTTTTTCTGCCCACAGTTGCTCATCGTCCGGGACGAGGACGCCGCTCTGCTGTCGTCCGTCCAGGACCTGACGCTGGCCAGTTGCGGTTTCGTGTCGCTGCCGTCGTCCGGGCTGTCCGCCTCGACGTCGCTGGCCCGCGTCACCGTGCGCGACATGAAACTGTTCCACTACACGGCCGGCCTGTTCCCGGCGCTGGAGAGCTTGACCGTCGAGAACGTCGACGAGCTGGTGCTGGACGGCTTCGGGACGGCCAACCGGACGCTCCGCCATCTGACGCTCCGCCGCACCGCCGTGGTCAAGCTGGTCAAGGGCACGGTGACGACGGCCGCGCCGCTGCGCCGGGTCCTGTTCGACCGGGTGGACGTGGACGAGATCGAGTCCGGTGCGCTGGACATGTCGTTCGTCGGCGACGGCGACAGCGGACAGCTGGCGGCCGCCGACGGATTCACGGTCGTCAATTCTACGGTAATTATCGTATAATATTATTGTTAAATTCTACGCCGCCGCCATCGTATTATTACCGTTCGAATCGTCGTCGTCGGCACTCGTCAAAAACATTATTTTTTTTTTTATCGCGACGGAATCACATCGACGACGAATGGGAATCAGACGACTGCGGTAGACGCGTCGTCGCCGCTCGTCTTTAGATCTCACTCGTCGTACAACAGAGAGTAACAAGTCGTCGGCCGTCGAGAGATTGATGACGAACGCCTATTTTATAAAAAGAAAAAAAAATCCGAGAAGACGCTATAACAGTTTCAACAGCTCGTTTCAGAACGTTTTCTCATAACTTATCATATATATATATATATTACGACGTTAATAGTATATATACGTATTTAGACGTAGTATTACGACGTGTGATTATGATAACGTTTTGATGGGGAAAAAAAAATCGTATCAATTATTTCTTCCGAATGCGATACTGAAACGAGACCGTTGTGCGTATAAATATAGGTCAAAATATTTATACTAACGTCAATGTACTTTGGTATGATAAAAAATAATGTGTCGACGCGCTAAAACCGATTTCTAGGTAAACGCAACTCTTTGAATATCACTATACGATCATTTACTATAATCGTAATTATTATTATTAGCAAGAGAGCTGAAAACACCACGAGTGGTTTTTTTTTTTTATTATTATTGTTTTTACGTACTAAAAAACACTTTTTGTACAGTCTTTAATGTATAAAACTAAACCAGCAAAAGCTATATCGATCTAAAATCGATAACTGATAACTTGTAAAATTTAGATGACCCTTATTCGATAGTAGATGCCTATTTGTTATCGATCAGGTATCGTGGATTCGCGATACTTATACATCATTTTTTTATACAGATACCGAGGCACAAAATGTTCGGTGTCAAGCAAGTGTAAGTGACATGTTTTGTGCCAACAATTGAAATAACTGTTCTTAAATTGTTGTTTTTGTGTTTAGACTATTTTACATTTTGTTCTAATAACTTTGTGACAATCGATCAAAAACGTTATAAGTTTCTATTTAAATAGATAATAATAAAAATAATACATCGATATTAAATTTTTACTTGTCTTATGGAATTACGTAAGGTGCCATAAAAGTTACATATTATACACTAATAAGTTAAAAATTTAATTTTAGTTGGTACCTACAATTTTATTTTTTTATTAATTTAGATAATAATTATTATACAACTATATAAGTATATTTTTTGCGTATATAATGACGTGTTTTAATAATTATTACCACAGTCTATCAGAGTCCAGCAATTTAATTAAAAAAAATATATATTTAAGCACGTAGTTAGGTATGCCCGTTATGGGTATGGTAAAATATTATCTAAAATAAAAAAGTATACTTATACATAACAACCATTATTGATAGTTTCTGCGATAAATTTTAAATTATTGGTTAATGTGTTACTTAATATGAAATTATGGGTTTTTATATTTGTAATTTTTATTAGTTTTTAGATTTTTTGTTGTACATTTATTTATTTATATATCATATTTTAGTAATTTTCCACTTTTTTGTTTCGTTGAAAAAGTTTTATCTTCTGAAAATTACAATAGTAATTTATATTGCTAAATTTAATTAATATTAAAACATGTAATATAAACTATGCATATTTATTCTCTATATCACTATATTTTGAAAGCCTAAAAATGAGTAAATTTTGTTTGACTTATTTATCTTCAAGCGTTGAGAATACTCTTTCGAATTTATGTTTTATTAATTTAAACTTTATGGAATATTGATTTTATGGTGAAAACAGTTTTCAAAACAACATCATTTTATAATTTATTTGTGTTTTAGTAATAAATATTAATTATAGTTTACAACATTCATAAAACATTTTAAAATAATTGAAACGAGTTTTATATTTTAGAATAATAATAATGAAAAAAAAAAAATAACACAACACAAACTTTACTGATATTGAAAAAATAACAATAAAAATAAATTAAAAATATTGTATAGAGAAGAAAATGGAATACTAAAATTCAGTTATTATCGTACATGGTGAATATTAATATTCCGTTTTTCTCAATAACCCACGAAACATATTTTATTTGCATTTGAAACACGTCGTATTTCCGATATTTACTTACTTTTCTGTTAAATTGTAACCAAAACTCGTACCTACACGAACATCACATATATATTATATGTATAAGCAGATATATATATTATACATTATATTGTCGGCGGAAGTAATACGTAATTTTCATGATATTTGATAAAAAAAAAAATATTCTAACTAATTGCATCGAAAAACTGCACTGCGTACTGTAGTGATTATATTATAATCATTTATTTTTTTATTTTTAAACCAGTCAACGACAATAAATATCAGCTTGACTGAACTTAAAAATCATAATATTTCAAGAACTAATATTCGTGTACAATGCTCTTAAAGAGTACAATATCAATTGAACGCGAAAACCTCATCTGAAGTATTGCACTGTGTTTGCGATATTTTACAATAATATCATCATTATTTAATTACCGATGTTAATAATTATTTTACCAACGTATGACGCTCATTATTACTTACCGAGTTTCGTGTAATTAAAATGTTCCTAAACCATGAAATATATCCAACAGGGCAACAGCTATAATAACACATCGATGATTATTAATTACATAATTTGTGTTGTGTTTGCATTATTTAATTACAATTATAATAAGAGACTTGCTTTATTAAAGTGGAAGAGGAATTCAAAACACTTTTTTTGTTTTTATTTATTGAAAACACTTTTTATTTGTTTTTGAACATTTCGCTTTAATTCAGTTTTTGTTATTGATTCAATATGGTATTATAAACAAAATGTAAATTTAATTAATAAATCCATCCAAGATAAAAGAAAAAAAAAACCAGTAGTTATTAATTTAATTTCCTTCTGCAGTATGATATTGATAGTTTTTAAATTAATGAATTTTATCGAAAAGTTTAAATATTGAAATATATGAGTTCAGATATTAAATTAAGCGCCAAATTTAATTTGCAATGTATTTTGACATAAGTAATCAAACTTCCAAGAAAAATGATGCATGACTCATTGGTTGTATTGATTTGTTTGCCTCTCGTTTTATTTTATTTGTGAGTTTCCTCTTTATAAATATCTTAGGATTTTGTTTAAATTTGCTTTAATAGAATTATGCCAATATACGTAGACGCAAACAAATCGTAATAATTAATTTTATCATAATCACAATGACGATGACGAATGTTTCATTTTCGTAGTAATTTTAATCTTTGGAATATATTTGAGTTTAAAAAATAATCTCAAAAATAATATTCTTTAAGAATAACCAATTTAAAATGATATATAAAGAACGATACAGAAAAACTTACCAACAAGTATAAGTTTCTAAGTATTTCTTTTATTTTTTAAACAATGTTATATATATATAAAGATTTATGAATTATTTATGCAATATAAATTGAATCTCATTTAAAAATGTATTTAAGAAAGCTGAAATTTATCGCATGTTGGGTAACTTTAGGGAAGTCATTGTATATGTTTAATGTTTATTTAGGGTGTAGTGGTCATAAAAACTAGTGTGTTTTCAATTTATAATATTATATAAAAATATGAAAAATCGAATTATTAATTTCATAATATGATTCTGAGTTTTATTCGTTAATTATATTTTAAAATATAATTATGATTTAGAAATTAATATTTAATTATCTAATTAACTAAAAATTAACAATACTTATATGAAATATAAATTCAAATATGTTAACATAAAAAAAAAAAACCTAAAATAAAATATACATTAGGCAGTTTACATTCAATTGTGTTTTCAATGTTATCTTACAAATACAATTTTGAAATCGTGTATTATTGATTAATGTAGTAGTATTCTATAATTGGTACCTAAAATCTATAAACAGAAATCTTTGATAGTCATTCTTAAAAACATTAGCATTCATCCATTATCATCATATAGTATAGAAAATAGACATTTGAATATAGGGGTACTCTATCGCTTGTTGTAAAATATGAATAATTTTAGAATAATATTATTATGATAAAAAACACTTAAGTGCATTATTGTATAAAATATGTGTGTACAGTACTCACATACAGTACATTTGATGAATAATGCATCGATATAGGTAAGGCCGAATTAGACCACACACATTGACATTGACAATGTAAAGACGACTGTTAAAAAAGATAACGCAACATTAAAATAATATATAAAAGCGTTTGTTGTTAAGATGTTATACCCCCTTTGTTTTTTTCTGCTAACAAACGCGTTATAATAAAATATCTTAGCCTAAGTAGGTAATATATTTTAACAAGAAGTTTTCAACAGAGAAGTTCACAAGAAAAGGGTAGAAAGTTTGACGAACAAAACAATCTTAATAAAATGCAAAATTTAAGAAGTAAAAAGTTTTTTTTTCTTTTAACTAAAAAATTGAATGTCAAACTTATAACGTTAAATGCAACTATACTAGATGAATTTTCTCAAAATCCATCAAATAAAAAGTATAAAAATAATAATTTAATAGAAAAATAATGTTTTGTTAACTTCACTAGAAATATATGCGCTGTAAGTGCAGTAGTAAAGTTCAGAATAAATTAGAGAACTGAGATGGACAAATGATTAAATCCATAATTGAAGTACACTAGTATTGTTTAACGCGAAGCGGCTTTTACAAAATATTAAAGTATAAATTACCGCGATCTTTGTCAAGTTATGATTTAGTTATTATATAGTTATTGCATTTGTGTATTGGAATTCAAGAATAGTATTCAAACGAATTTGAGAGAAAATGGGTTTCATAATATTTTTTGCGGATACTCCACAAAAGTGAAAAAAAAACATATATAGATATTTTCTCAAGAAAATAATGATTATAATAATATATCGAGTGCGGCGTGGGTGTATGCGTTGTCATATTAAACAGTTTTTTCTCCAATACAAGAATGCATTGTAACTGAATTGTTCACAATGACCTAAAATTTTTTAATAATGACTATTCACTGCGACACATAAATGGGTCTCGTTGCTGGACAATCCATTGTTTAAAAGACGGCACACACACACAATACTATATATTTTTTCCACCTTATTTTTACCTTTATGTCTATTATATGACAGAGAGGTCAACGAATTCTAATATAGGACACGATCAAACTGCAAGTTTTGCATGTATTGTTTTAATTACCAACGATTTAAGCGCGTGACGTTTGATGTTATATATATCGAACACTATTGTTTTCGAAATGTCATTGGTCTGCGTTATTTTTTTCAACCGGTACTGTGGTAAGGTAATATAATAATGATAAAAATAGTAAAACGACTATCTTATGTAGCGACCCGTAGAACATGGCAATATTAATAAAAAAAAATAAATAAAAAATATAAAATTGATAAAATTAATAGTAATATTTATGTACTCAAAACAGACTTAGTGATTAGAATACGATTATAAGTCGTAAAAATCATTGGAATTTGAAATAGTTGGACCAAAATGAAACAACCTTCGTTAAGCGGATTCCGGTATAACGCATAACGTGTTATCTAAAATAATATTAGTCAGAAATAGTAAAAAAAAAATCATTAGTATACCGACATTTGAGAGAAAGAACCTATTACAATTTACAACATACATATTATTATATTATTATTATGTGCATCGTGAAATGAGAGTACACGCGCTTATTTCTGCGTCAGTGGGTCTTTTAAAGCTCGAATGCATTATACATGCATGGGGGTCTACCAAGAAACTTATGAAGATGAAAGAAAATTATATTATTACTACCGAAGTAAACGGCAGATTTTATTTTATTTTTTTTTTACTTTCTTTTTTGTCGAATTCAATAGCACACCAAAGGAAATAAACTCCCTAAACAAACTTTTAATACTTTCCTATAAATTACTACGACGTGTATTGTTTAATTTCATTTTTATGTCTGTACACGAGATATATTTAGTTGAATAAAAACCTTTTAATATTCTGGATAAGGTCTCGGTTCGTGTAACTTACTTTGTATACTGATTTAAATATGGTTTCAAACAGTGTTTCTTCTTTTTTTTTTTTTTTTATATATAATGCATTTTCTTTTGGGATGCTTTGAATAACCATTAGGTATCTCATACTCACAAATAATGTATTATTAATATTACATTACTCTACTTTATATAGTAATAATGTTATTAATAATGTATGATGCAAAAATAATTCCTATACGTTGTATTAAATTCTAAACCAATTACTTAAAACGCTTCAGACACGATTATTTATTTTGAAATTCAATTTATTAAAATATTATAAACAGTACCTATTTGTATTATCGTATTCAGTTAACTTCAGTGTGACTATATTATAGAGTATTACAACTCAACATATAGCTAATATTATGTAATATTTTTTTTTTTAAACTGATAACCGTAAAATCGTTGTAAGGTTAGGTATCAGATCATAATATTAAAATGATAGTTTTTCGTTGTCTCGGAGTTAATAAATAATGTTACATTAGAAAAAAATATATGTATTAGGTTACTATTCAGTATGCATCGCTATTGTCACAATTCGTGATTAATAATCAACATATTTTACATGTCGTTATGCATTTTGTGACATTGTCGTAGCAAATGTATTTATACTATTGTATTGTGTATAGTGTACACCTACCCATAACGAAGCGAAGTATAGACATAGGTAGGTTAGGTATTCAAAATACCTTTGGAATACATAATTTTGTAGTATAATAATTAAACTATAGTATCGAATGTATTCAAATAACACGTCGTGAATGTAAAATTTCTAACGTTTATGGGCAAAACGTGAGAATATCCGTTCGTGTATAGATTCATTGATTTCCGTTGAAAATAAAGGAAAAATCAGCTTCGGGAAAAAAGTAATTACGGAAAATAGTGACGATAAGAACAAAATATTTACTTCGAAATGATCGTAGCGTTTAATCTCGCGATGGTTGATAATGTTAAACACAATTATTACCAATTGGTCGAATGAATTAATATTCTTGTAAGCATAACGATTAGTATCCGATTGAGCTATTTTACATACAATATTATTGAATGAACATTTTTGTAACATCAGTGCATAACACCGATTGTTCAAAGCTATGTCTCAAATGTTACTCTAGTTTGATGTTTTTTATTTCACTATTATAAAAGAATCATTATAAGACATGAACAATGACCTATCTTTAGATATTTGTATTCTATCTTCTTGAGTTTAATTTTTGTGTCATTTTATTATAATAACATTTAACAACAACATAATGTACTTATTGTGCACCGATTAGAAAAAACAGTTTTTGTAAGAGAAAACAATATCTTAATCTCAAATCAATCAATTTTCGATCCAGCCTTAGAAGGCCATTTTCTATAGATACCTTCAAAAATATTTTTATCTATATTATCCCCGATATTTTGTATTCATCGACATCGTGTTGTTAAAAAGTTTTGTAAACTGGCTCTCCTCTATAATAATAAATTTAAAGAATGAAACCTTCATTGTACAAGCCTAATGTAATCACCGGAAAATCATTCATCCGGCTAATGTTTTTTGTGTAAAAGAAAAATACAAGCAATAAGATGTGCAGTTGGAATGTGTGATATATACACCAGTATATAATATAATGAAATAACTGTAAAATACTATTTTAAAAGCATTTTATTTTATAATCTGATTTTATTGGATATTAATAATACACAACAATAGACACTAAGAATGACTTTTGATGTGTGATAGGTAATTACTTATTTATTTTAAATAGGTGATTTCATAGTAATATTTTTGTAGGTAAGTATTATTATAACATTAGAAACATCGTTACTTTAATTTCATGGTGTGTCTATAGTTATGTGTTTTTAATTGTAAACAATATATTATTGTATGCCTAAAATATATTATGCTTATAAAAAACATAATACATTTTATGAATGATTATTATTTTACATAATTTAGATATTTATGCTGATATATTTTGAGAAATTAAATATCTACATTTTTGTTAAATATACTATACAATTTGTAACTTTTAAGTCGGTCTTCAAAAAAATTTACCAAACTATTATAGTATTATGATTATAACGTTCTTAACATTTTTAAGCGTCATAAATACTTTCATCTCGTTTTCTAAAATAATTTGAAATTCTTCGGGGTTTTCAATTTGCCTAATGGAATTTCACTTATTTTAAATGATGCGTTTAGACGTAGAAAATGTTTTACATTAAAACGTAAAAGTGATTTTCTTTGAGCCAATAAAGTTAAATTGTTAGTAAGAACAATATGAATAAGACACGATCGTATAACATTTTGCTTCAAGGAGTTTTTGAAATGGCTAAAATCATTTAGTCTTACGGAATGAAATTATCTTATTTGATAATTTACTTTATAATAAATTCACCCTTACACTCGTTTAGATAAAGTTGAGAAGTATTACGTTTTCAAACTCCATACAAACAATAATGGAAATAAACTTTCTGCGGAAGAGTGAAATGAGTTATCAGTAATAATGTTACGAAATATATCTCCTGTTATATCTATGTCACGCGATAACAACATTATACTTTTTAGAACATTTGTATTAATAATAATACAAAGGTATATTCGTTTAAAACTCATGTTGCCTATCTCTGTTAAGAATCGCTAAAACGCAAAACAAATTTCGTAGTAGAAGTAGCAAATATAAAATGATACGAATTCGTGTTTTATTGTCTAGTTTTCGGTAGTAAAATCTATGAATTAAGTCCATTTAGAGTTGACTATTTTGTAAAGAAAATCCCAAATAAATCGTATTTTGCCTTTAATTTTCGCAAAACTATATAAATTTCATTTAGGCAACTTATTTATATCACACTCAAAGTAGCTCAATATTTCGCTGTAGAATACAACTACAAAACTATATTTTATGTTAACATTTCATTACGAAATATCCATCAATTACTCGTTATTACTTATTAATAACGACTTCGTCAATTAAGTTTGTTTGAAAAATAATAACACAAATATCCGTCGATGTCCTTTAGTTTAAAATACATTAATATAAAAATAATAAGTTACGATCTCAAGCTTAAATAAGATTAAAATGCTATTTGATAATTCATTAATTAAGTGTAGTTATTTTAATCTTGATCTCTTTATGAAGTTCATTATAAAATGAAATTTAAATTAAGAAGGTTTAAGGATATAAACATCCCTTCACCTGAGTTTATAAAATACCATTAATGAACTTTTTAAATTAAAATATTACGTTTGGAAAACATAAAAAAAAAATTAAATCAAACTTTCTAGCACATTATTATACGAAGTAATCTAAGAACTGTAATAGAGAATAAATAAAATATTATTAAAACAGAAAAAGTATCGACCGCCTACTATACCTGCTATGTATAACATAATAATATTATAGTCGGGTATAATCTCGTACACAAAGTACAAAAGACAATAACAATTTTTATACTTTTTTTTTTAACAGTAGATTGTTAATTATTATTCTAAACGAGAGTTGACTTTTGCGTTTATCACAATATTAATATTACACTACACACACAAATCGATTTGCAAATAAACTTTTTCGAAAATATATTAGAAAACAAGCGAACTGGCACAAACCATGAAAAATTTCCCAAGTCTGCCGTTCAGTCGAAACGACTTTCGTTCGAATCGTTCCGACACGATAAACGACCATACAACTGACGACCGACGACTAACAGAGACTTGTCGTCGGTCTAAAACAATTATATAAAATAAGATAATAGATAAGTCGAATTAATAATATGATTTCGTTCGCAGATCAAGTCGGTGCAGTCGAGCGGCGTGGCCGTCCGGTCCGGCGCCGTCAGGATACTGAACAGCACGCTGGACAATTTGGCGTCGGGCGCGGTGGTGGTGGACGACGCGCGTAGAGGCGTCAGGCTGTCCGGCAACCGTCTGGGCTTGATGGTCGGCGACAGCCTGTCGGCCATGCAGTGGGACGGCGGCGACGCGTCCGTGCGCGTGGACGGAAACGAGTTCCGCGCGCTTCCGGCCGACATGCAGCTGCTCCGGTCCGAGCGGCCGGCCGACTTCGTGGCCAACTACGTGGACAACGTGGACCTGGGCCCGTTCCTGTTCGGGCTGGGGCCCGCCGTCCGGGCGGCCGGCAACCTGTTCACGTGCGACTGCGACCCGCGGCGCATCAGCGTGCTCAAGCTCAACAAGGTGTTCCCGGGCCTGCTGCAGCCGGACGTGGACACCCGGTTCGCCGGTCTGCTGGCCGACAACTACTGCCGGCAACCGGCCAACACCACGCTGGCCGGTTACAGGGACCTGCTGGTCAGGGAGATCGTGTGCGAGGGCGCCAACGTGACCGCGGTCCAGCCGTCGCCGGAATCGCCGACGGGCCATCCGCAACCGTCCGGCGGCGACACCGCTGCCCAGAACCGCGGTAACGCGGTCGCCACTGCCGCCGCGTACGCGAGCGCGGCCGCCGTCGTCACTTCGTTCCTGTTGCGTACCGTCATCTGCTAAGCGCACCCAAAACGACTTCAGAATTCGTTTTTTTTTTTTTTTTTAAAAACAATTTTTTATTTCAAATATATTTTTCATATTTTTTTTTTTTACGCAATACCGAACTGAAACTTTATATACATAATTATAATATTATATTTTAATCGATTTTATTGGTACTTAATACTTAAAACGTGTTTATACGACGTTTTAATATCTACACTTTGAAACTGTACAACGGACGCGATGCTCCTCCACTTATAATAATAATTATAAATTATAATACTACCTATACTATTAAATAATTTGTAAATATTACAATATATTATTATGTATTAAGATAAATTTTGTATTTTGTAATTGTATTTTTTTTTTTTTTTTAGACATTAAAACGTTTTGTAAATCTTTTCATTTGCGCCGTATTATTTGACAGCACGCCACAATACTAATTCTCATGACAAAAATATTATTATCATTATTATAGTCAGTTATCGGAGCAGGAACAGTTTTCATTTTACATTCCTGCTCATTGTGTTGCATAAACGTTCGCTCCTCGCAATCAAGGCAACCTTCAACTTTCGTGGATAATAAATTAATATTATCTTTTCATTTTACTAGAAAACCGAAGGTCATTAGGTTGTTATAAAGCAAAATAAAAATTGTATTAATAATTTTAATGTCAGAGAGATGTAATATAATTATTATATTTATTTATTTTATCGAAACAGGAGTAAAATTAAAATTAAAAAACATTCAAATAATTGGATGGGTACTGGGTAGTATTATTATTATTACTATCCAATTACGTAACGTAATGAAAACTGGAATGACCCCTTAGAGTCCATTGAACATTGACAAACAAGTCATTAAATATTTAATAGAATAACTAAAAATGTTAATGTAATATACAATTTTAGTTACGCAGTAATTTAAATCATAATATACAACTACACTATACCAATGTCATTTTAATCAATAAACTTTTCAAACGTTAATAATATTATATTGTAAAGCAAATTTCCTCATTAAAATAAATCTGAAATTGTAGGTACTGTAAAATTAATTCTGTAAAATAAAGTAAAATAGTAATAATATAATGTACGATATTACAATGGAAAACTTTCTCATGGCCCGTTGTGTTAGTCCATCGTAATTTGTGATTGACTAAATTTTGTGAATTCCCTCTAATAACATTATTCAGTTTTATTGACATTGAACATCATTAAATCCATTTTTAAGGGGTTTTAGTTAGGCAATTTCAATGAAAATTTTATGAAATGAAAAATACATTATAAATATAATATTATTTTAAACACATTTATGTTTTAATATACATTAATGGCCTCTTGTAAAATACCAATGGCTTTGTACTTATTTTTCGTAGAATAATTTTATGGACATAATAAAAAAAAAAAAACTTTTTTTACAAAAACCATTGAATATCATCCGTTAAATTAATTCATTTAAAAAAAAAAACAACTCAATTTATAAATATTGTAGAACTGTATAATCTGATGTGTATTTTTATGTTTTCTGTAGCTGAATACTCAATAATTTTACATTATTAAACAAAAGACAATGAATATTTTCTTATAGATTCATTATTATCAAGAGAGAAAATAATTTTTTTATGTCGAGGAAAAAATAAAAAGACGAGTAGACTTATAATTTTTGTATAGAGCTAACAATTTCGCCATACGACTATAAGAATGTGTAGGTACCGAGTGGGGTGTTTTTCCGCATAAAGTTTTTTTACACTTGAATCACGCACGCATACTGCTCTCTTATTGAAGTGTTTCCGATATTATGTTTTGCATCTGTTGTAGGTACTTCATAATAATAATAATAATAATTTGTAGCCATATTGTAACTATTCATAATGTGTTTTGTCGATTTGACATTATTATGGATTCGATTGGGTTGATAAATTCAATTGCTGCTTACATTTTAGATGTTTGAAGTATTACAATATAGGTAAACGTTTTAGTATTATATCAAATCAGTTAACACTATTAAATCGAAAACGGCCACCACATAATTCGTGAAACGTATAATATAATACGTTTGTTTGAGTTGAACGGCGTGATAAAATTCCAAAAACATTACATCTGGTTTTAAAATAACGTATAATATATTACTATTCCATACAATTTAAACAAAAACGAATAAAGCACTTCAAAAAAATAGCAAATAAACGTATATATTAAAATATTATAGCTAGTCTACTTATCTATCATTATGTAAACAAAAACTACGTGCCGTTAGTATTTATTCGTTTAATTTTATGGTTTGAGAGCAACTGAATTCAACGATTGCGTAAGGGAAAATCAAATTTACCTTGAGAATGATACTCGAGATGCATGTATTATAACTTTGGTTAAACACTCGTCTCTCCGTATATGTTTACTTTGTTGTCTTCAGTTAATAGGGAAAATGGTATTTGATTGTCCGTATCTATAATATTTATTATTCATTTTGAGAAAAATTACTTTTGAAAAATATCTTGTGTTTTGTTAAGACTAATCTAGTAAGTTGTTACTAAAAAAGAAAAAAAAACATCAGATCAAATCAAACCTCTTTTCCATAATAATAATACAATTATGAAAGAGAATAATAATCATTTTTTATTTATTCATAAGATAATAATATTATTATTTTTTATTCATCTCCGGGTAAAACAAATTTAAATTGAATAAAAGTTATTATAATAATAATTACAAAATATATGTTTTTGTTTTATTTTAATAAACAATTACTTTATCCTTGAGTTTTTAATTTCTTTTTAGTTGTTTGTTATTATTATCTATTTAATTTTATATATAAGACAGTTTGAATTGTATTTTTTTACGTTTTAAAATTAAAATATTATGTTTTATTTTTCTCAAAAGGTTTTAATAACAATAATATTATATCATTGTAATTTGAAGTATCTACAGAAATACCCATAACTCTATTTATAATCCTAACTGAGCGGCCATAAATTATGCAGATCTCTTGGGAGTAGGGTCACCGGGAAATGTACCTAATTATATTTTTAGGAAAATGAAAATATATCAATGACACATAAAGAAATTATTAAACTTGTAAAATGGATTTAATATTATGCTAGTTATTGTTAACTTTGAGTACAATTTTGGTATACATATTTAATAAATAATAAATGAAATCAAAATGTAAGTGTTAACAGAGAATAGAGATTTAGTCCAAATTATTAGGTTCAAATTTATTGATGTTAGAGTATCTAAGTGTTAAATATGTCTATAATATCTCATATGTTACGCATTGAACTTTGAACACAAGTCGAATTTTCATTTCTATGGATAAATTATTATCATAAAAATATATTTTTTTTGTTCTATACCTATGACACTTATAATTATAGGTATTTAATGTTTGTTATTATAACAACATATAATATTCTGTACGTGGTTTTCTTGTAATGTTTTTATAGTCTGTTATTCATTTTCTGTAATCAATACTTTTTATTGAAGGATATTAATTGTCCGTTAAATTTATAACAAATTAATAAATAAATAATATTGTAGTTTAAAAAAAAAAAAAAACCAAAAACCTAATTATTTGTTTTAATTTAATTTAATGAATTTAAAAACAATTCCATAAAAGGAAGACCATTATCATTACTACTCAAAAAATATTTATATCAGTGCCATGGTTTTTATAAATCATTTAACAGCATCAGATACATTGTATCGGGTGAAATTTATTTTTGACAAAATATGATGTTGAAAAAAATTGTACTTTATACTTAAGCATTATAGGTATTGGAACACAGTTGTGTGAAATAATTCTTGTAAGTTATAACTAAATATGGAGTTTTTATCGTAAATGTATACACATTTTTTGTTAGTAGTAGTATATAATATTATTATCGTCAAATGAAGAGAATGGCGATTATTATGATAAAAATAAAATACTAATCGTAATTTCTAATCGTTTTTTTCGTAGTATCGTAAACATTGTAGTGAAAGTGGATATATTTAAAAATATTAACACACATGTAATTCTAATATATCTTCCAGTATACGAGTTTACCTAGTTTATAATAATATAATGTTACACTCTACTTTTACTCGTGTACTTGATATTATTAAAATAATATTGAGATACATATAAAAATAGTTCAAATGAGTGATCACTCAATACTATGGACAATCAAAAAAAAAAAAAAAAAAATACCAAGTAAATAAATATCGAAAATCTTCACTTTAATTTGCCTTACTGGTAAAAATTAAAGGATAAATTTACTGAGCTCCCATATTTAGTTGTTAGTTCTGTAAACAACTTTACTGATATCATCCTTGTGACTGCATAGTAACATGGTCATGCTTAATCTCAATTCTCACCACATCAAAATATCCTTCCAGTCTGAAATATATACGTGGAATAATAGTCGAAAAACACAGATCCAGAGCTCTTTACCAACGCACTTGTGACACGTCGCATAAACAAAAATAAAATAAATTAGTTAATATTCTAATAAAAAAATATAACCTAACACGAAGCTATGACTTTCAAAAGTTGTATTACGTCTCTTATTGAAAGATGTGCTGTGTATAAAAAACGACAAAAAATACCAATATAAAACGGTAAACTTTACAAATAAACACTCCTATGACAGTTTATGTTATCTCGGACTTTGATAAAGCAAAATTATTTGAAAAATCATACGGTCTGTTACAATATTTCAACTCCATCCTGATTAATTTCTACTGATAACATAAATGCTGTTGAAAACTTTCTTAATTCTCCACGTCCAGTTGCTCGTTCAATAAATACTTTACATTTAATAAGTTTCTTTCTTTATTTTAATTGAACTGTATAAAAACTTGGACAAAAGAAACCATTATTTGACATTGTTGATATGTAATAACTAATAACTTGCAATTATATGAATTAGGTGACTAGAGTTAGTCAAATAAATCGTTTTTTTTTTTTCCATTGACAGCAGTTGACGGTCAAATGGCCTAGTTCATTGGAATAATTCGTTTATTTTAAACTTAAAATAGAAGTGTTCGTTTAGAATTTTAAATATTTTCTCATTTACGCTTGGGATTATATCTACTTTATTTGGTGAGGACGTTATTTATTTAACAAAACAAAAATTTTAAAATTAAAAATGTTTAAGAATATAAACCGTAGTTACAAGTGACTAGTATATAAGGAATATTTATTTTGTACCGCTTAATTTTAGGTGGCAGGTAGGAATATGATTATTATTATGTTTATCATTTTACATTTTAATGGTATAATAACTGTTCGCATTCATTATTATACTGTTATTTAAAAGCAAAGGGGATTACGCAAGAGTCTCGTGTAACCCCTATCCCCTCTCATGCCGCAATATGTCTCCTACGTATAAACTTCAGATGACCCAGTATAGTATTATAATTTATAATGTCATATTGCTGCATATGATATTAATATGAGTAAACGAGTAATAAACAGTTGAGTTTAGCCCGACAAAATTCTTAATATTAAAATCTCGCGGCCATATTAAACGTTTTTTGGAGCACCGCGTTTGAGTGCACTCATTTACCCCAAAATCATACCTCTTCTGGGCACTTATACGATAATACATTGGGTAGGCAGTGGAGATAGAGAGATGGTAAATATTTTGACAATAAATGACATAGTTTTCAGCCTTTTAGTCGTTGAAATTAACGGTGTACCTACTATTGATAAGTAGATAGTTAGTAGATAGATACAACCTAAGGCTATTATGGTCTCTGAAAGCGGTAGACGAATGTTTTTGATTTTTAAAGCGGATCTACTGTTTCGATGATTAAAAACGGCCTATTTGTGTCAATCACTTAAAATAGAATAAGAGGATTTTAAATATAATATAGAAACTTTCTGCTTTTTTTTAAGACGATATTTTAAAACATGAATCATAGATAAAACCAGTAAAAATAATTTCGTTTTGCTATTAGACTTAGATTAGTTCTCATTAATATACAAATTGAATCCTCCATGGCTTACAATAATAATTATAATATAGTTACCTTCTACATGTATCTAAATACTTGTTATGGTCGGATGGTCCTATGTATGAAATATACTCGTATTTGTATTAAATGTATTTTGTATAACCCTTTTCAAATAAAGTTTAATTTATTCATATATACTGATTGTTAACGAATGCAAAAAAATAAAAAATATTAATTGAAAAAATTAAAAATATTAGAAAACAATAAGTTTGATTGATAAATCAAATATTAAAACCATAAATACTTGAAAAAAATAACAATATACATAAATAATATCATCTCATAATGCAGAATATTTTAAAATATGCATTTGGCTATCAGCGTAATTAAACGTTTGTATCTGATTAAAAATTCAAAATTATTGTACAGAAAACAACTGGGTCAGCATTATATAGTCCGTGTAACGTGCAACTGTAATTATTATCATTTGAAACCAAAGATATTCGTTAGCATAAAACCGGCATAATAGCAAATACGGTATTGATTTTATAAACACAAATGGAATGTAAATAAACCAACAATATAGGAAACTGTGGTAGTTTTGCTTATATTATCTTTGTTTATCTCATCGTAAATGGAAGGTATTTTATTGATAGGTATATGCAATAGTATCGTTACAATCAGAAAATTACAAAACAAATTAACAATTTCCAAATAAATAATAATAATAATAATAAAACGCACGTAGGCACAAAATTAATAATATTATTACACTTTTAAACTATGAGTTCCGTTTAAATAATCTATAATGGCTGAAAACATGTAAATTAATATTTTCTTCTCCCTTATTCCACCGGTCGAAAAAAATTTTCATTTTTATTTTGTTTCAAGTGTTGGGGCATAAATGAGCGGTGGGTACATAAAACACTCGATGAACATTTGATTGACACCAAAGTGGTTGTTCGTTACGGGTTTAAAAAAAGGTCTATGTCACTCACCCCAGACATTGTTTACGTTCGTATACAAAAGATCATTCTTGTGGCATTAGCAATGTGTACAAAATATAAATAGAATAATGAATAATAATAATAATAATAATAAAAATGAAAAATCTAAAACATTGCATAGGTACTACTGTGAGAGATATTTCGGTTAAGTACTCTTGGCTACCACCGAACAAAAAAAAAATCCATGGGGCTGGCACTGGAGTGGCCCGTGAAATCTATCAGTTGTCAATCAAGTTTATAAGAGTCCAACAGCATGTCTTTCAGCAATGTTTTATGAAAATAATTGAGTGTCCCTATCCCTCCCCCCACAAAAAAAAAAAAAAAAACGAAAAATAGTAAAAGTGAAAAAAATAAAAAGTATTACAGAACGTGTCGATCCACCTCATTTGTAGAGTCATTCTCTACAACACAATAGTGCATTATACATTTATACCAAATGGCCAATATTATAATATATACTTATTACGCACAAAAAAAAAAAAAAAAATTAAAACACTTGTCAGTAAAATTGTATTTTTATCATGCCTAAACTGTGGATATTAAACATAACGTAAACGTAAATATTTCACTCAAAATTGAAAAAAATTCAAAAATTCTAAATTTTTTAATGAATGCTGTTTGGTTTTTTCTGTTTTTACAACTATGGTCATTGAAATGCAAGTTTTCTAAGATCGTTTATTTTTATTTTTAAGGTTTACGTAGAAACAATTTAATGCAGTAATAACAACGTTTATTGAGGAACAAAAAAAAAAAAAAACAATAAAAATAAAATAAATTATAATAATAAACAACAAGGAATAAAAGTTAAAAGCCACGGTTTAGAGAGTTTTATTTGTTCCGTAACAGAAATAAATTCTAATGAAACAAACACATTTTGTTAGCAATTCGTAATCACAAACTGTGTTGCTTTTACGATACTCAAGTCCACGATTATGACGTGTTTATTATAAAGAGTGTGAAATAATCCTGAACAGGATTTTTCCGCTTCGAAAAATAATAAGACAATGGCACTACTTAATGTTATTTATTTTCTGAATGTTTGTATTGGAATAAAATATTACATTATACACAATATTATATTTTATTTTGAGGTTTTAATAATAAAATATGATGTCTTAAAAATATTTTCTCGTTTTATTTTGTTAAAATGAATACAGTACTATTATTAATGAAAAAACATATTTCAATGAATTCGGGTTTTTATCATTGATATAATAAATTATATTTTAAAGAAGACAAAAAAAAAAATATATATAGCTAATACTTTTTAATTTTCTTTTGTACTCGTGATTGTAGCAATTAAGTGTATAAATTGGTATGATGGTTGTTTTTTTACATGGTTACAGTTTAATCATTGTGCTATATTTATTAATTAATAAGCATGGAATTTTTGAAATAAAAATAAAAACTTTTCTAAGAGTTAGTGATTATTTGCGTGTTTAAATGAATTTCAAATATTTCATTTACCTACTCGTGTGCAGTGCACTCGAGAATAACATATCATAGTATTTCAATGTACTAGGAAATAAAAAAAATAAATAAATAAATATATTTCTGTTTGAATGCGCTTTTAATTAACACAAGCGAGCAATCTGCAAATACAATTATTCTTAGTTCTTAACATTTGAATTCATTCAGCGTCTGTTTAATTAAATTCGATAAACCATTAAGTAACTTGGTCATGGATAAATATAATTTGCAAAATAACTGAAAATCTTGAAAAAGAAAAAATATTATTTATCTCAAAATTATCGACTGTATTTATTTCTCTTAAATAGTTTTTTTTAAGGTGGAATAAATAATTAATACTGTTTACATGGAAAGTGTTATGAATTTATCAACGGACGTATCTATAATAATATGATCAAACATTATACTAATAACTAATGTCTAATAAGATTACACAAATTTAATATTACACGAAAATAAAAATTTGGCTATACTTGTTTATGATTCATTAAAAACTAAAGACGGGTATATTAGATAAGTGTATTATATTACATTTTTATATTTTAGCTGTATATATTTCTAAATGTATAAATACTCGATGAATTTCGAAAAAACAACTTTCATATCTAATGAACGATAATAATTAAGAATAATGTTATATAATATATTTTGAATTAATATTTATTTATTAACTATTAAGTAAATTTACTAAACAAACAAAGTTTGAATTCTTCTTTATATTAATCTTAGAAAGTTTTTGCAATTTCTCGAAAACGTTTTGAAATGTTTTTTCTTTTCAAGTTTTAATAATTTTCATTAATGAAAGTTATATTATTTGCAATGTTATTTCTGCTTGTACAAAGTAAATAAAATTAATCAGATAAAATTATTGTTATAGAAGTTTTGTGCAATGAGTATAAAATATTTCTTAGAAAAGAATTTATACTAAATAAAAATGTTACTTAAATATAAAAATTAAAAAATAGATTATGTTCAAGGTAATATTATATGGATAATTTAAATAGTTAAAAATATATTAATATAAATTCGTTAAAAAAAATAGCTTTACTATTATTTAAAATATAATTATTATAGTAGGTATTTAGTATTTTATAATCTAAAATTATACAGGAAAAATAGGAAAACATTGTGGCCTTGACCCACACTATGTTTATTATAAATTATTCAAAAATATAAAAAAAAATCAAAATTATTTAAATGCTAAGAGGTTAAAGACTAATTTATTGATTGAATATTAACCAAGTTAGTGTAGATGAGTGAGATTAAGATGTCTTGGATAGATATATTATATATTAATCCTGTCTCATTAATAATATTATTAAATCTGTGAATTAGCGATATTGCTTATCCAAAATTAGTATCAATTTTATCATAAGCCTTTTTCAGTGTTTTTTTTTTTAAATTTAGGTAGAAATTATATTATATTGTTTAGTTGGTATTTTATTCTCATTAATGTTTGCACATTTTTTTACAAAAAATTGTTACGAGTAATTTCATACATTTTTATCCTTGTAAAATTAGTTTCTCGGGATTTTAGTGCTTCTTACACCGCTGTTGAAGTAGCTAAAAATAATAAAAATAAATTGACAATTTACACTTACGTCATGAATAGTATTTCAAAGCTTGAGTACGTGTTGAAATGAAGTCCCGATAAAGAAGGGGCAATAATAATTTTAGGAAAAAGCAATTGTCTAGGCTATTATAAAATTAATTTAAAATCCTTTAAAACTATTTTTTTAACCTACTGTATGACCTTGAATGAACGTTAATGGTTTTCTCTGTAAATGGAAATCAAAATAATAATAACAAAAACAAAATAATTTTGTTTTATTCTGTGACATTTAATAAAAATAATAATTAATAATTATAAAACGTTATAGGTACTGCTATTTAAGCAATTTTTTTCATAGGTATATAAAAAATTTAACATAAATCGAGCGGACACAGAGTAAGCAGACAAGTACCTTCCGTTGTTAATTATTACAAAAGTATACTTTTGATTTTTTAAATATTTTTCTTAATGTAAAATAAAAATGTAAGTATTTCAAATATAATATTTGAACCGTAAAAACCGATTAAATATTCGGCAACTGTACACTGTAATGCGTATTATAGTATATACAGATAATATTGTATATTTATTATTATTACAATGTGATATATTATTATTAGGTACGAGATAATGGCATCAAAAGCTCTATGTTTGTAACCGGGAGTAAAATATTGTACTACTTTTGCAATTTTGCAATCGGTGCCGATAGCAGCAGCCGCCGTTTGCTGCGAAACCGTTTCCCCCTAGCCCACTAAAGCCAAGACGAAGTGAAACCTCGCGCGCCGTTTTCCATTTAGTTCAATTCGAAATTAGTTTTGGAATAATTAATTGTAAACTACTGTTTCATTTTCCCTGAATAGTTGCACTGGAATCCCTAACCAATTAAAGTGTTTATTATGGTATTTATTGTTTTGTTGTTCTACCTACCTATAGCCCGGTATTGTGGTGCAGTTGTATTTGACATCTCGCATTAAGGATTTTGCTAATAGCATAATCTGGACGGACGTTTCGAAATTACTATGTATATTTTGTATGAATGTTTAATTGCCTCCAACTCGAGTTTAACGGTTTGTAACATCAATAGATTTTGGCGTGTACACCTAACCGAGGCGTCGTCGTACGACGGTTTTCCTGATTAGCTGTTGACAAGCATGTATTACTACAGCACTGTTATTAGGTACTGAGACAGGTAAGGTGTGCGCACTTAGACCGCCGCCACTGCCGTCTGTCGAGAGAACACGAGGTAGCGATGTGATCTTTAAAAGAGATCCTGCCATAATAATATAATACACTTTTAATATTATATAATTTCACTTGGTCATAATTGATTTTGGTTTTTCGTCTTTCCGTTCGAGCCCCACCTATATCCCAATCCCTCCATTAATCCAAAACGTATTTCTGTCCAATAAAAGTGATACCTACTCCATTTACATTAATGTCATATTATATATTATATGTTCGTGTATAGATATATTATAGACTATATAGTTGTTCGATTTGATCTATTAAAGACCACGTTTCGACATCATAAACAAAACCGATCGATAACTAATACTATAATGAATGTATACTTCTACCGTATAGTCGAGCACAACCTCTCTGCTAGTTTTTAATTTACTAAAACATACTGTAGATGTCAAAAAATAACGGATAGATCGTATTCAATAAAAAATAGATGTTTCCATTTATCAAACAGGTCTAAGAAATTAGACGAAAATATCATAATATGATATTATAAATTATTACTAACAGACATATCTATCCATTAATTTTAAATATTTAAATAGTAGTTACTCGAATGTAATACGTTTTGAAAACGAGTTGAGTAGGTATTGATATATATTGCGACTAATATTTCTATATGACGTGTTACGTCCAACAATCATTAGTGTACCAATACCTTTTAGTTTAATTAACGTATACAGTACATAATTTATTTTGTATATTAAAGTTTTTATTTTCAACGCGGTGCTTTTAAGAACAAATTATTTTAGTAAATATTAAAAATAAAATTAAAAATAATAATGCCTTTTCTTCCCATCGGGTTAAATTATACCTTGAGGGTTTTTATTTTTTTGATAGTAATAAATTATTGTTTTTAGGTATATTTTATGGCGTAATTATTTTTTGTTCCTACAGGGTTTTTTGTTGTTTTTTCACCGACCAACAGTATAGGTTGACTATTTTATTATTCTTGAATTAAATATTATACTTAAAATATATAATTTAGATCACTTAAATATATGCGTTGACAATGTTAAATGAATACTAGGTATATGTATTAAGTCAATTGTCTAGACGTAATATAACACATTTTGTTATCGTCAGCGCATAAAATTAAAAAATATGTATATTGTAATATTTATATCACATAATAACAAAAAAGGACATACTAGATAAATATTAAATACATATGGTTATATTTTTTTATGTTGAAGAAAATGTCGTGTTTATCTAACATATTTTACTATTAATTTAATTTTAAATTAACTGCAACAGATATATTAGATTTCAATAGCCCGATAAAGTAAATACAAGTATCTTATATGTTTTTTAGACCAAGTTTGAAAGATAAAATGTCGTAAAATAAGTTACACTATATACGATCAGATAAGAATAATAATGTTTACTAAAATATAAATCCCTTTCATAATATATGTAATATATGTAAACAGTCAAGATTTTCTAATTTGTAAATGTATGCTAGATTGAATGGATAAGTTATGCAAAGGAGATTGATTGTTATTAAAGAATTTTCAAACTCGAGTAACGAACTTACGGAAATTAAATATTTTAATGAATAATATTAAGATTTACATCAAATCAACTATGTTCTATCATACACGTATTAAGTATGAAAAGAAATTATTTAGTATTGATTATTTTTTATTGTAGACATCATTAAATTCCTTTTAAGTTATATACTAATATCTTTGACTATAAAGAACAAAGATGCATCGTAATATAATTTTATAAAATCCATTGAAAAATATTGTTTATGAAGGATTATTGATAAAAATGTTTAAAATGTGTATAACCTTAATTCACCCATGGTTATTTGTGTAATATATTTTTATTAAAATTCAAAAAGTGGAAGAATGAAATACAGCATTAGTAATTGATTTTTGTTTAAAACACACAGGTTTCTTAATAATTTAACAAATAATCGTCAAATAAAGTACAACTGATGTATTTCACATATTTTTTTTATAAGAAAAAGAATATAATATTACTTAAATGTATACAGGTTTTTTTATTATAAAAGCTATTAATAATATCGTGTATAAATAAAAAAAAAAAAATAATGTATTCTTATCAAAAAACTTAATCAAAATTGTGTGATTATAATAAATATAATAATATGGTTTGCGTGTGTATTTATGTATGCATAAGTAATAAGTATAATACATAAATATTGTTTGTAATTATTAATTTCAATAATAAGAGTGCTATAAGCTATTAAGATTTATTTAACGATACGGCCATTTAAATATATTATAAAATATTGAAACGACTGAAATTTTTACCTAAAGTTGGTCAAATCTACCTTCAACATTAATTTATAGTTATTTTGTTTTTACAGACATGAAGTATTAGTTACTAATATACCGATATTTGAACCGAAAAAAATTTCAACAGTACAGAAATAAATTATTATTCAATACAAAACACGGTAGGATGTATTTTACGTTAAAAAAAAATAAATTAATAAATAAAAGAGAGTAAATTAAAAAGTAATAAAAATTGAAGTTTCAAATTAATGTTATATTAGTTATAATGTGATACATAAAATTAAAAATAATGGTCAAATTCATTTTGAATACGAGTATTCGATTATAATAGAGTTTTTATTTTGCCAAAAAAAAAAAACTGATTGAACGGGTATTCAATGAATTGTATATAATTGTGGATATAAATGGTTGAAATATGAAAGAAATTGATAATAATATTATAGATACCATATAATCAAAATAATTATACGAACGTAATAATAATAACTTATCATAAACTGATATTGCATATTCGCCATACATAATTTGTAATAGGTAGTTTGTTTATAATTTTGGATAATATGTCGATATTTTTTTATACATTGGTAATTATTTGTTTGCTTATAACGAAGATTTTGATGTGAACAATTATTATGTACTGCATATTAATCCACTATATCGAGAGCTTTGTTAATAAATTCACCATCGTTATGTTTTTATCGTTTCTACATGAATAAAACGGTTTATAAATTAATTGAAATTTATAGTTGAGAATCGATTTCTCTACGGTAGCATTGTTTTATTCGGTATTTTTTCCAGTGAATAGTACATAAAATATGTTAAACCTATTATAATAATATGTTGAATTCTATTATGGATGTAGATAAAAAAAAAAAAAAAAAACTAATATAGAAACAATCAAACGGCCTGCCAAGCATAATAATGCCTTTAAAATCGCATTAATAATAAGGCTAGGACTTGATGTATAAAATCGTTTGTAGATTTCAGCATCATAATGCTGCCCTACCACTCTCCCGGTGGCTGTAATCGGGGAATAGGTACCCGATAAACTTCACTCGTTAGTGCGGCTTATTGCGGTAATAAACAACCATGGTGTAGGGGGGGGGGGTAAATCGAAAGGTCGCAAAACAAGTCGACGATCGTAAAGGCCGGGCGCACTGGATATTCGTCATAATTCCTATTAGTGTACACCGATTTACTTTTTACACCACCCACGTAATTTACCGCCAATACAGCAGGTATATAATAATATTGGTGTAATCCGACGTTTTCGAAACGTTTGCTTCCGTTTTCCAGGAAGCGCATAGCGGTTGTAAAAATATTAAACATTATTATATATCGGACACCGTTATATTGACGTCGATCAGAACTTTTCGACTTTTAAACGTTTTGCGTGGAATAACTCCGTATCACGGAGGCGTCGGGTCAGTGTTATGATAATAATATTATGATTATATTTACGAATCATAATTATACGATTTTAACGTAGAGAACGTTGGTTAACTAATCGGTACACCGTACGGTTTTAATTACGATTACGACTTAGATAAATAATAATAATAGTATGATATATAGTTTTGATTGCTAAGTTATGACGTTCGAGATGTACTCGTATATAATATTTCACCGTTTTCGAAGAAGAAAATAGTAATACATAACGTCGTGTTACAGAGTATACGGCTCAAATTTTTTGACGATATCGATGTCATTTCAGAAAACGTCGACTTGATTAAACACGAGTTACTAAAAAAATTGTCCATACTTTACGATTTCGTACACTAATTGATGAAAGCTGAAATTATTTTCGATTTAAATTATTTTTGTTCTGGTCAATACCGTTAAGTATGTCCTCTGATATATTCTAAAGTAGCTCAAATATATAATATTAATTATTACGAAATCAAAGTTTTTCGCTCATCAGTTAACAATATTTTTATTCGTGAATTCTACAGGAACCCAATAAAACAATTTTCGATATCGACATCAGCGGTCAGTACTCACATAATCATTTTATACAAATATACAACAACTCAACACGCACAGTATTCAACGCCTTTGTTACTAACGTACGACGTATGAATATGTCCTACCGTTTTCACTTGTTTGTATTCTGTACGTTCGGTGGATAACTCTGCTACTATTATTTTTATGGCCTGTAGTTGTCCGATCACGTCGTCGTGTTTAGTACACTACTTCTGCGAATATTACAATTATTATTGTTTTCTTTGATAGCAATTTATTTTTGCGGCGTTTTATACCATTTCCGCGAGTCTGATAATGCTTTACATGCATTTTTTTTGCCTACTCACAAATGACGTTAAATTCAACAGAAATTTAAACGTTTTTTTATGCGTTACATAATATTATTATTAAAACTTCTCGTGAGCTTAAACAGTCATATTATAATGCCGTTGTTACAACGTAAGCATTTGTCTCGGGAACCAACATAAACAAATTTTTAGCTTACGCCTTCGTGACGGAAATCAACATGTTAAAACCATGGGACCAACTTCATATAGGGCCTCGAGTCACGACTTTGTTACTAACTTTAAACTTGTGTCAATATTTAACAACTAATTGTTCGTGAGGTGACATTTTTTTTTTTTTTTTTTTACTTCAGCTTATTCTGTATCGTCTATATTTGTACTTGAATAAAAATGACAGCGTACTTCTTTACTTCTATCGATTAATACCAGTTATTGATACGTCCATCGAGTTGGAACTGGACAATTTTATTAGCAAAATACAATTAAAATTCAAAGTATATCACTTCGCAGGTTATAAGTAAATACAAAATATAGTCCGAAATAGGTAGGGAAAATTCTACAGGTTACGTGAAATTTGTTCTATGCACTGGTTTTAAAATGCTGATTTTAGACCGTAAGGCGTTGACTATAATTTTCTTATGTTGCTTGTTAAAAGTTACAAAAAGTTTCTAAATATTGATGTAAGTTTGAAGTATCTTATAGTTTCTTATATTTGCAGAAGATATCTTGTATATATTCAAATTTGTTAATTTTATTAAGGATTTTGCATCTAGATTTATTTTAAATTTATATCGTGTCTCATTTTTATGAGAATAAATTTTATTATTTATGATATTTCGGATTTACTAGACAAATTAGTACACTGAAATGGTGTGAGAGATTACTGTTCATCTCGTGTTTGGTCATATACCTACCACCTAACTTGAAGCCGCTCATCCCTACTTCAAAAGTGAAAACATTTAACTATTAAGACCGAATTAGATGAATGAAACACTAACGTTATTATTATGAATAATCATAGTAGGTACTATATTATGAGCGAAAAGTGAAAAAAGAATTAAACGATATACATTTTCTTTTGAAACTATTTAACGTTATGATTTATGTTTTATTTTATTCCTGCTACAATTCAACAGCATCAACAGTAAATTTAAATAATGAATGCCCAGAGCTAATATTTTACGCAACTAAAAACATTTCGTAGAATTAAAAGAAAAACCAGAATTTATATTTAAAATAGGTTTATTCGTCCATGTGCAGCTTAGTCAAATGGAGCCAGAGTTAATGGCGTATAGACTAATATACCATATTATCTTATTCAATAATAGCATAAATTGGTATCTTATGCCTTCTAAGTTTTATATTTTTATTGTATATTTAATAAAAATATTTCATTATTATTTATTTAACTATTATATTAACTGAACAATTAAAATAAAACAAATTTTCAATTATATATCATTTTTAATATTCTGGTGTTTTTTATTTAATTTAATATGATCAATTTTATCATTAGACCGCATGAAGAATGTTGGACATTCCATATAAACTCATATCCATAGAATAAATTGTTATAAATTATTCATACTGACTTAATATCATGCTTATTTATAAACCTAGTTACTTTATAAAACTAAATAATACGCTTAACTATATAATATCTATTATGAGTTCACAAATATGCATCATAAAACGGAATTATAATATTTCCCTATTTCCGTATTATAATTCACTAGTTTATTATTATAAAACGATATTATCAAGAGTTTTGTGAAATAAAATTATAGATAGGTATTAAAGTCATAAGTTATTACTCATAACTATTCAAGCAAAATTATATGCACTATATATTAGTCATTATAATGGAAAAATGTATACAAATGTAATACAACTTTTGTTAGTGTTATAGTACAATAAAACAAATTTATACTTACCTATGTAAATTATATGAATTTTTCAGACGAATAAATTAAGTAAATACATTTTTATCGTTTTAAATTTAAATTTATTAGCATTAGAATATTATACTATGATGTCCAAGATTTTATTCTAGATAACGTTTATAATAAGTTTATATTTTTATTTTCTCATATCGTAGAAAAAATATATATTTTATTTTATCATCTTAAAATAATCAATAAAAATATTCTTGATATCGATATCTTATATTTTTATTTTATTATAGAAACCGTCAACATACATTCAGAAACTTAGAAACGTAACTCACCTAATTGGTTTTGAATTTTTATTGGGAAATTATGGAATCAGTTCCAGTTATAACCACATTGATATAATAAATAAAAATAACATACAAGACGAGTTTAATAATGAAATCACTTTATAAAGTTTGTAAAATCTACGGGTCAACGTACATGTAACCTTCATTACATTTATTGAGGGTTATTGAATTGTACATAAAAAAAAATAAAACGTTTTGTTGTTTTATTACTATGACCATAGTGTTATAGTATTTATGTGCTTTTTTCTATCTATAACTAAAACAGTTTATTTTTTTTTTATATACAATAAATTAATACAACCAGCTATTTTTGTTAATATTATGCCAAATAACATATTTTATATTTTATATACATTTACGGATGGTTAGAATGATAAACAAGAGATTCATTTTATTTTTACAATAGACCTTTTTTTGACATTTAATATTTGACTAAGAGCCAAACATTTTTTAATAAAAGTGCTTTATAGTTAAACATAAAAGTCATGTCTCATACATGAAAAACATGAAAATGTAGGCTTTTGAAAAACAGCAGCTGTATTTGTTTAATTTATATTTTCACGATTATTCATTAAAAAATATTACTATATAGATAAAATGAAAAAAAAAAATTCCGCTAACATGAAATTAAAATAATTTTAATTAAATTTATTAGATATTAGTGTATTACCTTAAATATATTTTTCTATTCATACTTTTGATTTATTTATGCATACTTCAAGGTTATTTTGTGTCAGCCATGGTTATATAATATAATAGAAACTTAATGATTCTTACGTTGCAATTGAGTTCTTACTACGAAATTATAGTTGTTTAACAACAGTCAACAGACGATAGAATTACGGACGATGCTTCTTTGTCCGACCCTCTATAACCTCTGTGATTGATGAAGAATGGCTGAACATAATATTAGATTGTCATCGTAGCAAACGTAAATATATAATTTGTAGAGTTTAATATAACTTGGTACATGCTACTATACAGACCATGAACCAGACCAGAACATTCGTCATTGGCGTAAGCCGTAAACTAATATAATTGTGTAAGTAAATGTCTAAGAATTCCTTTGATTGGTTACTTTTTTATTTCTAAATTTAAAACCTAATATTATAATACCTATGTGTACCTATTATTTTTAAATAATTGAAAGTAATAAATCACTTTGTGATTTTAAATTAACCATGCCTAAATTTTATCCCCCTTATTCCATTATATATTTTATTGAAGTGCATATATTATATCCGGGGAATTGAATACGTTTTGAAAAAAAATAGAAAAATATTATAATTTCTTGTTTTCCTATTGTTAAATACGTAGATTTATAGTTATATATTCGACATTAATAATATGGTTAGCGTGTTGCGTTTGCTTTTAATCCCGGGTGGTCAATGGTTACCTATCTAATAACATATAACGAAGAACACAGTTTATAGTACCCACACCGATCATGGTGATTTGTCTTTGTATATTAAAAATATAGTTATATGGATATGCGTGGGCTATATCTATACAAAAATATTATTATATAAAATTATATTATAAAGTTATGTTTGTATATTAAAAACTCCATTAGGTCAAAACATATTATTTTTAATAATTATTATTGTGGAAGAAAATTTTGTTTTCATACTGATTCAGTACTGTTTTAAATAAAATAAGTCTAATATAGTAATATTTAAAAACAAACGTACTACAATATTTCAAAGGTGAATCGATAGTAAAAGAAAAAATTTGTTTGAAATTTTTGCTCAATTTATACCACTATAATTCACTTTAAATACTGTTGTAATATGCATTTTTTTAGTTCAATATAATAAATAAAATAAGCTACGTACCAATGATTTTATACAAAATAATAATAATACGACATAATAATATTATACAGCATTAAATTAAAAACATATTATTATAGTTCAGTATTATATTGATATTGTTAAACTTTATATTTTTTAGTATTAAAGTGCAATAATAATAGTATTTTGTATAAGTATTTTTTTTTCGTCCTAAAAATACAATTTACTGTTTTCATGATTTTAAAAGCTTTAAGTACATAAATAACTTTTAAATTAAAACACACACACGCACGCACATTACATGTATACAACGTATTCAAAAAGTTTTGAAACATTTAAAGGGGGTAAGCCGTTTAAATAGAGTTACTAAACTTTTTGAACATGCTGTGTGTATAATATTATTATTACAATAAAATATTAAAAGCTGATTTTTCCAAGAATGTTTAGCGGACGAAATTTAATATGCTGAACACACGGTCATATTATTATACTCGATGACTCAGTTAATAGTTGTGCAACGTATTATTCAATTCTTAGCACAATACGTTGAATATAATGTACAATGAGTTAAACATCAAATAAATATTTTAACTTTCTTAATTATAATAATATTATTTCACAAAGCTAAAGACTTTCATAATAATATTATCCTGGAAAATAAACCTTTTGCATTTGTTTTAGACATAAAAGCAAGTGTAATTAATATAATATCATACACCTTGAATAATTTATCAATATTGTACAAGTGAGTATAATAATATATATTTTGATATGCATAGTTTGGAACATATTATCATAAATACATTTAGTTTAAATTAAATTTCTCGTAAATTTTCAACTCATAAATATATTATGCATGTTCTTATGTTGAACTGTTGTGTACCTATAAAGAAAAAAAATAATAATAATAGTATAAGTAAAAATGAAATATCAATACATAAATTGCAGTTTACTAAACTTTAAGTAGAAGTAATGTAGGTACAACCAAAAAACAATATATATATAAATATATAAATATCTTTACTCCCTTGTGTTTCATAATACATGATATTAATATAAAAATGTATGCATAATTCATACTATTATGGCGGCATAACTCGTATTTCTTTAATGTATACAAAATGTTTGCGAGAATAATTTTTGAAAAAAAAATCAATTCTAATTTATTATTGTCATGGTAATAATTTATATTGCAACAAAAAGGGTTTTCAAGACTTTCAGCTACTATATATGACATGAATTAGTAGGTATTTATAGAAACTATTTTTATTGCGCTTATAATTTTACATTTTTTAAATACACGCAACTGGCTCACTGCAATAACTCACTGTAAAACATAGGTAGAACAGCTTAAACTATCTCTGTGTGAAGTTTTTATTTCTGCTATGGTCAAATCTTAGTGATAAAGATGAAGAAGCAGAAAAATAATTTTGCATAAAGGTTTATATTATACACACATAGGATGAAATTAATTTCTTAATAATATGAATTTATGTAAATATTAATCATTATATTATGAAAATAATTAAAGTTTTTAATCCATTAATAAATACTTAATGTTATTACTTTACATTGGTTTTAATTCTAAAACCAATGTATTTTAATTTTAATTTGTTATGGTTTTTAGTAGGTATCTATATTGTTGATAATATTTATTTATATATTTTAAGTGATTTTTAATGATTCTACACCTTAGACCTTTTAGTTAAAAAAATCTTGGATCCTCAGTCTTACACAATATGATCATTTTAAGGAATGCATATAAAATATTTTTTTTTTTTTATAAGACTTTGGAGTTTTACTTTTCAACTATGTAAATCAAGTTTGGTCATCAGTTGTTGTTGTATCTATATAGTGTATACTGCTAACATCGAAAATCGCTGTTCGGAATATTTATTTTTTATTATCTTTAAGTTTCAACTGAGTCGTATAAAACAATAATAAACTACTCAGATATGCATTTCATGAACGATAATACTAAATGATTTATATTATGTACTATGACGTTAAATGATAATACTGACTTAGATTGCCATGAAATTAGCCGCGAGACGTGAGTCAAACACCCAATATCTGCATAGCTTAATATGTACCAATGTACCATAGCTTCTTTCGTACTTTTACGAAAATGAAAATTTCATTAATTGTTAATATTTAGTGTTAAAATAGTATAAATATAATATTTTATATTAATTTCGATACCGTTTTTATTGACTAATTAATGTTCCACTAATATAATAATAATATTATAAGATATTGAATCTACTTTTTCGATATTGAAACAAAAAACTAGTAGTAAACGTTTTAAGCATTTAATCAAAAAATTGATTAAATATTTTATTCAACTATATACTCACTTTTAAACACTGATCGAGTTTCTTTTGCAATTATTTACTTCAATAAACTGTCGATTTACTAAGAAATGGCTAATTGTGTCTGGCACATGCCCAATTTCTGAATGTAATAAATGAGGTTTTCAACATTTTGTATGGAGGTCTAAAGAATAAATAACTATTTTGGTATAAAATAAAAAATAAAAATTATATAATCCAATTAGTGTAATTGCGTAATATATATTATGCTAGAGTTTGAAGAATTGTATAAGAAATAAAAATAAACTTATTTGAATAGGATATTTCATCATTTTTAAAATTAATAATTTTCAGTTAAATACAAAATTAAATTAATATTATTCAAAAATTATTATACAATTAAGAATTTTAATATGCTATTATTTTTTAATACAACAAAGTATAATTAAATATAACTTCAGTTTTTGTAACATCGGTTATAATGATGTATTTTTAATGATCCTTTGAAACGTCGTTAAAGAAAATATAAACCATATTTTATTATTTTCAATTAAAAAAAAAAAAAAGAATATGCAAATGATACCATAAGCTTTGTTTTATTTATGTATCAATTATAGTTTGGGATGCTCGGATAACTGAATGTTTTTAGACTTTTGTATAATAATTTTAAAATGAAACTTCTTTAAGTAAATTTAACAATAGTAGACATTTCAATATATTTTTTATTTTTACATTTATATAATTTATATTTGTTGTATACTAATGTAATAAATTTTAATTATAATACAAATACTATTTATGACTCACTTTTGTTGATATTACATCAATGTTTTGAATAGACCAAATTGTAAAAAATTCAAAGACCCCTATTATTATTTTATTAGCGTTATATGCATTGATGTAACCCTCCATGAAAATATGAAAAGGGTCTGAAATATAAAAATATCAATATAAACAATTCTATATGCTTAATATATACATATTATATTATTGAAACAATTTAAGTCTTACATACTATAATAGTACGTATAGTTACGTTATCAACAATTTATATAATATTCATTATAAATATATATATTATTATATAACCAATAATAATTTAATAATTATTAGTTATTAATAATAACGACGTCATATATATTTTTCATCATTAATGATATTGTTATTATTCAAACAATAAAACGTGGAAATATTATATTTATTTATGATATTACTATTTCACTGTTATTAAAATATTTTACCTTTGGGTTTAATTTTAAAACACGCTTCTTTCAAACAACAAATTGTAGAATTAATTATAAATAACAAAAAATAAAAATAAAAATAAATAACATTTGGTAGAATTAGCGTTCTCATTTTAATTATTAAAAAATTATTTTTTGAATAATTAGTGGAGAAGAAATATATTTTAGATTTTAATTCAAGTTTGGCAACATATATTACATGAATAATCACAGACTACATTTGAGCGAGTTCCTAATTGAATTTCAGAATGAAACTCGTAAAATTGTCAACAATCATTCATACTTGTGAAGTTTTAATTGAAATTTTCATTTTAGAAGTTGTGCTAATTGAAACTGGAACAGACATCACAACACTAATTGGATTTTATTTTCCAGTGAAATATTCTTCGATTGGTGTTGGCCATTCCCTTATTGCTAAAGTTCACTTTAGAATCGGTTTTTATTTTTAATTTACTATCGATTATTATAAAAGTTTTATTCAATGAAAATGAACATTAAATTTAGTTTTCGATAATCATTTTCGTACGTAATCTTATTTCTCAATCTCTATATACACACGATTGTACATAAAAGAGGACATTAAAAAGGGGAATCATTTTGCATTCAAACGAGGCCTTTTAAAAGGAAAAAGACAGAAAGAAAGCCATTTCAGTTGCTTGTTGTAATAATGAGGGAGGGTGAGGTTCGGTAGAATGTGTATGTGTGGAGGGCGAGAGGCAGTTTTCATCTTAGTGCATTGGGTAGGGCAAAGAATAAGAACTCTAAAGTAATATGATTCGTCGCCATAGCAACCCTCTTGTGTTATATATTATCCAAACACATATAAATGTATATACATGTACACTAAAACTCACACACACAGAACTGTCAGACATTCGCCATAATATATCCAACACACACACGCAAACTCTTAGATAGGGTGAGGGGAGGTTGTGCTGTGAGAGAGTTTGTGATAGAGTGGGTGTGAGGAGAGAAAGAGAGACTTAGCATTTACTTTACTGGAGGAACCGATCGTTAATGTGTCAGAAAACATTCCACATTCTGAAGTTATACACAACTTTCAACTCCCCCTTGATAATATTAAGGGACCAAAGGACGAAACACTGTTTCTTGAATGTATTTAAGGTATTTCAATTTGTACAGCACAAATCGTTTTCGGGATTGTGACGAAAGTTTTCAGCCGTTCGACTGAAGCTTTACAAAACAATAATATTACAACATTTAAATTTGCATAGAACACAATGGTGACTATTTTTAAAATAATTGAGTTTTTTAAATTTTGAAAGTTACAAACTGCTGTTAGACTCAAAAACCATAATAAAGTACTCGTATTAAATACTATACCTATGATTTGTCACATCATAAAAAATTATATGGTCACGTGTCTTTAATAGATAATATTTTACATACAATATTATTCTCTTATAGCACTATTGACAATTATATTACTATAATATGATAAACAATGTATTTTATTATAATATAATTATTAAATTTATTTATATGTTTTATTAATTCTTATAATGTTTAAGAGTGTAAAAAAAGCTTAGTTTTAATTGTCAATTTCAATTTATAAGTTTTAAAGGAACGATTATTAACTTATTTACATACATTGAGATGGTAACATAAAAATAAAATAAAAAATAATAATATGGCCCGCGGTGTGCTAAAATATCTAGTCAACCGTGTTGCATTACAGTAAATCTATGTTGAATGTCACAAGATGGGTGACCATCTGTGACTATAGCATTCCTTTGACACAGGCTATATCCTTAGGGAGAAAACAAAAAATAAAAATTACACATAAATATTTGTTGCCATTAATAGTGTAAGAACTCAGTTAGGATGATTAATCTGGGGCATGTGATTAGAAGTGTAAATTTATATTTGAAAATTAAGATGAACCATTCGATTGGAAAATTGATTTTTTTTAATAATGATTGATATGAATAAAAGTAATTTAGATTTAAACCCTTTACATATTTGTGTACTGTAAATCGTAATTACCAATACTATATATTATAATTAATTGTATTTGAACATCAAAACGTAGTTATTGTGGTCGAATCATCAGAAAATGGGTAACTATCTATGGGTATTTCGTAATGAAATATAAAATTTATGGGGCAACTGGCACATTTATTTACATAAAATATTAAAATATACATGCAGAATATTTTCGAAACAAATAGTATAGAATATGTATATACTTGAAATTTAGATTTTTAATTAAAAACAACTTCCTAGCATAAATTCTAATTTAAAATAACTCAAAAGTGGTTTTACAGTAGGTACCTATAAAGTATAAGTGTATTTTATATGGTTATAATTATGAATGCGCTAATTACTACATTATCGGATTTTCAGATAAATATAAAATTGTTTGTGCTATTGAAACAATGATAAAAAATTAAATAAACATATATTAATAAAATACAAAGACATAATATAAGAAACCCGTAATAATAAGGCATACTAGAATAACTTAACGAAACGACTTATTTGGCCCTGAAGAAGAAACTATTATAAAAAATGATATTATTTTCAAAATATGTGAAAATAAGTTTAATTTAAATACATATAATATATAATTATATCAATAATTATAAAACATGTAGAAAAAATAAATAAATAATAAGCTACAAGTCAAAAATCATAGTGTCCAGCTACCAAGGCTTCAATATAAATAAAACATTTTCATTCAATATTCTATTGAATATTAAAATAGAAGTCTAAAAACAAATATATTATAATTATTAAAAAAGTGAATCTATAAAATATTAACTATTTAAGTTTAATATAACTCATAATATTACTTAAAATATAAATTTTATATGAAACTATTCTAAAAACATTATTTAAAAATATATTAAAATCTATTTTTGTGAGTTAATGTTATTTTGTTATTAATATTTTTAGAACACATATTTTATATTAAATTAAATTTTAGTATGTGACATTCTACGCATTTCTCTTTAATAATAGCTATCAAAAAATACAAAAATCAATATTATAAAATTGAGAATGTTAATTGTCTATAGTTTAATACAATCAATTTTCGCTCTTAATAATTTAGAAATGCAATATCGTTAAAAAGTCTGCTATTTAATAATATTTATGGTGATAAAGTTAGTTTTGCTTAAAGTTGAATAGATACATATTATTATATTTTAAATTTATTGACAATATTTTTACAGCTTATGCAATCACGTCTAAAGGTAAAAAATATTTAAGTGATTGACAGACCCAAAACTTTATAACACCAAGCCGATTGTTTTAGTGATATAATTTATTATATTTGTATAGTAGGTATCGATTTGCTTAAAAAACTTTAACCGGAAAAGCTCACTTCATAACTAATACTGACAACCATCTATTTCCTTTTTAAATAATCAGTTTATGTACATATTAGTATATTAAATATCTATTTTATAAATAGTTAATAATGTAAAATTATAATTTGTTTGATATAGGTAATACGTTTCAACGGCATGCCAATTATATTATATTTGTCTAGAAATAATGTAATTTCTTTTTCATGGTTGACTATTTTCATGTTGCAAGTATAAAAAAAAAAGTGTATTAAGAAAACATAACAATATAAACAAGAAATGAAAAATTATACACAATATTATTATTATAAGTTAGGTCGTCGTCACTTGACAGTTAACATTTTAGAAGCCCAATACGACGATTAAAAGAATACAACAAATAAAATAAAATATATTTTTTATCAAAGTCTGTCATATTATTTATGCATTATAATTTATTAGTTATAAAAATATTAATATTGTTCACAGTTATATTATTATGTTTGACAATTATTTTTTATAAATTATTTATGATTTTTGGACTCTTTCATGACACTGTTATTTATTTGTATCCCATATAAACAAGAATAATATATGTTTTTTTCTTATTTTTTTTTAGTAACCCTAAATACAGCTTTAGATACCATAATATGGTCATTAGTTATATTTTTAATTTACACTTTTTTTAAACATTTATTTCAAAGAGATTAATTTGTTTTATAAAATTTAATATTTTGGTATTGTTCATTTGTCTGGTCTAAGCGAGGCATCTAGGTAGTGTCCTTTTTCGAATGACAAATCGAGGAAGTGGTGTGAATTATAAATTTGGCATTTGTTTACATTTTTTTTTAAATTTAATAATACATTAAGAATTTATAAAGTATATGGCATACCTTATAAATTATAATATAAGAACTTTTTATTAATCAATGGTTGAATTGTATAAAATATCATGATATTTGTTTGCATAATTTTACAATCTCTAAATAAGTTATATTGTTTGTACTATTAATCCATTTCCCCCCTTTTTCGGTTGAGTTGATTACAATTTTTATTTCAAGACTGATTTGAAAATTCAATATTCTTTCAATTTAAAAATATGAACTACATTAATAATATTTATTTAATGATATTATTGTTGTTTGGATTTTATAGAAAAAACAAATGAAAAAAGTTATTAATTTGTTTTCGTAATAAAATAACATACTGAGTAAACATTATTTTTAAAAATACTTTAACGTTAGTGTTTTGTTTTTATATAAATATATATAATCCATATTTTATGCATAGTTTTAAATTTAAATCGAATATGTTTTTTTGCAGCTTTGATAATAACTATAAAATATAATTTAATTTAACTTAGTTTATTATAGATGTAATTGTATATTTTAGTCAGTTCTATGTGCTTTTACTACTTTACTAAAAATTTACATAACAATTTAAAATTATTGAAATAACCTATAGTGAGTTGTAGTCACTTACACCAGTCATCAATACAATCATAACTTAATAGACAGATGGTAAACCAATTTATTAACAAAACGTCAGACTAAACTAAAAAACTAACAGACAGCAACATATTATAATAGTAATTGTGAACTATTAATTTAAATTGCATCTAAAAATAATTACATTAAAATAATAATTATAAGCGAAGCCCAGTTATTTAAAAAATCATAAGCTGATTTTTTTTAACTTTTCAATGCAAATTTCATCGTTATTTATCGTGTCTTTCTCAATTTAAATTTTAAATAATTAAAAAAAAAAAAAAAACTGTAAAATAGAATTTATAAATTTTTTTACAGCATCAAAAAGTTTCTTTGAAAAACTATTTTATTTTAAGTCCAACTATTAATTACAAACATTAACATTCACACACGTTATCTAAAGTAAAAACAGGGTTTTAAGATAATTGTAGTTTCCAACCCTATAATATATTATATACTGTATATGAATAGTATGATATTACAAAAACATACAGTTATGCTCAGTTTTCACAGCACAATAAATTTATTTATACATATATATCAGCATTCAACATACTTTCCATTGGGAAATTCGTTAATTATTTACAAAAAATATTATTTGGCGATACTTTTTAGCTTACAATCTTAAAAGCAAAATCAATCACAGTATTATTACATTATATATGTAATTAAATTAAACTTATCGAACACGAACACGAACTATAGTTTGAAGCATGTATGTTGAATGTGACAACAGTTTTAGTACTATCAATTTGAAGATATTGCACTGTCTTAGACCTCATTGGATCTATTATTAATAATTCGTAAAATTATTTAATTTTGGATCATAATCATTTTCAAGTTCTATATACGTATTCTGTATACTATGTCTGTACATCATAATGTTGACTTGTTTTAGAATATTTTTTTTTTTAGTTTTACATTTTGTTATTGTGATGATAATGCAAGCAACTGAATCAAATGCTTTTTTTTTTATAGAAAATATTTCCATAATATTTTCATAGTAGGTATTTGATTTTTAAATTTATCATTCATGTAAGCATTTGACAATTCATTACTTAATACATATTTTATTTTATATATTCAAATCGTATAATAATAATATCAACTGTACTGGTTATAATAAATATATAGATTAAATGTTATCAAATACTAGTGTTTTTAATATTAATTATTATTATGAACTACCAAATTTTTTTTCAAATTAACTTTTCATAAAATTTTAATGATTATTATACATAATCGTTTAATTTTAATTATAAACAATGAACTATTTTTGTAACGAAAGATCTCCTTTGGAGAAGGTACCATTATAATATTCCAATGTTAAGTAGTTACTGTTGAGTGCTTTCTGAAGTGCTTGTTTAAGTCTTTATGTATTGTGAAAGCGAGACAAGTATAATTTATAGTTTGTCAAACATCAACTCACGTTATTCTTTTTAACTTTTTAATTATATTATAATTAAATAAAAAAAAAAAAAAAATCTACAACCGAATGAAAAATGGAACTATTAATTAGTTTTAAATAAATACGTTTGGCAATGGGGGTGACATTTCACAACAAATACAGTATTCATAAACTAGTACCTATGATCAATACAAAACAAAACGTTATGAATAATTCATTTTCGATAAAAAAAAAAATAACGATGATTTATGCAAATCGCATATATTATTATAGGTATGTATTATAATAAATGTACAATGTAATAATGCAATAATAATTAGTGATAAATATATTAGGAATAACGCGATGCGATTTACTATAAATTAAAATTTTAAATCGTAAACCATATAGCTTATTGTAGAAAAGTACCGATATTAATTTGTGTTGTCATTTTAGATAATAATATATCGTAGGTCACATACGCGTAAAGGATATATTATTATACATATACAATTTATCATATAATATGACGTGCATTATAATTTGTAATGCCATGTACTGTACGATTTATCTAATCAACCTTTTGACACGTTCGGTGTTTTTGCGTGACAACAGTCCGTGCGACCGTCTGGTGGTTAACCAATTACTTTCAACCCCGTTACCGAGCTCGCGATTAAATACCGTCTGCGAACTATATACCTCTGTACAACACGTACAGGTATATAATAAATATAAGTCGACGCTACGGAAACAACTCTATAAGACCAGCCGTCTCGGCTCCAGACCACCGAGATTGAAAACCGTACGGGAACACGTCATTACCTACTAATATCGTTTCTTATTCGTCGTCGTTATTGAAATAAACGAATGGGGCTAAAATCGTGAGTCGTATATTATTATTTGAATCGACGATGTGTACCTGTTTTATTTATAACACCATCAACCGTGGGAATGATTATACTGCTGCAGTTACGATTGACTACAATTTTTCAATAGTATTTTTGCACTGTTGATGCGTTGACGTCATGAAATTTTATTGTTATGCCAATCGCGCCATAATCAATAATAATAATTTATTTATTTTATTATAATATTTTAACGCTACTCGATAGTTAAAAACTCGTATAGGTACCTAATGGTTTTTTGTGTTAATTACATTATTTTTATGTTCCCGACTTTTTTTTTTTTTTTTTTTTTGTTCTGATATCGTTATAATTGGCCAGTCTTCACTCCTCTGCAACGTTTGAATAATAAATTGACATTATTTCTACATATTATATTTTATATTCACTACAGTAATAATTATTATCTATTATATGCATAAATCCAAAATTAAAAATAAAAATATCTTTTTTATTTTACAGTAATACAAACGAGTATAATTATAGTAATTATTATTCAAAAAGTTCCGTCTATAATTTGGATTAGAGAAACCCCTCGTTAACCCTTTTGTACAACATGTAAGTAATTATTCAATGCCCTTCCGCCATTGAACTGTTTTGCTCGATTGACAAAAGAAATCATTACGCTTATCTGCAAACACTATGTACCGAGGGGTCGCGTTTTAGAAACGGGAACGGCTCCATTTTATATCATCATAGTGCATCCCTATTATTGAATTCATTGTTCGTTTAGTTTAGCAGATGTATAAATAACAGTTATTACCATGAAGACTTTGAAAAAAAATCCACTTATAGAATGCCAAATAATAAATGATGTTTGTTGTGTACATTAATAATCGAAATTCGATTATTTATATCACGTGCTGCAGATAATTTAAATTAATAGAGAAGAGGTAGTGGTGAATACATACATTATTTTAATACCGTTTCTTATAAAACTATGCAATTGATTTCAGTGAATCCGAATATCTCTATAAAAGTTATACTTAAATTTTGTATTCAAGTTTACAAAATTGTAATAATTAATCTAGGTACTTACCCACAGTTTATTGGTAATCGAATTTTTGGATAATTTGAAATTTAAAGTGTTTCATCATCAACAAGATATTTTTAAATTGCAGAACATGATATAGTAGTTATTTACCTTATTAATGAATTTTTTTGGTTAGAATTTAAATTAGGAATTCGAATATCGTTTTGTTTAACAACCATTAAAATGTTTTTGTTTATTGTTTTTATGTTTCCAAAAATATTCTTAAATTAATTTCATGGTCTACACAACTCGCCTACTAATTCATATATATATTATATATACCTACTATTATTATAGTCCATATCGTCAAAACGTTTTTATGTTATTTTGAGAATGCACTATTTATATCTTTAAATCCGTATTTATTAGAATTTCTCAATGACAACTGTAAAATAATTTAGTAATAATTGGAGTAAAAAGTCTTTGAAATTTTCACATATTTTGTCGACATGGTATTTGTTTTATTTTGGGATTGTAAAATAATATAATATAGTATTATAACTATTAGTTTTACTAATCAATTATAAAGTTGTTTCAAAATTAAGTCTGCGTAAAACTATTTTATAATTAGCTGATATTAGTAAACAACGTATATATATAATATTTGTATATGGTTTTCATGATAACATATTAAAATGTTGGGCTACAATCATAAATCAATAATAGAGTTACACTATTTTTAAAAACAAATTTTCATTTAAAACCCTTTTAAGTGTATAATTTTATGATTCATGTTTTAATCCAACATTAAAATGGTTTCACCATAGTACTAAAACATGTGCAATAAATAATTTGAGTAGGTACCTAGAACCCTTACTCAAAGAAAACGTGGTGAATAAAATTTACTGATAGCATTATATTAAATTATAATGTTCACTCATTTTTTCGTGATATTAGAATTTTCTATTTATAGGTTTAGCCATTTCGTGAATTTTCTGTGAGACTTTCATGTTATTTTTTAATAATTAGTATCAGGTCACCATACGTCATGTTCAGGGTTCCTAGCAAAACTAATAATTTTGTGTCAATTTCGACACGAATATTATTACATACATTTACGTTTTTATTTTATGTTTAATTTGTAAAATATATACGAGTACACAAAAAAGGACGGGTACTTTGCACTAAACGGTCCCCCATAATTTGTGTTGAACTAAAATTAACTGTTGTGGCTCAATTTAATATCTATCCAACGGTCAAAAGCATATACGATAGAAATCTGGAAATGTCGTAAAAGGTCGGCCGAAATTGTCATTTCCTGTAAACTTGTACGACCGTATTTACATCGTTTACTTTCCATCGTTTTCTAACAAACATTCCAAGACATTTTTAAATTATATACTTGTAGGACTACTATAAAACGTTTAAGTATTGGAATCTTTTTTTTTTACTAAATAACACACGATAAAGAGTTTGATTAGGCTTTGTATTTCTTAATCTTTTTAAAATACCGGATACCTATTTATCGTAAACATTAAATATTTATATATATATATATCTAATAATTTCTTATTTTATAAAGGTTAATAATCTTAAATTCAATATTTTAATGGTTTACAATATTCCTGGTATTTAAGTTATATATCAAGTGTATTTTATTATACACTAAAAATAAAATCACATATAAACCCTCTTCTAATAAAATAATTTCTGTATTAAATTATTTTTAATTTCCTCAGTCATAAAAATGCTGAGATAAAATGTTTTATAGATAGATTAATAACTACATATTATATTAATCGACAGATATTAATTAATACTTTACTTTAATAATAAGTCTACAGTGGCAAGTTAGAAGTAGTTTAGCTACTACGTTTTTTTTCATACGACCCTGTTTTCTAGGAATTCTTATAAAAACAAGTTAACTTAAGTAAATGTTAAAATTTATAGGTTTTCTACATTCAATTTTTTTTTATCTTCGTTACCCAGATATTATTTTGCATATGGTTCTTGGGAGAGTTAGTAATAGCTTGAATTGTCATTTAGTATTATTTAAACGCGTGCTTGTTGTGGAATCTGATTTTTTAGTTTGTTTTTGTTTTAAAACCGACTAGAAAAAACAAACTGGTTTAAACGTGAAACTAAAAAATTCAAACGTCCTCAATTATTAAAAAAAATAAAAGAATAATAATAAACATCCCTGTTTCATAAAAGAGTAATTAAAATTAATTATAGAAATCGTTTATGCATAGGTACATAGAATAAAATTTATTATATTTTATATTTATTTAATCGAAAAATGTTTTCATAAAAATAAATCTGTTTTGTTTTTATTGTAAAAAAAAAAAAAACAATGGCAATAATCATAGTGGAGCATAATATTTTTAGCTCGAGTTAACAATCAATACATATGTATTTACATTGTGTAAATAAATTAAACAAAATAAAACATTCATGATTACTCGAGTTGGCATTTTCATATAAATTACTTAGATTAAAATGTTATTAGAAAATATTGTATGCGTCAAAGGCACTGTATCATTTGTCTTTTATGAGAATTAGTTGTTACGAGTTACAACTCTACAAAGGGAATAATAAATATAATTTGAGGTACAACATTTTGATTTAATACAATATTACTAGAAACTTAAATCTTATTTTCACATACAGCAAACTATTTCCCGAGAATTTCAAACAAACATATTTATCGACCCGTTCGGCCGACCAAACTCGTTAACCATAAAATTCTTCGAAATAATAACAAGGAATTTTTATTACTTTTTTGTCTTTTTCATTTTTAAAGAATTTTGATCACATTTGCGGAAAACTTAAAACGAAAAATGGTTATTATATAACTTAGTAAGTATAGTTAAACAAAGAATGAATACAATAATTATTTTTTTACAATTTATTGTTTGTCCTTGTTTTAATTCAACATTTCTATACCGAAAATATTATCACTATGACTATATAGAATACAATAAATTAAACAATTTATTAGTTAATATTTTGACAATGAACTTAAACAAAATATTAATCGATTATTTTAAAATATAATTTAAGTTTGGAAATTAATTATTATAGAGCTTGTGATAAACATTTGTCATTTGTACCATTATAATGGAAAATGTATTTTAAGTTTTTGAATTATGTTTTATAAGTTATACCATTAACAGTAATATATTAGGGAAAGAGAAGGATTATAAAAATGGCAAATATAATTTATTGTGTGACATAAAAAATAATTATCATTTATTATTTCATGTTAAAAGATTAAAAAAGTTTTAAATAATTCAGCAACTATTATGATTCTTGCATCCTTTGATCAATGTTGATGTTTTTGTTACAATAATATATCTTGACGGAAAAGTTTTTCAAAATAAATAACAAAACACGATGCTAGCCTAAAATCTATTAATAAATTAAAAACTGTATTTATATTTTCTTTAAAAGACAAACATGTGAATAACTTTGTATTTAATTATTTATACTACCTAGTAATTTGTAAAGACTATAATTAATTAATAATTTATCCAACTATAATATACGTCTTTGTTTGTAATATGAAAATGGTGGTCTGAAATAATATTCTACATTTTATTGATCGTTAAAGAAACAGATGGGTGTGCCGTATTATAATTTGATTAAAAACGTAATTAATATAACGCTTGCAGAGAAGGAAGAATTTCAATTAAATACACAGTAGAATATATTCAGAATATTCGTTGCCTATCCCCAACACAGTGATTATGTAAAACATCAATTTACCTTTAACTAGTTTGCCGAAAAATGATTTCCTGCTCACAGAACGAATATATTATTGTAATTTTAATTAAAGTAAAAATGTCTTCTTAACATAGTCGAAATCGAAATTTGTTCGACACTCACGGACGACGACACGTAAAACGTTTTAAATTAGAAAACAGTGTTTACGATGTTTATGATGTTATAGTAGTGGAATAATACAATTTTAATAATTTATCTTGCATTATGTAAACAGTTATATTTTATACGCTTTGTCCTGTTCATTAGAGTAACGATGAATGTACTCAAATGGACGAATATATTTCATTTTAATATTGTAAGGCATTTTCAATTTACATTTTTATTTGAATATACACTTTTTATGATTTAATACGAGTAGGGACTATCAATAATATTAACGTAAGGTCAAAAGGTCATGTTTTATATTTTATAGAGGTAAGAAAAGGAATGATTAAAATTTAAATTGTTCTCTTTCTCATATATTATATGTTTTATATTAAAAATACATAAAAATTATTAATTCTATGTATTTTTAAAATAAAAAAAGAACGAAAAATCCAATGTTTTTATTATTAAATAATACAATAATGTGTTATACAATTGTAAATCGTATTAATAAATATTTAAGGTAAACTGAATTCGTTGTCGATACCGTAGCTTTATATCATTTGTTCTTTAAGTAACACTGCACTTCCCAGAATGATATTTATCACTTGGAATTGGATTCTATAAAAAGGGTTGAATTTTATAATATATTATGTGAACGCATATGACCCTTTTATCAAACAAAACCTCTTATATCGATATGTTACACACACTAATCCCACTTGATCCAGCCATATGCCCATTCTTGTCAGTATTAATAATATCAAAAAGCCCTTGGATTTTTCATTTGCAGATCACTCTCATTGATTGAAAACACGTCGTATCTGCATCTGTTGCCGGACGCAAATAATACTTTATTATATATTGTATGATTTCTTACGTTTATTATTATTATTTTTTTTTCATTTCTTTATCGAATTTAAAACGTTGCCGTTGTTAAATAAAGAATTTCATATTATGCACAAATGAAATTTGTTTAAAAAGGTCGAACTCTTTTCAACCCGAACAATTATTATTAGTTCCAACCGTTTTAGAGGGAAAGAGCTTTGCCCGACAACTTTGGTTATTATACCAAACTTTAGTTCGAATTATATTATCGCGAAAACTTTAAAATATCATGAATAAAAATTATAAATTGTATGAATATATATGCAACAGAAAATACCAAGCCACTCTGCCTGTCGCATCCCTTTCTATCCTTTCTCCCCTTATTCTACAATAATACAATCATCTTTCTTTTGCCAGCCCCTCCCCTTAACCCCTACCAACACCACGTCCTTTTTCTTATTTTTTTATTATTAATGCAGACTTGTAATGGAATTTTACTTGTACACACAAGCTCTCTTCAGATGAAGAATTTCAATATTTCCCCTCTTCAAACAGAACCATTCAACAACCGCAGACCATGCGGACAAACTAAAACCATCATTTATTAAAATCACTCCACCGCTTCTTCTTTCTTTCTCCACCGTCTTGTTTCCAGATGGGATTAAAACCTTTTCCATCGTCATGTTATTATCTTAATGGACTTTTTTGACCCCCCTTCCCCACCCCATATTTTATGCCCATAAGCTACAAATCAAAACTATTTACTGTATCCAATAATATATCTATATTACAGTTGTTGCCTTTACTAATTATTTTCCCATGTGTGCTTGATTCCTGTAGTAATGTAAGATAAAAGTGATATACCACAATTTACTGTTGATACGAAAAATAATATTTCAAGCTACAAGTCCAATATATATTTTTGAAAAAAGCAAACGAATATAATATGCATATAACAAAATAATATACATAATATTATACATTAATTATTAATGTAGATGGAGTAGGCAGGATTGAAAATCCTTTTCAAATATAAGGCATTACGTGTTTTATGTCAGGAAAATTTAAATTTGAATATGCATAACTGCCATTATAAATAATAATGAATATGATAACTCGGCGAAATTATTCTATAATTTATTTTGTGTAATCGAATTTATTTGTTTTTATTTTTTTTAAATCGATGTAGGTACATATTTTTAATAATTTAGTCAACACAAAATAACGAACCGATAAAATCGACTTTTGTTTATTAATGAGTTTAACAAAATTAAAATTATGATGATTATTGTAATTTACAACTTTACAAACTCGAAAGTGGGTTTCAAACTTGATGCCAAATTTTATTTTACATTTTTATTATAGTTTATATTTATTCATGTTTGAATAAATATTTCAATATCTATAATCTCAAAATGTTTAACTTTGATATAGTTTATAATATTATATTTATTCATTTGTCATTTTTTTTTTTAAACTAAAAGTATAGAAGTTTCAATACATTAAAAATGTCATGGATGTTTAAATTTTTTTTGCTTAGTCAATTATTTGTAATTTTGTTTTGACATTTGAAATAAATTAAATATTATTATTTACAAAATATCTTTACAGAGAAAATTAAAAAGGTAAATTAAATAATATGAATACTAATTTCATTAAAAGTAGGTATGTATGTTTCATATTTGTATATAAATTACTGATTGTTGATGGTCGATAATTCAAAAATTTAAAAAAAAAACATGAAATTATAAATAATATATTCTTACATAATACTGAAAATAAAAGGTTTAAAATAGTAAAATCATATTATAAATATTCGTGTCAGCAAACATTTAAAGTGAACATAATTTTGTATTGTTAATGCAATAAATAAGTACGATTTTATATTAAAATTTAAATTGAATTCTAATACAATTTTGTACACATGACAACATCATGTCAAGAAAACTGTACGCAAAATTATTTGTACTGAAAATTTAATTTTAGCAATATTATAAACTTTACATTAATTCTATCATTTGACATTATTGAATTAGGTACTTTTTCCTCATATACAATGATAATTGAATTTGAACAAATTATGTAAAATAAAATTTATGATGCGTAGAAATGTTAAATATTATAATTTTGAGGAATTGTTATAATAATTATAATTCCTGTTATCGAAACGGAAAGGTAGCAATCATAGTAATTATCGTGTGATTCGCGTACCGAGCAGGTGTAAAATAATCGCTTTAAAAAAAATGTTTTTATACGTATATTTTATGTACACCTTATATCTTATAAGTATTAAATAACCTTAGAAATATGGCTGAACATAATTTCAAGGTTATAAACCTAAAAGTCTACTACGATAGCTTTCCGAAATTGGAATCATTAAAAATAACACCCTATATTATGAACCTTTTGTATCCCTCAGACTCGATCAACTCTGCGTACTCTCCACACCCCTTTATTCACATAGCCACGTAGGTAAGTACACTATATCATTAGCGCGAGGATATTTTTATTACTTTAAATCCTCCTACCTTAATATATGAGTAAATAGAGGACTTATATTATAATGTAATATCTTTCGAAAAAAATTATGCTATTTTATGTTAACCGAAAACTCGTAAATGTTAAGTGAAAACCATTAGATTGTTATCTGAAACGGATAGGTTTAGATCATCAGTTTTTTCTCTTTTTTTTCACGTAGTACGAAAATCGATTTATTTTTATGAGGTAGTTTATTTTTTTTTTTTTTGAGAAGGTGGGTATTGAATAAATATTTAGATGTATCACGTTGAAAGAAAACACTTATATCTCATAATTTCACAGTAAAGATACAATATATCTATATGACATTATATCATTTGATCGTAGAAATTATATAGGTATTGTGTTCACCTTAACAATATATTGTCAACGTGTCCATTCTTGAGTGGAGTATGTTTATAATAAAATGTATTGTATATAAGATTATGGTGATACAAACGATAAGGTAAATAAGTAAATAATCATAATATTCATTTTTAATTATTATTACTTATACCTAATGTATATACATATACATTTACAACACTAAAATATTATTTTACAGTTATTTTTCTTATTATTATTATTTTTTGTAGATAATTGCATTTCTTGCTATATACTATACCCAATTGTATAGTTTTTTTTTTTAAATATATGAAACTAATACTCATTAGGAAGGCATCGCGTCAGCTATAATCTGACGAGCAACTTCGTTATTCTTAAGTATGTTGACTCATAGAATTATGTATGGAATTTGTCATAATTAAACGTAAAAATAAACAAAATAATAAATTATAAATTTAATTTTTGAATTTGAATAAAATATGTATTAATCAATACTGTACGCTTTCGTTTGGGTGGTATATTGTTCATGATTTATTAAATAACGTTTTATCTATGTTGATAATATTATTTCATTAATAACATTGTAATTTAGCGATGTCAACTTTAATAAAATGTACACTAGTTTAATACATCAATTTGATAAAACTTGTTTTGTAATTTAATGTTTTTTAAATGCAAATGACAAATTTATATACAAACACCGAAGAACTTACTTATTCAATTTTTAATAAACTAATAAATAACAAACGTTTTAATGAACAATATCTTTTAATACAATCAACATAAAGTACTATTTCGAATGTTTTAATTGAATTTTTAATTTAAAATTTTATTATTCCTTTTCCCTTTAATGAAATATTCATTCTCTTCTCAGAATGTTTAGCGTATGAATTAAAATAAAACAATATTAGTTGTTGTTTGACTCAGTTAACCTAAAAGTAACATAGGTACACATTTATAATTTATCAGATTAATTAGTCGCTTTGTTTTATACGAACTAGGTTATGTACCTCCTGGCTCCTACTCATACTATTGAAATCAATTTATGAATTTATTTACCACTTTTCATATGAGTTATTTGTACAATCGTGCTGTTAAATTTTACATTTCAAAAGTGTATTTATGTTTTTGTTTTGGGTTTTATTCTTTTATTCGTTTGTTTATAAATTTATATAAAATGGATTGATTTATATTTTTCAGTTAGAAATGTTATAAATATTCCAAATTGTAATTAAACTAAAACAATAGCTTCAAATCTGATTAAAATGTAAAATGCATGGAATAGTTAGCTGTACGGAATTCCTTTATAGGGATCCGAGCTTGAAATATAATTTTTGTCTTTCAAAACTATTTGTATTTACTAAACAAAAGGTCTGAAAACAAAACGTTTCAACATTTCTTATATATAGGAATTTAAATACGTATTGAAAATTATCTACGTGTAGTATAATATGAAATGGATAAAACTATTTAATATAACAAACTACAAAAATTAATAGATATTTTTATTTTATTCAGCATTACTGCTGCCGTTGGTGACGTTATATTGCTTCCAGTTAAATAAAATATTACGTCTACATGATAAATTGATAAATCAATACTTATTATTTTATAACTTATTACTTATTAGATAGTTGGTACTTCGCGAGTTGTATTGTTATGGAACAGTAATTCATAATCAACAGTAGACAATGCATATTCAGCAATCTAAATAATTAAAAACTGTAAATGGCCGCTGCCATACCTACAAAACAAATAAACACATTTTCTGACTCATAGATATATTATTGTCTTAACTTTGAAAACGATGAAACATAAAATATGTAATTAGTAAGTAGTGCGTACAGTGTTTTAACCGAGACAAATTATAGCAAATAGAAAATTAAAGTCTTGTGTAATAACAATGCATATGTATATTTAATAGATATACTGTTTTAATTCATTAACGTTCTACAATGACTCATTTAGGGCACGAATTATGTGATAGGTGAAAAACAATGCGATATTAAAATATTACTATATAATGTCGCGTTATAATATTATATAATAATGGTTATTAGGCACACGACAAATAACTGGTACAACTATTTTAGGGTTACAACTATTCGGTCACAGAATTTTTCACACATTTTCTAGGCGATTCACCCGAAGATAAAATAATCATATTAATAATACTAATATTAATTCTATTCGTAATGGTTTTCGAATAAAACCTCTCGTGAAAATAATGATAACCGGAAGAATTAGGATTACAATATTCGTTTTGTTAGTCTTTGGTCGGTGATAAAATACCTCTAGTTAAAAAAAAAAAAAAAAAACGTATCTCATATTTTCATTCATATGACTATCATTCTGTTTTTAATAATTGTCAAATCATCCGTAGTCCTGCGCAGATAATCATCGAGTTTTTTGCATTGTGGTCGAAGCTTCGTTCATCTCCCTTGATCCACATAATAATGTTACATGTATTGCATTATATTATTATGTTTATACCGTTTGCAGCGTGTAAATAAAAAGGCGGAACGCTTATGGCGGCGGCGGGTCGACTTGGCCGTGAAACGCAGACGAAAATCAGGGGAGAAACGACATGTGGCCGGTAATGTCCGGATGATGCACCTGGTGCGAAATGTCAACACCTGTTCGGCCCGGGGGGGTTGTTCTATTGTTTTATTATAAACGACTTTTTCTTAAATATTTTCTTTACTGACGCGTTCCCGTGAGAGTTTTTACCTATACCTATACCTAAAACAACAATATCTAATAATAATAAAATAATGTGATACAAGACGTATACGTACAACCATCACTTGCAGTATTTTTTTTTTTTTTTTTGTTTCAAGCAATAACGTATAAAATTGATACAACGACATAGTTTTGTGTTGTTTGCACAAGTATATTATTGTACAATAATGATCAACGCTTAGACAATAATTGTTAAGTATTGTTAACACAGTGGAACAAACAACATATCGTATTTCACTGAGCAATACTAATGTTTTGTTCTAAAATAGTTTCAGAGTAAGAAAATTGTATTTCGCTCCTTTATTTTATTTTTTTATATTCATCCAATAATGCCATAGTCGCTAATTGAAATAAACATACCTATCGAATATATTGACAGAAGTTGAAATATTATAAATCGAAATTCTGTACAATGCATTATTATTATCATTGTTCGCGCTCTCTATACCGTGGATACAATTCAGGTTCACATTATTATTTCTAATAATACACGACACTATCGTTTTCAATTTTCATTTAATGACGTGTATCTAAAACGATTCTATATGATATTCGGATCATTTAATTTAAAATCATATTGTAGTAATGCCCAACAACGAAAGCATACAATTTTATAACACGCGACTTTAATAAACCCCGATTGTCAATTTAATGTATCTAATGTATTGTATTAATTCTATGTATTATACCTTATTTAGATTTTAAAATTCTTCCCAAATTATTAACATATGTCAACAAAAATATGTAACAAGTAAAATAATTAATATAGAAACAGTATATTGCGTGTTTACGTGACATTGTTTACTATTTTCAAAAACCGAGCCGAATTTCGATTAGAATGTATTTACTTAAAAACGATGATATGACAAAATTGTTCTCATTTAAAAGGTTTTCGTTTGCATTAGTCGGTATAACGCTACATCGCCCCTTTTAGTATGCATGTATGACCATTAGAGGTATACAGTATGTAACCGGCAATTAAATTTAAACATATTATTAATTGCCGTGTACCTAGTTTTAATAAATAACTATCGATTTGTATTTCTGGTTTGATTGCTTATTACTTTTTATACAGATGCAATTTGCAACGGTACTATTACGATAAGAAATCAAAAGACGATTGAGAAATTATTGTTTCAGTCAGTATTATTGGAAATGTTTAATACAAATATGAAAATCGTTTCTTATCTTCTGCAACGAACGAATGTAATTTTATCAGAGATGCTGTTCCCGACCGGGCGGCGCCTTAAGCAAATATCTTGCCAATAACGTTAATAATATTCTGGCCTAAATAACATTCAACATTTGAATACACATTATTATATCTTATAACAATACACTCGAACGAATTAAATACACGCTTAGAATACGTTAATATAATGCAGTAAAATATACATAATAATTTTTATATCGGGTACGGTCTATTCAATGCACTCTAAACAGTCTAAACACTATATTTATCTCGATACAACATACACGTGAAATATAATCGAATATTCGATACTGCGCCACAGCCCACAACTAGGTACTTAACCTCTAGTAGTTATGCATATTGTATTGCATAGTTTTTTTTTTTTTTTTGTTAAGTACCAATCGTCAATACAATATTTGATTTTACATGCGACTTTTGAAACGTATGGCGAAATAATTCGTCTTTCACAAGAGTTTACTTTCCTTTTTAGATCTAACACTCTAGGCCATTGTGTAATCTAAACACAACTATATTATATACATATAGATAGATAGATATTATGTGCACGGTATGTCTATAACAACAATTTTAGATTTTAAATCGTTACAATAATACATTAAGTGTCTCAAAGTTAATTGTCGAATAACATAAATAAAAATAATAACTCACACTTAATGTTTCCTATATTTGCCTCACATTAGTATCTACTCGTATTATTCTTACAAGTTGCGTTCAGAATTTTATAACGTACTTAAGGAATTAGTGCGATGACAATACGAATGAACTATTCGAGTTCCGAATCAGTACTAGCCGAATTCTTATTTACTCGGCACACATTTCTAATAATTTTTTGTACATATTATTTTGTTTCGTAATATTTGTGACTTAACAGCCGTTTGGGACTCTCCCCTATTATTTTCATTTTTTTTTTAACATTCACAATAATAGTAATAATAAAACGCTCCCTCCTGTATTGGCACGGTTTCTTCACCTGTCTCCACTAAACGAAAAAAAAAATTGGTTCCATTGCTGATTTATGCGCGTACATTGATTCGCCGCTTTTATGTTATATAATAGTCTCGTATCTTATTTGTACATAAAACATTTTCTATAATAAAAAAGTTATATTATATAGAAATATACATGTTATTTAAATAACAAAAATAGTTTATTTTCTGTCGTAAAATATTGCATGAATAGAAAATAAACACAATTTACATTTTACAATATCCACCTTTTTCATACTTAAGCAGTTTTTTTTTTTTTTTTAGTAATTTTTCTCATGTTTTTAATATTTTCACAATTACCATAATATTCTTATATGAATACTTTGTCTTGATATATTATGAACATTTGTGTGAGCGATCTTTATTTAAAATGTTAAGAAATGTTTTATTTTTTTTTTTATAATTACTATTTAAATGGAATTTTAAATGCAATATTTAAAATGAAATGAGATAATTAATTTTTTATGTAAATATGACACCTGCATATTTACTTTTTTTGTGATTAATACATATTTTTATGATACTCAATTTATTAACTTATGTTAAAATAATGCAAAAATACCCCTTTTTACATTGGCAAACCTGCTCTTGTATTGAGGTACATCATCCCCTTTTGAATAAGAGTAATTTTGGGGACTATAACGCTCCCCTATTTAGTTAACAGTGGAGTTCAATGGCCTTTAAAAGAGATATTTCAACATGTCAAATCACAATTACCTTTATATTAATATATTATACTTTATTAGGCTTTAAATAAAAAATATAGACCAACAAGACAGTATAAGACTAATCAAATAATTAATATTCTGCATACTAAAAATAATTTTAATAAATTATATTTTCAATAATATATACAATATAATGTATAGTTGTGTTATTTATAGATGTTTTAAACTTTAATATTTTTAATTTTAGTATTTTTATTGACTTTGGATATAGATTTAAAATTCAATATTTATGCAGCTGTTTACTTACTTATAATACAAAATTAAAACAAACCAAATTAATTTAACGAAATAATATAATTCAGATACATTATTTTACAATGGTTTATGGAATGCTTAAAAAAAATAATGATTATAAATATATATACATAAGTCCATATTTTTAATTAATATTGATCACAATATATTGAATATTTTTTGAGTATGTTAATTTATTATGAGATTAATTAATTATTTAATAAATTGATTGAATAAACCATGAACCAAAAATAACTTATATTAATTAAATTTAACAAATTATAGAAATGTTACGCTATTTTGATAAAAGACATTCTATGATATAAAATTATTAAAAGTATAATATAAGATATGAATTTTTTAGTAGTTTATATTATAATCATTTTAAATTAAATTTTTTAGTATACAATTATAAAATAGTTAATGTTTAATGTTAATTTATATATATTTATATTTATTTTATTGAAATTTATTTACATATTATTGATTGTAAGAAAACAAATTTGTTTTGAAACCAATTAAAATCGTTGTAAATATAGTGCTCAACAAACAAATGTATTATTTTTGGCGCAAACTTTGTTGGGCGACAAACAAAAGGGCATTTATGTCGGATAATTGCTCTAGAGTTTTGTTAAATCGCATAATAAATATATTGTTGAAAGTTGAATGGGAGCCAGGAAAAGGAAAAACATATTCGTTTTTGGCTTTTGAATAAATAATAACGCGAGAGCAAGCCTGTTATTTCCTAAGGGAATGCCAAAATAAAACGTAATTTTCGATACACAAAAGTAACAGGGGAAGTGTCAAGTACCGACGATAACACGAGTATAATAATATAAAAAGAATTATTTTCAAACATCAATAAAATAAAATGGTATACATATTCTATACCAATGAAGGGAAAACAATTATTCACTTCAATTTTATCGTAAATTCACGCTATTTTATTCCAGCAATACTTATATTAGCTTACATTTTATAAATTACTAAGTATATTAGCATACAAAATGTTTCTTGACTTCGAAGAAGGAGTTTAGTTATTTAAAATCTTATGTTTAAATTCATATCAACTAGTTTGCATTTTAATGAAATATTCACTAGGTATATATTATGTATGAAATATGTGCATCGAGATAAAAAAAAAAAAAAAATAGATTTTTATTTGCGTCAAAATTCATATTTCGCATAAAATATGTATGTAATATTATCATAAGATCATCTCATAAATGTAATTTTTATTGATTTGACAAATCATAAATTATTTCAGTTAACTATCCTATTTTTTGTTCTCCTTTAGATAAGATAATAATATAATGTATCTACTTTGGTGATTGAATAAGGTTATGTAGAATTTATGTCTTCCTCAAGTCGCATTTACAGATAACATTAAGCGTAGTCAACACGCGTGGAATAATACATTTTTTGTTCTTGAACTGAAATTGTAATTGCTATAATTAAATTTGTATGTAATGTTTTCTTTGTTAATGTTTAAATATTTAATTTATATGGATTTAATTTGCAAATAAGTATAATATGGAAAGAAAAACTTTTATTATAAATTGGAGTTTTAGTCGATAAATTTAAATAAACTAAAAAATATGTTACACTTAAGTTCTTAAACAAACTACTTTAAAGACATTTTGAAACAAAAATTAAATGTAGAAAATAATATAATACAACATACAATAACGATTACCTACTTTAAATAAACCTATTTCTAAGTTATATGTTATGCTAGTTTATTTTGTTCAAATCGATTACATAATTTATTATATTAACAATGACTTATAAGTTATTATATGATTACTATTATACAACGATAGTTATATAAACTAACTCATATCAGATAATTATAATACAATAATATCTAACATAATCTGAAAATTAAATAAATTCAATTATAAATATATTTATTTTTAATATAAACACTTCTTATAGATTAAAATGGAAATAAAAATGATATATATTAAAATTACTGCTCAGAATTTAAACTTTGAACAGCTGAAAATACCGTATAAATAATAATATAAGACTTATAAGTAAGGTATTCAAACTGCTTATCCAATTATGCACCCCGTTAATCCTTTAGATTTCGATAAATCTTAGTATCTGGTATTAAAGATAACAGGACCATCTTGTGATTTTTAAAAAGTATCGGTTTAATTTTATATGGAACGATGAAGCAATGATGAGTATATTGATTTACAATAACGTGTGTGTTTTTTTTTCACAAGCATTTTCAAATTATTTTGAATTTAAAAATTAATAACATAAAAATTTATATCTAAGATTTTAAAGCTTAATTGTACTAGTTTTTTTTTTAGCTGGAATTATATACACAACGCTCAGTATAATTATATAGATATTTTTTATGAGCTTCTACAATTATTAAAATTTCCATAAAATGTTATATTATGAGTAAAATTACGATCTTACGATCTACAAACACTAGATTTTTTTTTTATGTAAATTAATGAGTATACTTGGAAAATTCTATCACTTATTAAATTATTATGATCTATATTCAACGAAATTTCCATAATATTTAATTAATTTTTTAACTAAACTAACCAACCAATTTTAATTCAAAATCATTTTTCGTATTTAATGATTAATCATACATACTTAATTCGAATTCAACGCATGTCGACATTCATAAAAGATATAATACGTTAGGGTCTATATAAAGGTCTACTCGATGACGAGTTACACTCAACTAAGGGTACAACAGAGAGATTACAGATCCAATTTTATTTTTAGAAATAATTGTTGATGAACTATCCTTATTATTTATATCTCAATTGAATGTCCAGAACAAAAACCAATTAACTTTACCATGATATTGATTATATAATAAAAAGGAATTTAATCTAATAAGATAAGTATACAATTTAAGTTTTCATATCCCATTTATTCAACTATAAGTTAAAGACTAATTCAATACTACCTAACTAATGTCTTAAAAAGCCAATTGACCGTCATTCAAATTTTAAAATCTGTTATTTCTCTATTATTTAGGTACCTACTTCTTTTATTCTGCTTATGAGATCAATTATTGTTACTATTTTAAAAATTATCTATAGGTTATATACGTATTTTATAAACAGGTATGTATTATGTTTTATAACAACGTCTAACCAAGTAAACTTGTTATACATTTATGGGGTTATGGAGTTGACACTTTAACTACCTACTTTATTATTGTCAATTAATATCAAGCTGTATTAAAATAAACAATACTAATTATTTGGATATTTTTAATTATATAAATATTTTATCACTTTTCGGCTAAAACATTATTTTAATTGATTATAATATATATATATATGTTGATAATTTGTGTTTCTTTGTCGATTGTTTGCAGAATAATTTTTCATATCGTACGTTTAACACTATATAAGCACTAAAATTATACTGCAATACTGTAATACTTTCTAAGTGCGAGCAAACATTTTATATTCAATTTATTTATTTACGAACTCCATCGCCAGCAAGAATACACAGTAGTATTTAACAACCGTTTTATTTTGAAGATCCAGTAAAAACTGCATTATAGATTTACAACGATATAATATATAAATGCGTTGTTTGCCGAGAATCCACGAGTATTTTCGGAATTATATTTCAACGGAATGATATTTCATCTCGAAACACTGCCGTGGTGTTCCTAAAATATTATACGAACCGATGAAAGTTTATGTTATACCAATGTGCATTAAACTTTGACGACACGCACATAAACGTATATATGATGTTAAATACATATTATTATACTTGTGTGCTCGTGTCTTAGACGCTTTGGGTGCATATATGCATAAGAGCTAATCATTATAATAATTATAATATGTACGGCAATAATTTTCAACTCCCCCGCGTTATGATCGATGTTAAAATATATATACATATATATTATATTAATAAATAGTTTCGCCACCAAAAAAAAAAAAAACACACACTTCTTGTAACCTACGACTTTTATACGACCTTAGTGCACGTATAGTATAGTGTGCGCCGTTGTCTTTCGATCACGTTTGGATAATTAAGCCTATAACTGGTTGACTGCGCCGGCCGGATTACCGTAAGCTCGTAAGCTCGCATCATATAGGGGAAAATCAAACTTACAAGAGGAGCAAAAATACCAGTGCAACGATCTTTTAACTATACGTTATAGCATTTATAGCGTATTTTATACGACACGTCGTATCCGCGATTACGTCTTGTAGACACACACAATGTGTAGGTACCTGCTATTACACGTCGGACAAAGCAGTCATGTCGTACTATAATTAAAATATAAAAACAAGCGGTAGTCGCAAGACAGTGAAAATTCTTTGATTTTTCAAAATGTATTTATACGTTTCTTAAAATAAATGGTACGATTTTATTAACGACTATAATATTAGGCGTTTCAGTTATAAGAACCGAGCAATAATTATATTAAAATTACATCATTAAATTGGCATATTTGTTAGGTATTATTGAAAACAAAAAATAAAAGAATAACTAGGTACATTAGGTGATGCATACTGTAGAATCACATGATATTTATATACGATTGCCAGAACATATTCTGATATATAGTAACCTTAGAGTATATCTCGTTATTGAGTAGGTAACTATAATAGATGTGTTATTTAATGATAAATCATTGTTAGCTATATGAAAAACGGTTCTGCGTGGATATAATGTATCAGTCTCTATTTCTAAACATAAATCATAAAATGAATATTACTATTACTAATTTATTTTTATATTTATAATACGGTAGCTTAACTATTTTTTGTCAAGCACATTGCATATAATAAATAATAATTTATACTATATGATATATTATTGTTTTTAACTTTTAAATCAATACTGACGTACTAATCGTAACCGTATAACGATATGAATAGGTTTGTGTTATGAATAACTTAAAATTAGTCTGATGTCTGAATATATTAACATTTTCATGGTATAAGAAAAAAAAATTATTTCCTTAATAGTTGAAGTTTTCAAGATAATATAGTATTTTTTTAATAACAAATATTGTTTGTAGAAAAATATTTATTTTATGTTTGAAACTTTAATGTCATCAAATATGAATTTCAAACGCTCAAACAAAATTAATATTGATTTATATTCTTTACTTTTATCAGTGACAAAAAAATAAGAAAAATTTCATTTTAAAATTATTTTTATTTATCTATTATATTCAAATTCAAAATCTGATGGATTTTTACAACAAAATTAGCAAATTTTCTTAATTCAGTCAAAGTTGGAAATAGAAAATATGTTAAATATGTTTTTTTTGTATTCTTCAATTATTGTTAAAATAAAAACATATCAGTAAAACTGTATTAAAATTTCAACCGCTTTTTACTTAAGAACAAAAAATAATCAAAAATCGAAAAAAAGAATACAATTTAAACAGCACAAGAAAGCTATAATATACTTTAAAAATTAAATCATATTTAGAAAATATAAATATAAATATTTAGTGAAAATTTCAAGTATCTTTGAGTTATTCATATGATTAATAAATTAAAATCCAATGATAAAATTGATTTTATCGAAATTCCTACTTACCTATCCATTATTTTTTGTTAATTTTTTCTAATTATTTTTAAAAATACTCTATTATTCAATTTGCTACAAAAAAAATATTTGAATTTGAAAATTGGAAAATTTTACTGCTCATAATTATGATAGAAAAAAGGATAATAGATAAATAAGTATTGTAAAGTATATTATATTGATTGTTTTATTCAAAATATACAAATGGTATACAGAAATACTGAATCGACGGCGAATGAAGATGATAAGATATGGTGAACAATATGCATCATATTAAACTAATTTGAATTATAAGCTATCATATAAAAAAAATAATTTACAAGTCATCATATAGTTTTAAAGGTACATAAATACTTTATAATTTACGCATTTTGTAATTACAATCTATTTATAGATAAAATCAGTACTTTTAATATTAATTAGTATAAAGTTTACTTTTGTTTTATATCTAAAGTGTATTTTTCTTCAATAAAACCAATTTTATTACTCTAATAATAATGCATTTAAATCGTTTTAAATTATTTTAGTACTTAATTATTTTTTTTTAATCTAAAAGACAAATTAACTTTGAACATAAATAAATTCGATTAATTATTCATTGAACTACTAAAGTACTAAATATGCATGAGGGTCGATAAATTCATCATGTAAAGTAATAATTTATTTCGAGAAATTATAATCACAAATGTATTTAGTGTATATCAATGATGAAAAAATCGTATATTATTTCAAATTTCTAGTAAATTAATATTCAACACAAATATTTCCACGAAGTAAAATTTATTTCAATATGAATAAATATTATAATTATTTATGTTTAAAAAAGCCAGACAAAATACTGAGACACTTAGTGAAGTGCACTCGTCAAGTGTCATTCACCTTAGTGAAAAATATATTATTTATTATTACAAATTTAAAAGCAATGGTAAATTATTCAGTAAAATGTCTTTGTAAATTTTAGTTATAATCGTATTTTATGTGAATATAGTAATTTTTTCAATACGTTTAACAGTTTTTATAATTCAGTTGTTTTTTTTTATACTCCGAGGTATACATCTATTATTGAGATAATCGAAAAATTATGTGTTCTAAATATCGTCGGATAAGATTTAGAATATTTTAAGACTTTCGTTTAACTTTTGTTATTTTTTTTATTACAAGAAAGAATTTTGTTAAAAAAAAAAAAAATAGTAATAATTATAATAAGTTAATGAATAAACTCCTCCTAACTATACTTCTAATATTATAAATGGTATGCATAAAAAAATAAATATTTGTAATTTTAATTGTCAAATAATGACAGTAAATGGTCTGTGAATAATGTATCGTAATATAACATTGTAATTGGTAGTTAGAAAAATGTGTTCTTATTAATTAAATTTGTTATACTAATAATTTTAATATTACATGTCCCCATAATTTTTAAATACTATCAAAATATATATTTATCACAATAAGTAGAAAAAAAAATTACTATTTTCCGAGAAACAATATAACACAATAATTGATGATGAGAAATTAAAATAGTTTTTTTAACCATGCCATTCAATCAAATTACTATTATAATTTTATTGTTATTTATTTTTATAGTGTTATATATTAGTATAATATGTTTAATGTATTAAACACGATTGTTTATTTTATTATATTTCATTGTTCAAATAAAAAGACATATTTATTTGATGGATTTATTAACTCTATTGTTATTACTTATTATTATCATTTTAGTTATTTCATTTTAATTTATTTTTAATTTTAAGCATAACTTAATTAGCTTTTATATTTTTCTACTCATAAAAGGATATTTGAAATAATCGAGAATCGATTTTAAAGGAAACTTCAAGAGTAATATATTTTCAGACATTCACATTCTTCATGCAATTCTTTTATTTTCTTATTTAAACTTTATAACTTTAAGCGAGAGAAGTTTAAAGATATAAATTATATTTATGTTTCCTTTACAATCTTCTAAACAATCTCATTAATTGTCAGAAGTTTTTAGCTTATTTGACTATTTTTTAGTTGAGGCTTTTATACAACTAGGTCAAACAATTTATTTAAAACATCTCATACTGTAATCATACTTTAATGGTAAACATTACATACTCGTAAAGCATGTTAATTAATATTAAGCAAATACATTTTGTTCGATTTAAAGTACTTATATGTTATTAAAGTGTATGTAAAGTCAATCAGTGCACAAGCAATCACTGATAAAATCTAATATTATATGAATAATAAGTATAGTAAATATAATCAAAATACAATTTGAATCAATAATAAAACAATCAAAGTAATTAGATGAATTTTAATAATTTAATATTTTTATGCAGAATAGCCAACAGCAATTTTTTTTAAAATTATACCTAAGAACATATTATTATTATTATTATAATGTAATAAAATTTTAAATTATTAACTATGCGTTTTTATTTAACATATTTCAATTTCAGAAGGTTTTAACCACACGTAGTTTACTTATGTTGTCGTTCAAGTATTGACTAAAATATTAATAGACGCTGATGTATAATAATTATTAGCCATGTTATATTATTCAAAACAATAACCACCGATACGCTATCTAACATAATGTTCCGGTCCGAAATCAAAAGGACTAAACTTAATATTTCGTTCTGTAATTGAGGAGTAAATAATACTTAAAGTTCAATGTTTATTTATTTTCGACTTCGTGCATAAAGTACATTAGTGAACGTTGAGCACGCATTTTCGAGTATCATAATTTTATAGCATTACATTGTTTTCAAGTAAAATACACTAGAATAAAATTGGCAGTTTTCCAATGGCGAAGTTTATGTAATAAGCAACTTACATAACAAACATATTGATTTATTTATCAAATGATACGATGTTGTGCCCGGTGAGATAATCCAACACTCGTAAATAATGATATTAACTATATATAAATAACGAATGAGTGCAATTTATAAATGATCGACGCTTTACATTAATACACTCTTTAATACAATATAACTTAACCGATATAAAGGATAATTGTTCAGTACAAGTTGCCCGATAATAAATTGCACATTACATACAAATAAATTATTATATTGTTCTCATATAATGCAATTTTAACATTGTCATAGTTACAATACAATGTAGGGACAAAGAATAAGTTTAAAAGTATTTTACTATCTTTGTGTTGTATATAATATTGTTGAATATATTTTTTCACTCTTTACTCAAAAAAAAAAAAAATAAAAGCTGTTAAATAAATAGTCGTTATTAATTTTTATGTATTAATTAATTAAGACTAAGTATTTATTTGCTGTTTAATTTTCTGTTTTTTTTTCTTCTTAGTTTAGATTTATTAATATCTTAAGTTATGTAATGTAAATAATACTTTTAAGAAAAATTGTTCTTAGACTACAGGTAAAAAAAAATTAAAGATCACCGACTATCATAGTAACGTGATTATTGATTATCATATTATTTATTTATCACACTGTAATATTATTATTATTATTATTATTTATATCAAATTAATATTATACTACTTATATTATGTTATATCACTTACAGATACAATATTATGACTTACGAGGTTTATTGATGTTGCATTAAACCTTTGAATATTATACATTTATGATTATTGACAATTATTGTAGTTATGAAACAATTGAGAGGACGTGATTCCTGTTTGTGTGTTCTGTGTTCAGCAGAATCCATTTTGTGTTGTTAGTTTTAACATAACAGTAAATTAACAACTAATTATCAAATTTGAAGCTAAAAATATTATCTTAGTTCTTTCAAAGAATTTCATATTATTACAGTAACAAATTATATTTTGAATATTGTCACAAACGCCTAATATTAATTCATAACATTGAAATATTATATTAATGTTATTAATTATTGAATATAATTTCTATAATTACATGGTAATAACATATACTACTTTAAACATCATTGTTTACAGTTTTTACTGTTTTATAAAAACGTTACCATACCAATTGTTAATGTTAATTATATTTAGTATATTTCTAAGGACTGTCTTTTTATATCTAGACATGAAGATCCAAGTTATATAGTTTAGTTATATAGATCAATACAATTGTTAATTCAGAGTTTACAGTGTGTACACCAAATCAAAAAATCTTTAACTCCCTGTTGCCCAAAAAATTTGACATAAAAGCAAATAATAGATAACAATTTGCATTAAATTCCTCGACATTATTTTAGATTAAAATAAACTGGTGACAAAATTTCATATTTTTAGTGACATATCGTTTCAGATCGAAAGTTAAAAATACTAAACGGTTTCTAATGGTTCTGTTTTGACTTTTGATATTATTTTTGGAAATTATCATTTATTTGAAATAAAGAAGTGGAAATACGACAACTATATTTAAAATAACGAAAATTATTGATAAATAGTATCATCATTTTCAGTAATTGAAATTAAAATATTGTAATAATTTATTCTGGAGATTATTGTCTACCATGGCAATAAAATAATCTACTATAAATGGGTGTTTGTTCATTCAGATAACGACCAGACCTTCAAATAATTTAATTTAAAATCATCCTTCGAAACTCATTTAACAGTTTGTATGGAGGCTTATTTCAAAATCCAAATAAATTTGTGTAGCTATTCATCAATTTAGTAGTAGATATCTAAATCGAGAATGATTATTTTAAAATTATAAATTTCTTGTATTTGACAAATTGCCAAAATGATGATCATAGTAATTTTTAATAGATATTTTGTTTTGATTTAGTCAATACATAATATTGTTAAAAATATTTGGTGAATTATATAAGAAAGTAAAAATAATAACCCTAAATCAGAATGTTTTATTTCTGTTTAGTATGTAAAGTGTGAACAAAAGTCACATCTCCTCATTATAAAAACATAATATTAACATTTTGCTTGTTAATGTTTTTATTTTCCATGCTGTGTGTGAATTCCAATTTATAATTGTTTGATATTTTTCAACAAATAAAAAAAAAATTAAAAAAATAACCATCAAGTTTCTGTTGTGACTTTGTTTTTGTTTTAACAGCCTGGTGTAGGTAAATACGTATTACCCAACGTTTTAATAGAGTATTAATTTTTATAATTTAACCATTTTTATAAGATCATTTTAAATAAATAAAAAAATTATACATCATTATCATACCATGCACTAGTCAAATTTATATTTTTTTATTAACATTTTCACTAAAAGTATATTTTATTTGATGGATTTATAAATTTATAAAAGTATTTTTTACCTACCATATTATAATATTATTATAATATTAATTTTTAACTATAATATCTTTGGAAGAAAGTATTTTAAACGAATATTTTAAAATATTAAAAATTTTTATTTAACCAATAATTCATATTATTATAGGTATATCATAATATCCTAATGATGTTATAAAATCAACGAAGAAATATCAATATTTTAGTTACAATTTTTATTTTATTTTTATACGTATAAAAAAAAAAAATCACTAAAACCGTCAAAATTGTTGATTAATTGAATTATAGTATTCATATTTGAGTGGTTGTCAAAGTTTACAGCAAATAAATTTCCATACAGTTTTTGATTGTTTAATTAAACGTGACGTCTGACAACATAGATCTAAAACTGAACATACCTTGAACATTTTATTTAATTCATTATAAATTAGTGAACTATAAAGATAAACTTTTTGTTTGTCATAAGTCATTATTGTTCAGATGTAGTAACTGTTGAAATTTTATGAACAAAAGTATACTGTTAAAAATCATATTATAATATACTATATAACTCACTAATCGTGATAATTTCCCATATATTAATAATATGTATGATGTATATTCTAATTTTGATTTTCCTTTTATAAATTTGTAGTATGTCAATCAAGTATATTGATTTTTAGATATTTAGGTTTTGATACACTATAATCGAAATTTGAATTAGCAGTTACTGTGTTATTACATTTTATATACCTACTTAGAATAATAATTATTGATAATAGTTTTATATCAAATAAAAAAATGTTTTGTCTAGTTGTTAATAAATTCAAGTAATCTATAAAAACTATACCAATATAATTTATTGTATTTTTAATATTATAATCAAATAAAATATTAATTTTTATAATATTTCTAAATCATCAGTTATTCATTAATTTATAATAGTTTAATCATATAGAAAATAGTCGTCTGTAGTTTAATTGAAATACCTGCATCATAATTAAAAAAATAATAATAAATTGCTAAATATTTATAGAAAAACAAAGTTGCTTCTAACTTGAAAAATAAATATGTAGTTCACCACAAAGATTAACATTTATATGTTAAAACGATAATAACGATAAAAATGTTAGATTGAAATCAAACTATTTTATTTACTACTAGAGAATTGAAATAAACATATTATGTTAGAACAATTTCTCCATATATCTAGTGATCGACAAGCTATATTGAAGTTGCATTAAGCTGAATGTACATTATACATCACTGGCCATTTAATATGCTTTACAACTTGCGACGTTGGTGAATTATTAACAATTTATAGTATTTGCATTTTGACTGAATAACAAATCAAAACATTTATTAAGAACAAAACTTATTTCCTTGTATTTTTAATTTAAAACTATATTGTTTTTGTTTTTCTAGCAAATTAATCAACTTTAAGTATTCAATTTATTTTTCAACTTGATTGGAAATAAAATATAGTTGATCATTTTAGATTTTGAGTGGAGCGGAGTGATAAATATATACGTTTTATAATAATATGTGATGTCTTTTATACTCGAAAACAATGAAAAAAGAAATTTCCTAATTTTTTGTTTGTAAAAACGTATACATTATACAAGCTGAAAATACTAAACTGACACAATGCAAAATAAATTAAAACTAGTATAGTATTTTTTTATATGATTATAATATTGTTATATTGTATTATAAATATTAAAAAATCACTTTTCTGCATAATATAAGTGTCTATTCTACCTTATTATTGAGTAGGTCACTGTAATCATTGGCGTGTTGAATTTTAAATCAATAATAAGTCATTGTATACGAAAAACAATAATTCTAAGTGGGATATGTTCTGTAATCCTATCAATGAATTAGAGATAATTCATTTTATCTTATTTCTTCGCAGACAAATTGTGTGCCTTTATTTCTAAGGACAGTATATTATTTTCTATTTTTATTTATATTATTAGGGAACAATATTATTGTAGATCACATTCTTATTGTATATTCCAGACAAAGTTATCTACCATATAACTACCATAGAACACTCAGAGAACTTTTTAGTTAAATCTCAATATATCAATAAAATAAAATATTAACATCACAAAAAATCTTATCTATTCATCTTTCATGTATGGTTGTAAACAAGACCTTATCATAATCACGCTCAAGACGATCAAAATTAATAACAATGAGAGTTATTTATTAATAAAATCAAAATTTGTCTGCAGAAAAAATGTTACATTAAATACTTACAAGAAAATCACTGGGACAAAAAAATATCCATCCGAACATAAAAAAAATGAAACTTGCCTTGAAAAAACAACCAATTTTTATAGAAATAAAACTTTCATTCTACAAAAACTGAAAATCCTTTCTATAAATTAAACTGACCATAGAGTAGTATAATATAGAAATACTAAAAATTAAGTTGTAAAAATTTTATAATCATACTAATTCATAATTATTCAAGTTATTTTCACTGCACTAAACTAAATAATTTTGATTATCAAAAAAACAAAAACTCTAATGGATGGTTTCCATAAACATAGCGGACTATGGAGGATACATGGATACAAAATGTCAATAGAGAGCGGTGAAGAAATAAACAGAAGATAACGAACTATCCAATGGTATAAATAAAAAAATTGTTTCACCAATAAATTAAAATAAATATGTATTTTTATAAATATACTTAAAATGTATTATTCATTTAATAAATGTATAAGTAAATTTAAGATAAGTATTATAATTTTAAAAATAAATAATATAAAAAAATTAAAGTTAAAATGTTTTTTTTGTGCCATTTCTGCGTACCTTTGACCCACCCACACTGCAATGGTTGGAGTTATCTATAGTTACACACCACTGAAGCTATCTCTAGTTCGTAGTTTAAAGACTGAAATAATATATTGATAAGAAATAAATATGAGGAGAATTATTAAGAAGCACAAAAGTTTATAGAATATTTATCGTTATTACAATTCGTATATAAATATTTTGGTACTTTATAAAACAGTACTTCAGATATTTTTACATTTCTTAATTGCTTACTATATTGAAAAAGTAATAACATATTTTATTAAATTTCTTTGAAAATCTATCCATCAACATTTATAAGCTATAAGAATTCATATTCCAGTGCAGGTGAAATTGATTAAAATACTTTTCATCAATGATTTATACTTATGAATAAATACTAATCAAAGTTTAAATAAACGCATAAATTATTTAATTAACAGACTATGGCACAAAGGAGTGTTAGCCATTCAGCATTAAACGAATTTCTTGTTTTGCAAACATTGATTACTAAAGTTATACTTGAAAATCCGATTACTTTTCCAACAAACAAAACTTTTCATGTTATGAAAATCTTTCTACAAAATCAGTTATTTTATTATATTATTTATTTTATTGTATAGATGTTTAAAAATTAACAACTTCAATATTTGAATAAGTTATTATATATTTTTATTTTTTATATGTACTGAGTTTATCTTAAATTATTGAGTATAATATAATTGATATATTAAAAAGTCAGTAATTAATTTTTAAATTTAATTACCACAAGTAGCAAATTGAAGTTTCTTTATTGTACTGTAAGATAAAAACATTGACATTAAAATAAATAAGAAACTGAATATTTTAAGTAGGTTTATTTTTGGTGAATCAATATACTTTAGATAAAAGTATTTAATTATTTTTCTACTCCAATTAATCGTTCAATGTAAATAATGAATGGTTTATGTAATCAAAAAATATATAAAATCAATCTGGAAAAATGTAGAACTAATATAGAAAGTGAAGAGGATTTAAGTGGCTGGGTGGAGTCGCAGTATAAGTAGAGCTTTTAAAAACGTGTACAAAGCAATCGAGTATAATATAAAACTAACTGATTAACTGATAACGCACGTATGTGAGAAAGAATATATATTTATCATTAGCTTAGTGTAGAATATTTCATTCAAAATATGTAATATATAAAAAAAAAACTGAACAAATATAAAGGTACAAGTAAAAAAATAATATAATAGATAGCAGCAAAATAATAATACGATAGCCATTATACTCGTAATATCATGTTTTCAAATTTAAACTTCCAGTTTTTTTAATGTTAAAAGTAAGTAGGTATCGTTCATTATTTTATAACTCATACCAACTTTTCTATACATTACTATAATAATTCAATAAGATTCTATTCGACCAAAATTAATTATTTTATAAAAAGTCTAGACTAGACACGGTAACGTTATGTAGTCCGTTCTCTTTGACTCAATGTAACTGCCATTAAAACTATGTAGTATTCATTCGATTCCGATATAGAAATCGTTGCCATTAAAGTAAAACACTATTGGTACTGATAGATAGTATAAAGGCATTAAATATAAGATAGTGTACCTAATATTAAAGTGAAGACACTTAGTGTTCTGAAAGATAAATAGAGTACCAATTGAGTGACCTATAGCTTGCTCCGGAATCCTTAAATCCATTTCATTAATATATTATTATAGTTGTACACGGTGTACTCGTATATAGTTAAGTAAACGAGGGCAATATTATATGTACACTTTGGGTATGATGATTTCAAGTGTATGTCGATCGGTAACTTAAATATGTTTACATTTGTCGGCACGGTTGCCGGAGGACAACCCAATCGAGTGGTTTGTTGGAAAATATTAATATAACAGTTGCTTTAGGCCGTAGGGTCCTACGATTCGATGCAATCGGGCCGATTCTGTTAGGGATCGGTGTTAGTCGTTTTTTAGAAGTATAGAATAACATGAATCATCATATCCATCGTCAAATATTTACCGAATAATCAATTACCGATTTTCGTGAGCAATTATTAACTCACGACAAATTCGACCGAAAAAAGTATAATTTTAAGAAAAATATAATAGATATCTGTCTGGAATACACTATATATTTTAGAAATAATGTGACATTTTCAAAGCTTTTATGGTCAAGAGATTATGGTGATATGCACAGTTATATTTTTGAACTATAATGGTAAGGTTAGATTATATTTCTCGATTTTGTGGCTAAATGATATGACGTGGTTTTAGATCCAACATAAATCGTGCGTATATGGTAGGCACTAGATAGACCAAAGTGGAGATAGATTAACTGAACGAGGTGGATATGATACAATTGTATTAAGTCTCGAGTAGTCTGTAAAATTGTTAACTGAAGAAAAATATATTTACTAATTTAATAAGTTGAGTATAAAATGTATAATGTCAATTTTTTTTTTTTTTTTGATGAGCAGGAAAAATAAATAATAAAATTACTCATGTAATTGGTTATAATATGGTTTGATATACATTTTAATGCAGTATTACATTTGATAAAATAATAATACGATTTATATGACTCACATGAGCGTATAATGAACTACGTATTAAGTACATATCAAACATTTTGATATTGAACTTTCGTAACCATGTCACCCCCAAAGTTATTGATACAAGAAAATATCAGAGAATAAGTTTGTTTGATGTTGTCCCGGATATGCAAGAGGAGCAGGGGTTTTATATTAGATTTATGAGGGTGTTTCATTTTTGTATGCAAATGCACTTCCCTTATTATACATTCAGAAAACTATTCATTTTCCATATTATTGTGCTAAAATACAACATTGAAAATATAAGTGAGATTATTCATCAAAATCCACAGATCTAGTTCCGAAAAATTACAAAGGCTAGGAAATTGAAAAATCAATTGATTACCATTTATTATTATCATTCTTTAAATTACAGTCCAAATGTACAATAAATGCATAAATAATTTCAATGAATACATTGGTAATAATAGTGTATGATACATTTATTTCCATTGGGAAATATAGTTTTTTTCAAAATCTTTGATTACATTTCTATAGAAATAAAACTACTTAATTAAGTTTTATTAGAAAATTAAAAATATTAATTAATTAATATAATTAATCACCAATTTGTTTAAATTACTACTTTAAGTTATTATTTACATTCAACACTAGATATTATTTTATAAATATATTTAATTATACATGATATATTATTTCTGTGGTAAAATATTCTAAAAACTTAAATAAATCATCAATTATTTAATAGGTATCTCTTTTAGATTATGAAAAACAATTTATCTGGGATTAATTGTAATAAAAGCAATTGACTATTTTATCAGTCTAATAAATTTGTATTTACATAATAATAATACGATAAAAATTAAGTTTTATTATTTACATTAAACCCTTCTCGTAATGGTCATAATACACCGGCTATTAGGAAGAGAAAACCAATTACTTTTGTCTAGATTATAAATAGTAAATCATATAATATTACATTCAAAATATATTCAATAGTTGATTAAATTTCATTTTATATTGTACCAAATGTATCTGATAGTATTCTGAGTATCTTCATATTTTAAAATTATAATTTAAAAACTATATTTATAGTATTATAATATTATACATATTATATATTCAATATTAATGTGATTTTGTTATAGCTAATAAAATACAATTTACATTTATACGACTATCTCGTTGCATAACCAATATTTACCCACGTTAAACTAAATATACAATGATATTAATTAATAAATTATAATTTATAAGTAATATTATTTAGTATGTAACTTGAGTTGACACTTTTAATTTAATCTTATCATTGTTTTTTCTAAAGTAATAATTTTTTAATTTCTTGTAATAATTATATTTAAATAGCATATTATGTTAATTAATTTAATTTAAGTTGAAAATAGTATTAATGTTGTAATATATTATAAATACTAATTTTGAAAATTATTAATTATATAGAGAGTAGTGAAAATTTTTTATTTTTAATTAGACATTTTTTTTTAAATTTAATTTTTATGTTCCAAGTCACACACACAAATATTAATATATATATACATTATATTATAATTATTAATAATTAATAAGTGGTTGAAATGTTTTTATCTTTACTATTTACAATAAATTTTAATTATAATTAAAATCGTATAATAATATAATAAATCCAATATTTTTAATAATAGTGTAAATAATACATCCTTATGAATAATACATATCATTATGCAATAATGGCAATTTTTCTAGTATTTTTCTCGTGTTTTGTTAAAATATTTTAGATTTAGTTTATTTTATAACTAAAATTTATAATACAAGTTATTCAAATATATTTTGAAACCACTACTTATCCGAAATTCTCTTTCTAAACATTCAAATTAACACACCCATACTTTTTATACTTCGGTCAGTGCACAGGGGAAGCTCCTTTTCACCAACTTCTGTAGGCTCACCCTTTTTTCTCTCTCACTATATATCTCTTTCAATTTAGATTTGATTTTAATAAAGTTCCTTCCATAATTAAATTTCATTGTTCACGTTGTGCTCAATATTATTATTACTTTATAAAGCCCTCTTAAATAAGAATAAATCTACATTGGAATTTAAAATTTTACATATTAAAAATGTTATTTGACTTTTCATGTTCTTTTTAAATTATTCAATATTAACTGATAAATAGTTATATTTTTATTGTTATATTAATATAGTTTTTATTATTGAAAATACATGTATATATATAAATAAATAAGATCTACTTAAATTATAGTTTTAATTATGTATAGTAAAATATATTGAAATATTCAGAAAATGTAGTTAAAACTAAATTTATGTCCTGTGATATAAATAATAGTATTTTAATTGATTTATAATATTCCTTGTTTTATTTTATTGTATTCTTTTTTTATATATATATATATAGAAAAATACAATAAAATATATATAGTATTACATTATCTTCGATGCATATGTCAAACTTCGTTTGTTTATTTTTATTGGCAAAAAATAACATGTAAAATATTATATTGATAAAATCTAATATACATAACAATATAACTTATATAATATAATGTACGAAGAAATTTATATATTTTACAAAGTTAAATGTATTGTAAGGTGAACCTTTTTCTTTCAATTTTTATAATAGATAAAAAAACATTCAAAAAGTTTCTAGAATAATAAAAATAATACTGTAAGGGATTTATGAAACTATCGAACTACTTTTTTTTTATGAAAATTGTTTAATGTTCAAACTAGTACAATTGTGTATAATAAATTTGTTCAAAATTACATTTTGTATTTGTGTTAAAAGCTTATAAAAAAAGTTATTTTAATAATGTATAATAGAAATATATAATTTTGTTTTTCATTTTATCGAACTAACCTCTTGACTCCGGGATCATAAATTGCGTGTTTTTATCTGCAAGATTTCAGGCAATTAGATAAATAAAACGTGGCGTTTGTCGGGATTTGTCTTTCTCTCATTCTCTCTTTTTCGGTGTCTCACTCTGTTTTCGCCCATCTTGACCCCTGCCACCACCATTCATCCACTTACAGTTGGCATTTATGTGTTTCCTCACCGCATCCACATCTCTGTGGATGTATGTGTGTATATAATATTATGCACATGGGTACAGGACTGCGATCGAGACGGTAACATTGGAATCAAAAACTTTATAATTGAAAAGAAAGGAAGTTTTTGCTCCGCTCGCGCTCAGAAATGGATTGAATAAAACGTACAAAAGGGTTGTTTTATTGAAGTTTATCGTGGAAACGACACTGAGTTACGAGCCCCGCGGCGGGGTGGTGGCCGTCGGAGGTGTACTGTGTAAACGAAATAAATGAATTCATTTGTTATTCAAAGCGTAAGGGGGTGATGGTTGGCTGTCATTTTGGATCGGAAAAGTAGTGGCGAGGTGTCGTGCGTCGTGCCTGTGACTGGAATTAATGAACCCGTCTTACGACGAGAGTACGGATAATAAGTATGAGCGGCGCGCGTGTGGCGGCGACGGGACTGCACATAGGCGGGCACGACTGTATATTATGATACCTACAAAAACTATCTACTAAAAGTCATACAGGACTATTATATTGGTGAATCGACATTATCATAATATTGTTATTATTTTTATTGGGGGTTTGATTCCGAGAGATCAGAGATTACACGGTCTTACATTGAATACAGACAATTACGTCTGTTTGTCCGGGCTAAGATTCTATTATTGTCACTATCGATATTTCGTATCGTCGTGCCGAACAAAAGGCGAATCGAACGAAACGAAGACGAGTTGCCAGTGATTAATTTCGTACATACTCTTCATAGTATTATTCTATAGAGTGTGGTCTGGACGTGTCGCGTTGGATAATGAATAAAGTGTCGGGTGTTTGAGATTATAATTTATAATATTATTATATTATTGTTGTATACACTTGAACCCCCCTAGTTGCATGTTTCGATAGACTACAATACGAGTGTCCTATACACGGATTACAGGATGAACTCAAGGCTATCGGGAAAGGGATTGTCATTTTTAATAAAACCGGTTTCCCTACTTTCGACATATTCCCGACGCTTAAACGGCTGTTAAGACGATTATTATATTTTCTTTATATAGGTAGTGTATCTATAAAATACGAACAGATGTTAGGTAAGTACATATTTATATTTAATTAAAAAAGTATTATACTAGAGATCATAAAAATATTGTTATTCTTTTTTACGTCGACACTCGTTATACAGAAACAAACAAACATAAAAAAAGTTAATTTGGATATATGCGCACGTACAATCAAGGAAATTATTCTATTTCTTTTTCGAAACGTTTCAGTAATAAATAATAATAAATTCAATTTACAAATTGCATTATAATTGTGTACTAGGAAGATTAATGGTAACGAAAAATTTGATTTAGTAAAATATAGTCCACTAACAAAAACGATTATAATTAAATTACTCGAAGAAGGAAGAACTGTCTAACATTAAAATATTACTGACAAGAAGTTGTATTTTAACAAATAGTTGTATTATAATCAATACTTAACCAAGATGTAAATTATGCAAATACTTCGGAAATTCAAGGAAACCTATGTCTAAAGTTTATAAATGATAATAATATGAATTATGATTTTATAGCAGACGATATTTAATGCTATATATTAAGTATTCGGTATAAAGTACAAACATATTTTATACAAAGGGCATTATGTCAGATCTGAAAAGTCTGTAGTAAAATCTCGAGAAATATTTTTTACAATTATAATATGAACACACACAATTTCAATATTATCCTGCATAATTTAAATGATATTTTTTTTTTTATAAAATTAAATTTAAATGGTCACGTTTATTGAGAAGAATACATTTTTAACTATCTTGGGCGTTTGAAATTATTTTTAACTGATAAAATTGTATTGTCTTTATTAAATCTCCTAGAATTTTTTGTTAGAAATGCCAAACATCACGCGAGTACAAAACAATGGAATAAGTATGAGTTTTTACATAAATTTCAGTCCAATAATATTATAAAACACACCACATGATTTTTGCTGATGAAAATTACATTAAAACATGACGGGTTGTATAACTCAAACTGAACATTGTTTGAGATTGATTTATTATGTAGACAACCAAAAACAACTAATTAATGGGACGCCAATGTAAGAACAAAACCGTCTGAGGAAGTGATTATTTCTTGCAAACAAAAGGACCAGGTGAGTGCCGTCAACTCATCGGGTAAAACGCACATTTCGCGAATATTGTTTATAATCTCAAATAATAATTATATAATATATACAATATATTCCATGCATGTAACAGCATACAATAGCGTAATTTAAGTGCAACGTATGTACACACGACAGTCGTCTGCATTGTTATAATAATATATTGATAACTAATTATTATAGAACGAACTCAATTATTGTATTATTCGGAATACTGATTGATCTTTATCAAATCAATAAAGGTAATTTATGGTTCATGTTTTTCAAATGTCTTGATGTATGTATTGCTCGTTATCTGTCATTATAATAGATTTCTATATGGCTGTTGCTTTGTTATATCTTTAAATTGTAATAATCCTCTGAAATATTCAGATAAATTGAATAATAATAATAATAATATAATAATAATAATAATAATAATAATAATAATAATTTGAATATTGGATTTAAATATAGTGCATGTTCATATAAATTCTTCAAATATAATTATTTATAATTTAGTTCCTTAATCAGTTAAAGTTTGTAAACTATCAATAATTAAAAGTGTGCTCGCGTTCAAACTTCCTTAGAGTTTTGCAAGAAAATATGATTAAATTAAATTTATTAATCCATTAAATACAGGCAAAGTCAATTTTAGAACCTTACATTTTAACCTAGGATAAATAAATTAATGTTTTACGTCTTATAATTATATTATTTTTGCATGCAATTAGTCTTATTTGTGGTCAGAATACGTAGTCAGCAGATTGCAAATTATCTAATCCTAAATATATCACGATATGATAAATACTGTCACATTGATAATTAGTACAATACAAAATTAATATATTAATATATATTAACTTTCATTTAAAATAGCAATAACCCAGAATATGTTTACTATAATTGACTGATTATTGTGAGTAAACGATAAACGTAGGTACATAAGAAAACTGAATACAAGACCCAATTTTAACGTATACATAATTCGAGACTGTTTCATAATATTATATAGCTAAAATTTAAAGCTCGACTAAATTAATCGAGTCAAATCTTATTTTAATTCAATACGAGTTTTGCAGTCGAAACAATGCAGGTTGCTTAAATCAAAATCTAATTCAAAACAAATGTCTCACATCGCATACTATATAGTGTTTTCGACTGCGATTTACATGGTGACCGAATTACATCAAAGTCGGTACATCCTAATGAAAATACGTCCCTTGTAAATTGATTACGAAACAAGAAAGTGTACGGTATTTCAAATGCAAAGGGATTCAAATTGGGAAACAAATAAGCCGAATACATTATCTTGATTAAACGAACAAACAAAAAAATAAATAAATAAAAACAATTAAAAATATTTAACCGGTGTAGGAGTGTGTTTTTAACGTTATATTATTGTTATCCACATCAATATACAACCACTTATAAAAATAAATCTTAAAAGAATAATACACGATGTTAAATAAAGAGTTCCCATAGTGAAATTTATTAACTTATGACAGCCATAAAATACGGTTGTAATATTATGCTAATATAAGTGGTCAAGATCATTTTGAAATAGTGAATAATATGTTATTCATGAACACAAAATATTAATGAGTATTAATGAATAATAAAAAATAATATATTATTTTCATTTTTTTTTTTTTTTTTACCTCTTTTACTATTTTTTAGGCTCTTTTTATGAGTATTGCACATGGTTTAATAATTAAAATTATAACGTTTCATAATATTATATCTATATTGAACATCGAACAGACATCGACTTAATATTATTTGATAATAAAGCTATAATTAATATCAACGCAAGTTTTATTTTGGAATTACATCGTTATGATATTATTAATTGTTTTAATTAAAACAAAACTGTAATTAGCTCGGGTACGAGAACAATATTCAAACCATGTACAAAGACTGCTGCATTTATTTTTTAATTAGATTTACTATTTGTGTATAATCTTAAGGCACATTATTTAAATGGATTATCGGATGATAATAAACTTTGGGTTTCTTTTTAATCTCCAATGTTTATATATAATATATATTATAGGTACCTTAAACTATAAATTATACAGTTTACATTTCTTTTACTCTAAAATATTATCCTAAATAATTATAGTCTGAACGATGTATATCATTTTACGACCGTATTTTTTTATACCCTACTTTAATTGGTTTGTAAAATCAATATCTATATAAATTATAAAAGTCTACAATATGGCCATAGTTATAATAATGGTTATTTGCAGAAAATTATATCATCTGTTGGAGATAAATTTTATGTTAACTTTACAAATATTAATATTAAAACTATATAACAAAGTACTAAATATATTTTATATTTCACATTCCTAAATATTCGAGTATTAAAGAAACTTAAAAATAATGTTACTATAAATAGAGTAAGGAGCATCGGAAACGTCATTAATACTAAAGCCAAAAATTGAACCACTGTCTACTCAAGTATAATTAATAATAATTACAGTTAGGATAATTAAAAAAATAGCAGGAGCTTTATTTTTGATTCAAATGATTTTAAAGTACATTTATTAGAATTAAAAAGATAGAAGTTTATTTCTGTAAACTTTTAGTTCTTTCGAAAACAAAAAATAATTATAATCTTTACGGGATTTAATTAAATTAAAGCTATGTAAATTTTAAGACATAAGACAGTTCTATTTAATTGAACGTTTATTTCTGTTCTTTTCAAAAAATAAAAAAATATTCAGCTAGCTATTGAAAATTTCATTAACTTAATTTAAATATAATTAATTTATATTTTAAAATATTTTTTATGTTTAACTAAAAATATAACATTCTATACAAGAAAATAATCATTAACAAAGTGCGTTAAATTTATTAAACATTTAAAATACAAAAATTGTATAACGCGCTGGATAAAGATAATTATTTATTACCTATAAAAATTATTGTAATTAATTAAACATAAAGGTTCACGTTTATTAAACAATTTAATTGAAAACTATTGATTACAATAAATTGATGTGTCGTCTGAAGTTATTTTGCGATAGAATAAATTTGCTTAGTGTAATTAATATTTTGATATAGGAGAACGCGAGTGTAATAATATAATTGAAATGTTAACATCTTGATTGGATTTAATTAAACTATATAGTTTAAACAATAGTGTATTATTTAGGTTAATGTAATGCATCTCTATAATAAAACATATAAAACATGTATTATAAAATAAAAACAATACTCGTTCAATTAGTTGCACAATAATAATAACACCTTTACATTTTTATACTTGGTTAAACTAAAATCAGCAGGACAAAAAATGTTCAAGTGTTAAAGTTTTATTCTTTAATACTGAATTTATTTGAATTCTGATTTTTTAAAATGTCATATATTATGCTTATTGTTATACTACCACATTTATGGTGAAGTATTTTTGGTTATAAAAAATGATTTTTTTTTTTAAATTAAAACAACCATTTTATACAGTATATTTTTTTGCTTTGGAATATTGACCCTTTTATATCAAAATTTTAACGAGAAGTTTCTAGGTAATTAATTATTACATACTAATTTTAATATTCCTTAATAATTATCATTTTACATAGAAAATATAAAAATATTTTATACTTAGTTAGTTAATTAAATATAATTAGATGATTTATAAACTATGAAATGTTTATACATTAATACCAATTACTGTAATGGTAAAATCATCACGACCCATATTATATCAAATGAAATGTATATTAGTTGTATAAGCTGTTATCTTTGAAACATTAACTTTAAATTTTATTTGTCCTGTATAATATGTTGATTCTCATTTAAAAAATAATAACATATTTTGCTACAAGATAAAAAAGGTGTAATAAAATCTACGTGCCTACTAATTAAAAAATATATCAAATTTAATTACTTGACGCAAAAAATAAAATTTTGCAGAAAGTGTTACTAAATCATATGACCAACCCACAAAAAGATTTAGCTTAATACTTGGGTGTGCACCTTGACTCGTTCCTGAATTAAAAACATAATGCTAGCCATTAAAGTTGCCAAAAATCAAAAAAAAAAAAAATACGCAAGTTATATTGGCTAGTTGGAAGACATTCTACACTTTACCTGGCAAACAAATGGTTTCTATATGTAGCTATCATAAAACCGATTTGGACTTATTACGTACAATTGTGGGAATGTGCCAGCAAATCTAACAGCGAAGACATTCAACATTGTCAAAACACTGCCCTTCCTACTATTGTTGGAGTATACTAATTCGACTGGAATGAACTTCAATGAAGTAATGCACCGAAATTTGAAGATATCATCAATTAAGGAAAAAAAAAACAAAAAGTTTTTCCAAGCCAACGCAACTCCTAAACAACTTCTTGAAAGCTAGTAAGACATAAGGTTTCAATTATACGCCGGAAACAGTATGATTTAATTTAAGTGATTTAGGCTAAGGAATGGTGGTACTCGAATTAAGTTATAATCCTTAATATACTCATATATTCATATAATATATATATATATACTATATACTATTTATTGATTATCATGTATTTATCAATTATGTATTGTATTTAGAAATATATAACTAAAATTTCTGGCCGCTTAAAAAAAATAAGTATACCTACGTATTATTATTATATAAACATTCAAAAAATTAAAATTTCATTAACTTTTTATTTATTAAATAGAGAAAGAGGCGAACACAATATTGAAGAATCATCCTATCCAATTATCTTTTCATTAAAAAAAAATAAAATTCTCATATAATATAGAATTGATTAACTAGCGATCAACTAGGAAATGTTTTACTAAAACTTTCAATGTATCTGTATATCGATAAAAATTAAAATGTTGATAATAAATCAGTAAAAATTGAATAAATATCAGAATTGAAAATAAATAATAAAGTATTTGCCCTATGATATTATGTATGTAAAATAAAACTTTGAGCGTATAATGTTTAATGTGGATTAACATAATTTGTCAAAGTTTATTGATTAAGGCCAACAAACTTGGCTTGTTGTATAAATGTATATGCGCTTATTTTGAAATATCCACAGATACAAATAAAACAGTAGCCAAACGTATATAAATAAACGTCAATTAGCATATTAATCTTATTATAATTATAATTTATTATAATGAGAGCAAATAAGTGTAATGGCAACGTTGAATAAAAGTATGAAATCATATTCCCATAAAATATTTATGATACTTTTTGAAAATTGCATTAATTTTCTACCTTCTAGTGCCTAATTTTTCTAACAAATTCATGGTTTACAATTCAACCTTGAATATCATACATGATACCACCGCCTTGCAGCATAGACTTGTATAATATTATCTATACACCAATTGGTCATTGTCGATGTTATAGATAATATGATTATGTAATCATTTTTTTAAGTATATATTTTTATATAAATGTGGATTAATACTTTCGTAGTAAAACCGGAATAATGTGGTTTTTGTTATGAATTTTAAAAAAAGCCTCTGGTTAACCACGGTGTTTTTTATTTTAAATTTTAATTTCTCTACCCACTCTAACAACCCTTTAGTAATAAAAGTAATAATAATAAAAAAAAATCCTTTCAACTACTTTTTAATGAGACCAGACACAAGGGAAAGAGATATAAAAACAGTGTTGTTTTTTATCCCCATTCCACTGTATAAGTGGCTCAGACTTACAAACAAGTTTAATGCGGAAACTTGGAGCTTTATGTTATTCATTAATATTATTTTTTTATTTTAATTTTCTCGTTCAATCGATTTAAACGGCATAACAACCGGAATTATGGAAATCAACGTAATTACGGACTACTCAGTGAAATGTCAGAGTTGGGATCGGGCGGACTTATGATTTATACGATTGATTGGTTTGTCCATTAATTATTAAAATAACATTTTCGCATTCGTTGAGGAACCAGTCATTCGCAATTAAGGAACGAACCAACACTGCACCACCACCCTCGTACCATCAATTGTTTTCTAATCGTTAATAATAAAATATTCGTCTGCTATATTCATACGCAAAATGGATCGCATGGTTGTACGAACAAAATTTAAATACTTGCAATTATCCCAACAGCAAATGTTAGAAATTTAACATAATATGAAATAATAGAGTGCAAATCGAGTACATTAATAACATGATAATAATATATAATAAAACAATAATAGTGTTGAAGTAAAATGTATATAATTATAAGTTACACGATGTTACCTAAAGACATGACATAACGATGACTAGTATAAAGTCAATAATATTATGTAACAAGTATAACAATATAAAAAAATTAATTTCGCTGCGTATTTCAAATAATAAGTTGCTGAATTTTTTAGTTATAGACAATACATTACATAGTTTCGTTGTACAACTAATTTATATATTTAACATAATTTATTTATGATTATCGTATAACAATGTGAACCATTTTGAATTTTTTAATATGCTATTATTTTTAAGCACTTCAAAATTACATTATTATATGTATAAGTTAAAAAAGTTTTTTTTTTTTAAATCCTCTCGTTATATTGTATTATTATATATATATTTTAATTTCTGTTTATTCTTTCACAATTTAATATTATACATTAAAATTTTGAAATAATACTAAGCTAAAATAATAGTTATTATATTTCCTTGAGTTTGTATTCCCAATAATTTATTCACAATTGCATAATATCCTGTTCAACTATAAACATGGTAAGTATTTTAAAAATAGTTAAGTATATTCGCATGTCAGTCACAAATCTGATTACGCGCAAGTGCGATTAAAGTACTCACTGTGCTATTTTATTTTTAAATTGAAATGTATTATTGAACAGAGTAGAAGAACAAATGCCAAACCAAAAGTTGTCAATCTTCATTTGTAATTTTATTACTTTTCGAATAGTTCGTGTAAAACAAACGTTAATATAATATTTTCTACTTTCAAAGAACTATCTTGGAAGTTAAAAACTGTTTAATTTAAACTTCTAAATTATTAATCGAGTTTGATTATATGTTCACCGTGTACCTACCTACTATTATTCAAGCACATCGATTTTGTGGATACCTACTATTAATTTTAAAGACGTCAATGTTATCCTTAATGAAAAATTGTACACAATCAAATTATGTTTTTAGTAAAATGTGAAGTCATTAGATGGATAAAATATAATTATGGGTAAATTATCATGATCAAAAGGAAGTTCTTATAAATAGAAATACCAGCAATTTAAAAGTAATCTGTTGTGTAAATTGGTTTTACTTTGTAATTTTGAATTACCTAATTATTCCATAGGGAACGCCTTAATTACATATAGACAAGTTAAAAATTTACTTAATATAAAGCATTAACGATTGCTGTACCTAGCATGGGTTCCGATGCATAACCCGGATTACAAAGAAATGTAGCCAATATAAAATAAGGTTAATATTATAATCATCAGTAATTTCGTATTGAAATTAACCATAAAATATTGAATTTATTTTTAATATGGTTATGTTTTAATAGGTTTTTTTTTGGGGGGGGGGGTGACAATTAACATATTAATATTTTAAATTTCTATCATTACACCAATTTAATAAATACAAAAATATTAAAATTAATATATAGTAAAATATTTTTATTTTGTTTATCGAATATAAGTAGGTGTATTATAGAATATATTAAATAACTATATCAAAAATCATTAAACTCATTAGGTGCCTAAAAAAATTTTCTATATTATATTTAATTTTAAAAATGTAAGAAATGTGAATTTTGTACAATGTATTATGGAAATTTCAATCTCTGCTGAATATATTATAGAAATAAGAAAATGAATTACAAAAGTATAATATTAGTTCTCGTTTTTTCTTTAAAATAATTTAATTTCTTATTTGAAAAAATAACCTTATTTTTTAGAATTCTAAAATAAAAACATGAATAAACTATTATTCAATTAAAGTTCACAGCAACGGTTTAGATGAAAAGTAAAGTGGTCCGCGCACTCAATTCAATTATAGAAATGCAATTATATACAGAGTTTCGTTGTTTGTATACTTGACAATCTTTATAAAAAAATAAATAAAAAATACTTTAAATTTATCAACTATAATAAATATGATACATTTTTATTTTTATTGAAACTTGAAAACATCTCATCGATCTAAAACATTTATACATTATACTGCTTGGTAAAATTATAATATTATCATACTATAGAAATCATGTAATTTAATAATATCTTTAAAAACGAAGTAAGTCACCCTACTGTAAAGTACTGATGTGCTCAAACATAAAATATATCAAATTTAATTTAGGTATTATTATACTATTTATATTTTAAAAATAAAAATGAAATCCCAAACTTTAGTACCTATATTATTGAGGTATGAATATGCAAAAATTGTCGTAAAAGACAACGTGTCGAATATTTTTGAAAATCTACATTAAACGCTTGTCCAACAGTCTTGTATGATACTCAACGGCTGTCAAACAAAGTTTACTTCTCAATCTTGTCTATTTCTTGTGACATATATTGTTTCACTACTTAGGACTTACGTAGTCACGCATGCGCTTTGAACGAAATGTATTTTTTTTCGTTCCACCAATCTAACGTGTATTGACACGTCGACTGGGATATTTTAAATATTCTCAACATCTATTTTACGATAATCAAATAAAATTGTATAGACATTATGGACGATGTCGCCATCATTAAATTACCGATGGAATAAAGTAAGAGAGTTTTTATCTAGGTTAAATTTGGAACTATGTATTTCGTTCGTTGATCAAAATATTCGAACGTATCAAAAAAACTATAAGGCCTTGCATTTTGAAAGATTTATAACATGCTGATAAATAATTGAAAACCTAAAATACTATAATTGAGTAATTAGTTAATTTTTTTTCCCAATGACAACGTCATACCAGCGAAATATTTAAAAAATATATAATATATTCTATTACTTATTATGTACTGTATTTAATCCTGTTTTAAATACAGCACAATATTCATGTTTTCTTATATATTAAATTATAAATTAGACTAATATTTTAAGTGGTTTTATACTTTAGTGCTGCAACTCATATTTTATATAAAAACAAAAAATTAAAACAATGAACACTTTAAGTTAACTTTTAGTTAACATACAATTACAAATTAACTTGAGTGTGTTAATGTCACTATATAAAATGATTTTCTATTTGTTTTTGTTGAATATTTAACAGTTAGTAGTTAGAATAATAAATTGTGTGCACAGAAAAGGAAAAAACTTACGTTCCCCTTACTAATAAATAAGCTCCAATTAATGTGTTAGCACTAGTGTACGTGACATTTTTAAAATCCAACTTCTGTTCTATAGGACCGTATAATATACAACACATAATTTATTTACAAAATAAAAAAAAAAGTTCAATTACTTAACATGATACACATTTTATAGTATTTTAAATTTGTACTTAAAGTTTATTGTTAGGTTTAGTAGGATAACAGATAACTTGAAATAAATATATACAGGTATATGCCTACGTATTATGTTCATACATTCAACTTACCATTTAAGTATTTAACTTATACGTAAACCCTATAAAAAAATCAAATTATTTTTACCATATTTAAAGCTATATCATTCTAAATTACTGAATATTCATAAGTAACCAATTTTATTAAAACGCACAGTGAATTCTTTGAGTTAAATAAATACTAACTGTACTACACTTTTGCACGTGTATGTGGTCACTAGAAATTCTATTATAATATAGTTCTAAAATCAAACGGTGATTCATTGATTCATTATGTCATAATTATAACTAATTCCAGTTCCAAACTGAATAATTATTGAATACGTTTGTAATAATAATACGTTATATCTTTCAGATTTTCAACTATAGAATACTCTACCAGTTCTAATAGTTCATCTAAAAATGAAGTCCTGACATGCATTTTCGAAATAATATACCTACTTAAAACTCAAAACAGTGCTATTGATGATGTGTAACTATATAGTTGTAACAACCACTTATTAACTTGACGTCGATGCATTAAGTATGAAAGATCAAGGTGGATTTTTTAATTTTAATAGACTATAGAACTACCAGACACCAGTAAAGAGTCATTATCAGAAAATTTATTCAAGTAATAAAATTATATTATGAACACTGAGTCCTGAGATTATAGATTCACTTGTGTAAACATATAAGCTGATGTTCATTATACAAGAGACATGGCATTCTCGAAAACGATTTGAGCGTGGAGGTATGCAGGCTGTATATGGTTTAAAATTCATTAAAAAGGTATGTAATTGTATAACAGTTTTAAAAAGTTTATAAAAAAGATTTTAATTCACCAAAAAGTCTGTACTCAAAAAATAACTCATATTATGTCGCACATTTCAGTGTTATTGAAATAAATCTTGGAAACGTATTTAATAATAATCAGCAGTTTCAACTTAAAAAATAAGTAGTAAAAGTTGTCTCGGTAGTCAAAGATCTGCATACCTATCTTGTAGTAAAATATAATATTTGTTACTTATTTAGTATTCATACTATACAGGATGATCGATTTAACGTAAGATACTTAATTTTATGAGTGTCTTACTTTAAATGGATCACTCCGTTTATAGGGACGTTTTATACCTTGTTATTAAATATCGACCACTGAGTGATTACTATCACCCTAGAACGTTCACCGAACGGTTCAGTGTCTACCATTGTTGCAGTGACAAAGCTCGTAAGCCGTCAACATAAAGACGCATCAGCGTGTTTAGCCATGTAAAACTTTGTTACAAATTATTTTTAGAATCTAATAAATACAGCAAAGATTCTCACGTATTTGCATATTTTTTCTGATTAATATAATATTTTACGCCACATAGTTTCTATGCAGCGTACAAAATATATTATACAACTTACGACTTAATCGTTGTTAAAATATCCAACATTTTTTTGTAAATTATTCAACAATAATTTATGTTTTTAGATCATAATTTTGTGTTTCAAAAAACATATTATTTTAATATAATGTAGAAAATAACGTACTTAAGTATTTTCATCAGCCAGTGCACACAATTCGTTTGATTCCATTGTGAGTCGATCATTAATTTTATAAAGATAAAAGCTTTATGATCAATAGATAATTATTTAGATTATGGTATACTATAGCTGTTCGTTTGTAGAGTGCAACGCAAATTAAATCTATTAACCACTAGTTTATTACAGGTGTTTTTATTACGTGTAATTTAATGTAGATAATACACTATAATACGGGACAACCATGCATTATGTTTTATAGTGTAATAGTAGTAGAACCTATAATAAATTTTATTTTTTTAGTGCATATTTAATAGGATATTGAGAATTTTAAACACATATGCACATGTTTTAAAATGCAGTTTTAATAATTTTTAGTACACGAAAGTCCTTGCTGTATACATTAATAAACACGCTCGCACAGCCGACAGAGCGCGCGATAACTAATGTCGAAGCAACCGCCAACTGAATGTACAATATACAATAGTCCCCAACGGAGATTTTTACGGGAAGAGGAAAACAAGAAAAACAAAACACCGTTAATTATTACACGTGGTCTATTTTAATTTTTATTGTTGTGTAATAATATAAAATATAATAAGTACTAATGGCGTAAAATCATATTTTTAAAGTACAATTTAAGTATTCATCGTGTATATCGTGGTGCTATTATAAATTATATTATATTATTGTATTGTAATTATTTATAAACGAAAATACGATGCAATATTATTAATATGAGGACAAAGGACATATTCACTGACCTGGAATTTTGGCAAAAAAAATGTATAAACAACATAATATAGTTGGGTTTTATAATTTTATAAAATTTTATTTCACATTTTAGTCTTATAACGTTTTTGTTTTAGGTTTTAAGGTTATGACCAAAAAATACTAAACAACTTAAGCGATAAGTAGTTTCACAGTATAAATTGTCTTCTATCCTTTGAATCATCTGAATCCAAATTCGATTAGATAACTATTATAATGTAAGACAATGGTAAATAGCTGTGCGTTACAATTTAAAATTCTTTACTCTCACAGTTTCATAGCATAATAATATGTCTGCATGCATAATATATATTATGAATTTTACTCCGTTCTTAGGTATTTAATAATACCACGACTATTTTTAATATAAAATGTTAAATTATTGTTTCTCTAGAGCTATATAAGTTTATATTACAAATTCTAATTTATTTGAAAATCAATAAAAATTCGGTCCTATTAAATCTAATTTACATATAATTATACACCTACATTTTAAGTTATGTCTTATGAATAAATAAATTTTAATATTTATCACGGCATCATTTAATCAATATCATAATGTATTAACATTATTTTATTATTGTTAACTCATCTGTGTAATTAAACAATAAATATTAAAAATTATAATGTAAAATGTTACTAAAAAGTTTTAATAAATAAATTATTAATAAGTTATTTATTTTACATTTTCAATACATAAAAGGTTTTTTTTTTTAATATTTGAACTATTATATTTGCATTTTACCGAGAAAATAAATTAAATTTCTCACGATGACTGTAATATTAACAAAAAATTATTTCCTATTGAAAATTCATATTTGTTTTAAATTTATTTTTATTGTGATGTTTTTTAACGTGTCTACCATGAAATACTTTAAAATATAATGAATAATATTTTAATGAATACAACAATATTAAATATGATAATTATTAAAATTTTTACAATATAAATTATTAACAAAATAAATTTGTGTTATTGTTTATTTTACTTGGCTTATGAAACTCATCTATTATTATAAACCTTAATATAACTGTACATCACTAAAATAATGTGATATTATAAGTCATGTATAATGAATACGATTAATTAATAATTATTTATTTATTTCACGCCTTAATATGACATTACGTTTTTAACACAAAACATGTAATTAGCTGACAAAATTTGGTTTCAAAATGTTGTCAAGTGACCATGACCGTTCCGGAATGATAATAGTGACCTTGACGTTGACTGGCTTTGATTGATTGAGAGAGAGAGAATGTCTGAAAAGAAGATTGATGTAACCAGTAGCCACCGGAGTCTGTTCAGAAAAAGAATATTAATAAAAGAAGAGAGGTTCGGGGGAAGACAAAAAAATAATATATATATAAATAAAAATAAAAATACTCGTCGAAGTACATAGACGCTATGCTCCTGTATAGCGCCTGTTAATAAGAATTTCTAATCTAAAATTCCCTAGGGTCCTTTATCTCGTGTTTATTCTAGAAAATCATTAATTCTCACCTGTCTCGTTAAATTTTACGGCAAAACACGTTGACTGTTTACGCCCAAACAAATTTACCGATATTATATTATTATATATACAGGTAGGTACGCGCAAACACTATACACACACGAAACACAATAATATAACGATAAGAATACAAACTCGTGCGGGGGAACAGAAGTTGTTGGTGTTACCAGGTAGGTATAATATCGATGTTACAATAATAATAATAATAATAATAAATAGGTAGTGTTCTAACGAGAATAATGAACTCACGAATAATGTGGATAAATAATACTGTGAAAATAACATAAAGCAGCCTCCGATGTGACGCTGTACACAAATCTCATCACTATTTCGTGTACATAGATTACATTATGCATCCGAATAGGTATATTTTATAATATGTACACGGGCTCAACAGTCACAGACTCGTGTATATATTGTAGTGACTAATGCATAATGTTTGACCTCTACAACGGCGCAGGTATTATAGATGGATATTTTTTTTTATTTTAAGAGTTGGGAAGAGGGGCGTTGAACCTAAACACTGGACGGGTGTAAACAACGAAACAATAGAGGAAAATGGGTTTAATAGGCAGTAAACTGAGAACATAAACGGTATGCAAGGACACTTGAAGTTTATTTTTCGAAGAAATTCTACGAGCGCGCACTTCTCGACGGTCGACGGACAGCCGCGCGCTGTTTATATAAAAATAAATTACGCAAATAAATAAATAATGTTGGACGTAAACAAGCCCCATTATAAAAAGTGTGCAGCTATTAACGCGGAAACGCGTTTCATATAAATATGACATTATGACGTATTGTGTTCTAAGCGTTATCCGACGACAATATTATTCGATCAGAAAACATTTTTGAGCTTTTTAAAAAAGTCCATTTTAAGATATCGACCACTCTTAATATTTTAACGCCAATCGGATACGGTGTATATAGACATTGATAAAAACGGAAGGTCAAAAGATATTTCGTTTTCGTTTTTAATATACACTTATAAGGCGGGTACTACGCTTATTTTTACGGCGATAAATATATAAAATAAAATGTGTAATAATATCGCGATATAATTATTATAATACGATTGGAATAGTACCCGTGTGCGGTTTGTATAGTACGTTGTCCGTATAACAGACGGGCGCGAGACGACTATATTTTTGGTACACAAATACTGTCGAGACGGCGAACGGTTATTTATAAAGCGCGTTCTTGTACCTTTTTGATAATAGTAAGAAAATAATTCCCAAGACATTTGAATCCGTTTTACGTTTTCTATTATTTTAGCGATTTCGAGTGCGGGCAGAGGAACGTTGAACTACTTGCCGTCTAAAAACCTTACTAGTTTATCTGACACGAACACGTAGTACAACACAGAGAACTTTATACGGATAAAATATGCGTATACGTAACGATTTTAAACGATCAATGAGAAAAATAATAATTCAAATGTTTCTCGTGGTGTAGTACGTATATGACTCCATAAATTTATAGGCAAAAGTTTTTGTTGTTTTATTATTACATAATTTTGTTATCTGCCAAAATGCACGTTATACTGTTGCGCGCTTGACTTGTTTTAGTTTTCATAATATTCGTACCAATAAATTGTATTAAGCACCAAACAATGATAATTTTCATAATCAACATTCAGAAGCGTTAAAATGTTATACACAATAAAGGAAGCCATCAATAAAAACGTGATATTTTAATGTCTGGGCATATAATTATTTTAACTTTATTGCTGTACCAACCTGTACGATAAACTAATATGTTTTATCCTTATACTAATTTGATATACCTATAGATAAATTTTAAAATATCACATAAATGTTCTAATTAGGATTCTGATGGTGTTTTTACAACTTATATATCTTTTGCCCACGAGAAACAAATAAACCAGGAAAAACATAATATTAAGATTAGGTGAAGAACCAGTTTTGTTTTAATACATTTCTGAATTGAAGCGTAAAAATAACAATTTAATATAACAAAAAAACGATTTGGAATCCAACAATCTCTGACAGGTTTTTCTTATTTATTATATTCCTTCCCAGTTTTTTTTTTTTGCTTTTTGAGTCACTCGTAAATTTATTGACTTTGAAAATTAAAATAATTAATAACAAATTATAAATATGTAAATGCTATGGATATTCTATTATTCGGTAGGTGTATTTAAAACATTTAAATTTATACGCGATCGTAAAGTTATTTTTTCGTTTTTATGAATTACTTCTATAGCATTTCGATGTATTGTACCTACATACAATAAATTATTGATGGTATATGATTATTATAATTTGTAATATTTGACTAGAAAACTTGAGTATATCAAAATGCAAAAAATAATATTGTTAGGAAACATTTTAGTTTTGACTATATTTATTTTGTCTATTTATATTATGAGTATTGCTCCTTATTTTTTTTTTTTTTTTAGTTATATTTATACACTAACGTAAATATTTTTTTATAAAATTTAATATTTGTATACACATACATTTTTTTTTTATATATAATATAATATATTATTTATTTATTTATTATTTTTTATTTTAATCTACCTCCTCCATTGATAATGTGTACATCACTGTTTAAAGAAATATTATGAACGATGGTTTCAAAATGATGTTATGTCGATGGAAATTTTCATTGAAACATATTTCATTCAAATTCAAAGACAATTTAATATAATAAGAAACAAAAACAGTTGCAGTACTTACGTATAATAAACGTCTCTTGAAATAAACGTATTTTTTTGTAGATGTGACTGATTTATCAATTTGTTTTTATCGTTTTATATATTTTAGTATTTAGCACAAGTATCTATTGATGGAAAAAAAACAAGCTGTGTACAATTTTTTTGAAGTTTCGTCGAATACATTGTCGTACGTTGAAAAATCGTAAATCGTTTGAGTATACCTGTCTTATGATACCTAATAGAGTATGGCCACAACCGATTCTGTAATATAAAAAATGAAAAATAAAAAATCAGGATAAATAATGGTTCGCAACTTGTTTAGCTTGTGACATGTAAACACTATAACATGTATATATTTTTATCAGCCACGAAAATATAAAAGGTTCGTGTAGAAGAAGCAGTATATTATGTGCGAGCACAAATCCAATTAGGCACAGCTCAAAAGCGTCAGAATATAAGAAGAATAATCTACATTAAATTGTACTTATATCCATGAAATAAAATGTTCTACACAACGGTGCGCCATTTATATCACTGTCATAATTGATCACTGTCACACCGTGTTCACTGAACCGTAAAAAATTGCATTAAATATTTAAGAAATTTAAACTTACTGATAATCAAATTCCTGTAGATTTTGAAATATATAGTATAAAAAGTCCTGCTGAACTAGTGTAACTACGAAACGGGTGTCTATCACTATTTTGTTTCAACCGCAACATAATATTTTGCAAAAAGTTGGCATGTCCACCTAGTAAGTACATCTAGTAGGCAGTAGCTAATAGCTATTTTATCATTTTGAAATAAATATTTTTTAATTATCAAGTGTTTTATACTTTAAACTTAGTGTAGGAAAAATAACCTAACATTTTTGGCGATAAATTTTAATTTTTAACGTTTTTTTAGTAAATCCAACTGGGAACTAAAATATAATAATATAATTACGATGCAAGTAATTTTTCTTTTTTTTTTTCATAAATGAATTATGTACACAAATTATTTTCATTATTTTTATTACAAATTTACAGGAACATAAAATATAATTTTTGTTCAGTAATTACTGACGGAATAATACTTATTAGTTTAATATATGGGTACCCATCATTTTTCATTATTAATAACGCTTGTAACGATGAATTCCATTTTAATTATAAAAAAAAAACGTTGTGGTTTTTATCAGCATTGACTTGTTTATTAAATTTCAATATTAATTTAAAAAGAAAGTTATAAATTCAAAGAGATAATAATCAGTTATTAATGATCGTCATAAATTATATTATATTATTATTACTATTATTATTATTATTAACATGAATGTAAACTGTTATTAATAGAAATAATATTTATTGTGAGGTACTTATTAACGTTATTAGGCAATCCTGTGCATCGAAGAATTAGATAAGTACATTTTGGGCTTAAGTGATAAACAATAATAATGAGTAAACAATGTATATAATAGGTGTCGTGATTTTTTGTTTTTAATTGATAATAATACTCTAAATGTGTACTTTTTGTTATTTGAAAATTATTTCAACTCCATTGCACTATGTGAGCATCACTGAGCAACGGCCTTTTGATTTAAAACCGGACAATTAATTTATTGTATAGTTACCACATTTTCAACGCATTATTCCGTTTTACATTTTTACCTATACATATTTGTTACTACCGAGCACCGAATAGAAATAAACAATAAACAAACCAGTTTGAAATTAAACGTTTCATTGTCAGTCTGTGCATGTGTTATATTACATGGTATGCAGCCGTGTAGGTGTATAACATGATAATATTTAAAAATGAAAAATGTAACTTTTCGTCTAATCACAAATGACGATAATGACAGTAGCCATTATGAACGTGGGCGTGACTTGTACTTCAATATTAGTAGGGTTGTTGTTGAAACTGGTTATTATTTGGCTTTTATAAATAGTTTAAACATCACATTTACTTTGGCTTTTTATTCGTTTGTATTTTGTACCTACTGTACAATTTAAAAACCCTTATTTTGAGACCACCATTAGACGAAGACGGTTACCTATACAATTATATATCATTATATCGTACAGATAAAAGCAAACGTTTGTTTTTACAGGTTTTATTTGTATTTACATCAATTGGTGATAAAAGCTAATAGCATTATATGTTATGATCTTGGCAGGAACTGTAGGATTTTGTAGCTTATTAACTGACACAATATTATTATGGAAATCAAGATTTTATTCTTCAAAAAGGTTTTGTATAATACCGAGTAATTATTAAAACGGTATGGTTCGACAAAAATATAAGAGTTCGAATAACAATCAAAGATACCATTATTATACCTTATTTATACAAATATTATACAGTTACTTACAGTGGTAACAAAACCGTTACGACTGACATGAGCAATCGTTTTCCAGTTTAATATTTTTATAATAAGCCATACATAAAACCTAAACTTGTTACATACATAAATCATTTTTTAAAACTCTCTCGCGATTTTCTAGGAAATATCATTGAAATATATTATGTTATTAAAACGGAGAAAACAAGATGTATATTATATATAAATTATTAAATTTACTCTGCAATAGTGTGAGACTATGAATAGTCTCTTAAATAATAAGTTTGTTATAACTTATAACTGCAGTAAACGTAGGGAGGTAAAACATTGCTTATTAGCAGTGATTACATCTCATTGTTTTTCTCTTCATCTCAATTGTATTAAACTCTGATTACCGGAATGTATGGTCGCTTTATAGTCGTAAATTTTGAACCGCTCACCACTTTGCCTCTTATTTTCTTTTGAGTCCCTCGGGAAATTGTGCGTTGTTCAATATTTATCATTTTAGATCAGTAACAATTTTTCACTCTCTACACTGCAGTGCTTATATTTTAAAACAACTTACGACTCTTTATCGTATAATTGGATCGAAAAATTACTCATAAATATCTATTTTTCTCATTTATTTTCCTTATTTTTAGTATCACATATTATTTTTAAACATAATAGTCATTTTGTTCCCAACATTTTGACTTGACATGTATCCGATGTTTTAGGTATATTTTGCATAACTAAATTAAGTTAAATGTAAACACCCGATATTAGAAATTCGATTTAATGGTTATGTATTATTATTATTATTATTTGAATTGTATTGATAATATAACTACAATTCTTGACTCAGTAATAATTATTAATTACAAATAAATTTAAGAGTCTAACTAATTGATTTTATTGTTTGGTATTCCTATTCAACAACTTCAACTTTTAATTGAATTTAATTTCTTAAAAAATAAAAAAATACATTGATAAATATGATTTTAAATAATTTAGAATGACATACTTAAATTAAATAGTTTAATTTAATATATAAATATAAAAAACAATATGGATATATTTACCAATGTACTTTATCATTAAAAACTAATACTAATACTAATCGAAACAATTTCTGTAAATTATGTGTTACTAAATTGTTAAAAAACAATGTATCAACCCGTACATTAAACTTTTGTTTTGTAGTTATTTCAATAGCTTTATTCATAGAACACTTAATTTTCAATGATGTTATTAATTATTTTTATATTAGTTTATTGTAAGTATAATCGATAACTTTATTTTCAATGTTTACTTTATTTATGAATCTGTAATTAATTTTAAATTCTAATAATTATGTATTATTCATTAACAACACTGTATTATAACAAAATAATAGTCTTACTTAAGTTTTGGCTGTAAATATTATTGAATTTTTTAAGAAAACACTTAATTTCTTCAATATTTTTATAATATTTTAGACTTTAAACAGATTACAACTCACCAGTGTAAATTGGTATTTGTGGATTTGGATTAATTTATTGTAGAATTGTACAAGTATTATATAGTGCAGTTTTGTTTTTGAATAACATATTTTTACATTATTCAATTTCAAAACTAAATAATACAATATTATAACCCATGGAATATAAAACTTTATACCTAATACCTATACTGTAAGTTTTATAAATATAATATTATGATAAAAATATCTGCGTTATAGTATAGAATAAATTACATAAAATATTATTTTAAGTTAATAATTAAAAAAAATAGGTATATATTTATATTAATAAATTTAAACAATACTCAGTATTATATTTTATGTAATTTCATCTGAAATGTAAATTTAAATAAGTTATTTATATATACAATTTGGATATTCAAATAAAATTTACTATTATTTTTCATAGAATGGCTCATAGGGTGAAACATAACGAACTGCAAAAAATGAATTGTATTATATTGTAGAAGTGTATTCATATTGTAGATTTAAAGATATTTTTGTTTGTGTTTATAAAACTATTACTTATTAAAAGCATTATTTAATATTACTATGTAGATGGTATATATATATATATATATATATATATATATTAAAAATGTAGCATTTGTAAAAGATTTGAATTTGTTAAGTCTAATTTTTTTTTTTTATCATAAATGAGTGACAACGAATTAGTTGAGATTTAAATCGCTGTACCAAATCTTTCTCAGTTCTTTTAAAATGAGATTTTCTGGAATAGTGTCAGAATTAAAAGCGAATATTCGAAGATATTAGGGAATTTTAATGGCTTGATAGTTGGAAGTGAAACGTTTACTCCGGATTTTGGTCCATTTCTTCATTAGGTTTTATTTTTAAAACGGACTGTTGGGTACGGTTTGAAACGCTAACTAGAGAATTTTTATTATATGGAATATTTAAACTTATTAAAATATTAGAAATTTTTATTGTGTTTTTTGCCACCAGCCATTGATCACCAAGGTTTTAAATTTAAAAAATGTAATTTTGTTTAACTTTAGAATATTTATAAAATAAATTATAACGATACAATCTAGAGTTTAGTTAGATCCATAAGATCCATTAGTTTTGTTTTTATATTATCCTCTACCTCTAATGTTAAATATTGGTTAAATATAATACCTAAATACTAAATAGTATGTATTAAGAAATTTTAGCGTAGTTTGGTTATTTAAAATTGACAAGTTGAACTATTTTTCGTTTTAGAGTAAATGTGGAATAAAAAAATTCTTCATTGTATTCTTTTTATTTTCTATTTTGTGTACTAGGATATATGAGGTCAAACTTATTTGGAAAGTACCTAGTAATAAGCAATTATTGAATTTTTGTGAGCCAAGTAAATTATTTTGTCATTGATGAATTTTACAACAGAATTGCCAGGGATTTTTGGTTGATCTGCTGAATATAAATTGAATAAAATAAGAGAAGCTATATGATATCTTAACTTTTAAAGGTTTCCAGAAGAAATTGGCATCAAGAATGACATTTCAAACTCTACTTAAGTTACAAAGTAACTGTGTTCGAGATGAGGTTTAAAAACAGTTAATAAGGTGCTTTTAAGTTGAAAAATAAGATTATAATGACAAATTCTGTCAAACGTTAGGGTTTTGTATGGAGAGCGGCTGAGCAGTATTAATTTAAAAATATTTAGCTATAGAATTCGTCAAACGTTTTATTTAGTTAATATTCTAATGAACATTAAAAATTGTGTATTGGTTATAAGAAAAATTTTGTTGTTTTTAACAAAGGGGATATAGATTTTAGGATTGACGTTTCACACCGTTTCGCAAAAAAAAAAAAAAAAAATACATAATTTATATTGATCAATAATATGAAGGAATATAATGTGGATTTCTTAGTATTACAGGGATTAAGATTATAACTACAATTTTCCATTACAGAAGAAAGTAAGAAAGTCTTAAGTCAGGGATTAATATTTGTGTAAAGGGTATAAGCGCTCTTTTTAGATAGTCAACGAGCTACTATAATCATAATTAAATTTAATAAACATTTTTAAGAGAAATACTTGAAATAATATCAAATCTCTCCAAATAAAATAGATATTTTGGCTAAATTAAATGGTAGGTATGAGATTATTTTTAATATACTTTTTAAATTTACTATTGATAATACCATGTTGTAGTTGAAACTCATTTGTTATAATTTGTTTGAAACCAAGTTTTATCTTTCTAAAAAATATTAATTATAAGGTTTTTGTTTTTAAGCTTTTCGGTTTGATTTAAAATAACAAACCAATTTTACTATTTTTTTTATTTGTAATTCAAAATTTCAAAATTGCATAAAATATAAATCATTCAACATTTTACAAAAATAATGTTAATAATACAAGTGAATTATAACTATGTATATGCAATATATAATTTATAAACATAGTAACAAAAATAGAGTATGAACAAACAACTTTCAAAACGAATCAAACATTTATACAACAGTGTACACAAAGCCGTTTACACAAAACTTATACCGATGCTATAGTAAATAAAATTAAAGTAATGTAAGTATAACAATTTATGCAATAAGAAAATACGTTGAATTTTACTTTGTAAATACGGTAGGGAAATACGGTAGTTTCGTTACATTGCTAAAATTTATAATTAATGTACGCACACATTGAAAATATGTTTAATATAAAATTCCATCTTTTTAATAAACCATTTATATCATTAAAACATTTTAAAATGCACATTTAATTATTATTTGAATAATACATTTGCATAATAGTATAGGCTCTTACCGGATATTATTGATCAATAATAATATACATATGATTACAATATTTTAAAGATATAAAAATATAAATAATATAATATTGACTTATTTTCGTAACAGTATAACTGCTTAAGCTTTACACTAAGCGAATAAAATAATAATAAAATAATAATTATTCATATACCTAATGGAATATATATTTTTAATTTTTTTATTTAATTTTGTAATATTTATGTATGTATGTGTTGTGTAACACAGAGAGTAGAAAAAAATGTTTTGATTTCTATGGAAGAGTTGAGTACGCATAATATGTTTACTTAATACAGTCATAAAAATAAAAGAATAATTAAAAAAATATGCTTTATGAGTGTCTGCGGTTTCATTTTGATAATATTTGATATTGAGGCATAAATCAACAGTTTATGGTTAAACAATTTTAGTTTTTTTGTTGTAATTTAAAAATTATTTATTGTAGAAAATTGAAACATTCCACTGTAACTTAAATTATTCTTTTCTGTACTCAACGAAAACATTCGGTCTAATTTTAAACTATATTGCAGTCGAAAGATTATAAAATATTTAATTTTGAAACGGCATACATACAAAAAAAAAGTCTTTTTCAGTGTCACCAACGATTAAATTCGATGCTAAACACAAGAAACCCATTAAAATTATTTGAATACAAAAACCACTAAGCTAGGGAAAATAACACCATCATCACACATTAGACAAAATAAACGAAGCCGTTTTGATTCGATTAATGAAACCTATTAGCCGCGTTAAAGAGAAACAAACAAGGTGATTTTCATGAGTCTAAAGATGATTTAAAACACCAATCAAGATACTTATTTAAGACAGTCCATTATGGATAAATAGTGTACCGAGCTTGGTTAATATGATTTGTTCTAAAATTTATAATATATTATTATATAGTGTATTATTAATATTGATCACCGATGCGGTAGGATCTCTCATCAAATGTTGGGTCTATTTTTGCGAACAATATACAACAGTTCAAATAATAAAATGTTTAATATTGAAAGTTACCTAAGAGAAAAATACATTATAAGAATAATAAAGTATTTTTTTGTACCGTATTAATATTAGTTAAACAATTCTGATGATTTGGTGTAGATTATTGTACAATACTGATCACATTTAATTTAATCATTCAAATCAAAAATAGTTACTATCCATTACAAGTGATACTGGGTTTAAATACGATCATCATGGTTAACCCACAGATTAAAATATATATGTTATATATTATTCAATTCAAAATAAACATATCAAAAAAAAAAAAAACATTACAAATTCATTTTAACGAGTTCCTAAGACAGGCAGACCCTTGTACTCCAAGTCCGACTAAATCTCCCGCCTCCCTTATGGAGGGCTATGTTTATAAAAATACTGTAATTGTTATGATTTAAATATGCATTTTTACAATTAAATATAGTATTTAGTATACACCAATTAATTATGGTTTACACGAATAAAGCGGAACACACACAATTAAAATATAAAATATTTATTGGCACTGTATATAATATAGTGTTTTATAGAGTGTTTGTTAATAGCGACTACTGCAGTTGAGGAACCATTTTTAATTTTCTCTTATTTACTATTATAACTTAACCTAATTTCCTATGTTGATATATATATATAATTATTATTGGCCTACTTATATTTATTGACTAAGACTAAATTTGGTTACATAATATTATAAAACTGTTTTCCTAACATAGTTTTATAGATCTCTAATACATGATATAATAACTTACAGTCCTCAGTTTAAAATTGAAATGTTTGACAATTTATCTATGTAGACATCATATAAATATAATGTTAATGTTGTATTGCGTTATTTTATTGTTGAAATTCTTAACGATTATTTTTTGACGTTTATTACAAAGTTGATTCATTGACACATGTATGCTTATTTACCAATATTTAAAGAATGAATATTTTCCTTATGCTAAATGCCAAAATATGACTGGTCACAATTGAGTTAAAATAGCTTAAGTGGTCATCGAGCATGGGGCATATACCATATTATATACTTTTTTTTTTTTATGACAAATTATTGTAAGAGATTTAATGTGTAACTTACCGTAGTTATTTCATCACCCCAATCACGCGTGTCGTCCGTCAGAGAGTGTAAACCTTCTTTGTCTATAAGGAGCGACGTATCTTTAGTATATTATAGTGTTGTTTTTTGTTAGCGTGACGTAAATTAATGTCACTCTCAATTTCGTCGTGTAGCATCAGCACCACTACTGTCGTATTATCATTTATTAGTATCGTTACTATTTTTTTTATTTTTATTATATTATTGTTATACTTAACTTATTAAGATTCCTTTTTCTGGTCTACATATTTTTGTGTCCAATATAAAATATATTAATTATTTTTCTATTTTAGTAACAGTGATGCTTTTGAAATCTTGGTCTGGTATGTAGTCGTATGAAAGACAAGGCATAGTACCAGTACCTTTACCTTAACGAAACAGCACGTAGAAATCGTCTTTGGATTTTTTCGACCACATTGCAGGTGTATGCGATGGATGGATCTCAAAAAACACTATCATATCCATAGATGGTTATGAAAACGTTGTAGTAACTTTAATATTATTTTATTAATATTCTATTGTTATCTAGTATATAGACATTTAAATAATGCAAATTCCACATGAACACTTAGTATAATGTAAACATTCTTCTCGCAAAGGTAACATAAATTATGGGAAAAATTAATAATGTATTCATAATAATAAATTAATGATATGCAATAAAAATCAAAGTTTTTTTTCTAATTTGAAAAAAAGAAATTTGTACCATTATAGAATACTTTTTAAAATGTATACCTGACAATGTAAACAATTAATCAGTCACCTTTAATTTGGCCTTATATTTGACCGTTCATTTAAATAATCAGTTAATCGTAAATTCAGGTGAATTTGTTATAGCTAATGAAAATTAATTGTACTGAACCAACGGATGTACTTTAAATAATGGATACTGTGACGATAACAGCGATGGAAATAAATAAATTTCATTGAAAAAATTTAATATTTTACGTTTTTAAAATTGTGTTTTGATCTTTGGTTGATATTTTGAGACATTTAATCTTTTTTTTTTTTATACTGTTTATCAATTTCAACATAATAATATGCTCGCTATCTATTTAGAAAGCTTTTAATCTTTTCTATAAGTTTAAGACCATTTTCAACTCGATAGAACAAAATTAAACAAGACAAAGTGAATAACTTGATTTCCCTGGAAGTCGAAATATTTTAGGAAAAAGTATTATTTGTTTTTGGTCAGCTATTTGTGAATTATACTTAGTCTTTACAAACTTAATTAATTTAAGTATTTATAATATTAAACATTATTTGATACATTTATATTACCTATATTATTATATTTAAATATAAATTTTATAATTATTTAATAATTTCGTATATTACTATCACTACTTATTTATTTAATAATTTATTTATTTTAACCTTATCTCAAGAATAAGTTTTCTATGTATATGCACTGGGCCAATATACTTTGAAGTAATTATTATATAAAAATCGAGTAAATTATTTAAGGGTCCTAAAATTATAATTCATGTAATCTCAACTAATTCATATTATTTAAAATAAGTTATTTGTAATTAATTGTTTTCGTCGAGAAATGATGTCACAATCGTTATTAATTATAATTTATAATACTTTAACATAACGCAATATTTGCTAATCATATTACGAGGATAATGACTATTACCTATTTAAACATTATACAACAGATTAGGTGTATTAATTCATGTTAATTAGTTGCTTATATCATACTTATAATATTTATTTTTTTCATGATTAAAATTATTTGATATTAATCGTCCTGGTCACTCGGCAGACTAATTTTTTTTTTATACGGTTGTTTTTTAATTATATATTTTTAGTATCAGGTCTAGGTGTAACAGCTGAACTTCATCGTTAATGGATGCATAAATCATATAAAGCAAAATACTTTTACGATTTATCTGAATCTCAAGTGTTAACGAGTATACTTTCGTGTCAAATGAAGTTATTATTATAAATTCAATAGAAATAATATGAAAAAAATAGTCAATCAGATACCTTTTTTCTGTATACTAAGTATACAGAGTAGGTCCTGTAATGACTGTGTTAAATTTCAATTCAATGATGTACTATTGTACACGAAAAACGATTATGAGTGTAGATGATCTTTCATATCAGCCAGTATAACTAAGTTTATATTATGGATATATTTGTATTGCTATTAGGTATATTAATTTATTTTTTTTATTTATTAAGTAATATGGTAGGTTGAATCAATTTTAGGTGAAAACATAACATTTATTTTCCTTGTTTTCAATGTGTATTAATTGTAGTTATTATTATAGTATAAATTTATATATAAAAATAAAATATAATACTAATTATATTTTGATTGATATTAATTTTTGAGTTGATACCGATTTACTTAAAAACAACTTGAATATTTTCATGGTATAAATGGCAATAATAGCATAAAATTAATCTAAATATTTTGATAATGCCATTGTACATATAAAATAAAATGATTTACGTGAAAGTATTCTTAATTCATCTAACTAGTTATTAAAACTATTTTTTTTTCTAATGTTTTTTTTTTTTTTTTTAATTTGTTGATTTTAATGCAGGAATCTTGTATTAAATTATAAAGACTTTGCTAAACAATTTAACATTTAATACATTTTTAACTAGGTAAAAAATAATTTAAAACTTTTCGTAATTTTGATGACTTATTAGCAGTCCTTGTATTTAACTATCAAATTCTCAAACCCAGTAAACAAAATATTTTCGACGAAATTATCACAAATACCTACATGGATACAAATTCAGATCCATATAATACTAAGAAATAATTCTTTTCTAATAAAATAACATATTATTATATCACACTAATAATAATAACATATTGCATGGCTTGTAGTTCGAAAATATCTAGAATACTATATGGTGAATACTTTAAAATGTATATGTCTGATTTTAAAAATGTTTTTATAGTTATACTTAAAAAAAAAAAAAAGTAATATCGAATACTGAATAACTGTATTTATGAATAAATATTATCCGTGGTAATCAAAAATTCAAAAATTATGTATTTCAGATTGTATTTTTCATTATTGTTATTGTTATGCTTTTTCATTCCCACAATAGCACCTATTTATTTTTGGAACGAAACATATTATATTAATGCATTTTTTACTTCAACATCACTGTGTGTTATTTTCGTGTTGTACGTGACATGGTTTGTCAATAATACCGCTCACATCTAGGGTAAACGTTCGTATGATATTTAAGTATTAAATACTTACCTACTTCTAATTGTACATATTTTTATTATTTTTCATTTGTTTTTAAATTTATGAGTTAGTCTAAAAATTTCTTTGTATCACTCGGAGCTTTAGGTGAAGAACAGCATAATTATCATCACGGTGGGTTTCCGTATTATAACAGACCACCTAAACTTGAAAATAACAGAACACATTTAACTGTATTTATATAATTTTGTTAATTTATTGATTAAGCATAATATGCTTTGGAAACTGTCTCCAATTATATTGTATTAAGACGAGCGGAGGTAATATCATAGTAGTGATGAAATATGAGTATAGGATGATTCTAAAATTTTAGCTGAAGATCGAAAATTAATAAATTAATAAACAAGACGATTAAAAATAATAATAATTATTTGAAATATTGTATTTTGAATAACATTTTTTTACTTTAGGTATGTTTTTTTTTAAATATGTTAATTTAATCATTTTAGTAATAACTAATAACATTTTATATTTGCAATAGGTACGTAATTTTAATTTAAAAACAAATACAAAATTCAATTAATTAAGTTGTATCCTACAATATGTATTATGTATACCTATGTCATTCCTTTATTAGTATTTAAAAAATATATATATTTATATAATAATATTGAATACTGTAACATAACATTAAACAATAAATGAAATATTAAAAAAAGCAATGTTCGGAAATAAATATTGATGATTTAAGTTTATAACTTATAAATATTATAATTATAATTTAAAATATACTTTATCATAAATAAAAATACTGTTAAAAAAATTAATCATAATAAATGTTATAGTTTATATTATGAGAAAGCAATACATGTATTGATTTTTGTTCGTTAATAGAACTGCACTCACATCTTTGATAAACGTCCGTATGATGCGCAAGTTCATAAGTATTTAAGCACACTTTTATTGGTACCTATTTTTGTTATTTTTTTTTAAAACTAGCTAAAAATATCTACGTAACTTGGAGCTTTAAACAAAGCATTGCACAATTATTATTATGTGTTCCAATGCAATTATAAAACGACTGAACTTGGGTCATACTGAGCAAACATGCCAACTACATTTTTAGACTTGTTTAAGAACATTATTGAGTACTGTATAAATTATATATAATATTAAAACCACTCTAGTTATATTTATACAAAGTACTTTAAAAAATCAAATTACTTAAATGTTCAACAAAGCCCCCACCTTCCATACCTTCCAAACTTATCAGTGTATATTTTTTATTCTTATACACAAAATTAAATAAATCAAAAACTACTCGTTCTAGATTAGATTCTGATACTTCAAAACTTTAAGAAAAATTTTCTATTAAATAATTTACAGTAGGAAACGGGTGTTCTTATTTGAAAAATGGAAATTTATATCTCCACAGGACATTTCATAACAGTACAAACAACTTTCAAGTATTTTAGTTTTAGTTTTTATAAAAATAACCTAAAAATACCTATTTAAATTCACAAACCTAGGTTAGTCTAACAAGACTGGCAGGATTGTAATATATCCATTTCTATATCTAAAATAACAACAATATATGCACTTGATGATGTCACTCCAATTTTAAAGATCCAATGATAGTGATCACTTACATGCCTCTGATAAGCTGGTTTGTCCACACATATTAGGGGTGTATAAAATACAACTCATTGTATTTTTTTTAAATTTTAAACGTGAAGTGAAAACTATTTATTTTTTCATCCAATTCAATTTATCGATTACGTCATAAACAGTTTATTTTTCAATTCTGTCATCTTATCAATGTCAATTTTTCTAAATAAATCATTCCATCGTTGATGTTTTTTTTCTTTTCTATACACGTGAATTCAATTATTATTCAAATATATTATTATATTTATTTTCAGTCTTATACTACTGTAGTGTGATCTCGTACGACGACGACCATCAATATTGTAAGACAATTTGCAATATATTATTACTGATTAATAAAATCGACAATTTATAATGTTTTAATATATGTATTTCATTTAACAAAGTTTATATACATTTTATTTACCTATATTAAACAACTTAATATCTTCTAAAATTAGTTGTATTTACAATTTATGTTTACGGAGGCTCAAGTCAACACACATTGTCATACTTGCGAGCCTGTTATACCTAACTAAATAATTGTAAAAGACCCTTAAGGCCTGAGTATCGATAAGGATACGCCATGTCCCTCATGTTAGACTATTACTAAAATACGGTACTATGCGATAGGACAACTTACTGATATTATAGCAATATATACCATATACAAATTATAAACAAACCATAAAAAAAGTAATACGCTATTTTTTTCTAATTTCCACGTGGTATATAGCTTAAGCGTACGAAAATCTTAATTATTAATCAGAATGAATAGTATGGTACATTAACAGAGAAACATTTGATCGGTAATATGAGTTTAATTTTAATGAGATTCGTGGACAATGAGTAGAGCGAAATGTAACAATTGGTTTTAATACTTCCTCTTATAAGGTTGATATTACAGATGCACATCAAAGCATTTTGAGTAATTAGGATGATATCGCATTTTATACAGTAATTTAATTAAATTTGTTTTGATTAAAGCAGATTTATAGTGAAATGGTAAAATTTCTATGGAACGGGTTAAATAGATTCAGTCGTTGTATTTCCATTGAAAAGGTTCAATTGTAGAATATTAGTATTTAATTACAATTTGTACCTATATAATAATATTTTTGTTGTTCGTATTGCTTTTCAAAAGTCTATACGTTAAATTATTATAATAATAATATGCAATCACTAGCAAAAAAAGTTAATAAAAAGGATTACCAAAATCTAAGATTATTCAATTAAAATATAATAAATCTCTATTAAGAATACTAGAATATTCTGTTTAATTTTTATCTGAAAATTAAAACGTTATAGTACGTATGGTATAATTAAAAGGTCGAATGATATAAATATTTAAATAATATGCGTTACTGTTACTTATGCATATTATTTTGTGTATTTTTATTTTAAAACATGTATTTATTATATATAACCTTTTAAACATGATTAAAAAAAAAAATTGAATATCATTCATATTTATATTGGTTGCCATTCTCTGCGCTGTGAGGAAATCGAATTTTTCGTTTATATATTTCTACTTTATATAAATTATAACCTTTATGAATCTATAGAAATATGATTAGTGCTTGCTTACAATTTTAATGTTTAGTCATTTATAATTATTATTACCTATTAAACGTATATTATTTCAAAATATTCCATAATATAATCTCTTTATTTAATCAACATTTAAATTGAGACATGACTTTTAAGGTTTAATGCGCGTGGCACTTACAGGTAATGTTTCACACAAATCTTGAATACTTTATGAGCATCATTGTATCAAACCGTATACGCGACGTGTCACAATCGAGTGATTGTAAAACGATTGTTGTAGATTTTGGACCAGTGTGATGAATTATTATGCTCAAATGTGACGTTTCGGGACACATAGGTAGGTATATTATACTTGGTGATTGATAGTGGTCGAGTATATTTAATTCATTTCTCTAAACAATGCGATCAGTATATATATGTCATGTTCAATATAAATGTATAGGTATATTTTATACGTATTCAAATCACTGAATTAATGTTGTTAAAAAACAAAATTAAACCAAATTACATTTCTGCGAATCGGTCCTAGGTAAAAAATTCATCTGTGAACATAAAAACAATAATAATATTATTAAATGTAAATAATACTACACGACGTCACGGCATTCGTTTAGTTTTGGTTTCCACGAGTGACTTTGGCTACAGGAGTTGACTTTTTATAAAATATCATCACCGAAACACTTGTTGGCATTTTTCGGCCGTGGGAAAAAAAGCGTTAGTCGCTTTCGGCGAGCCCCGTTCGTTGTGCATTTACGCGTACCTTTATAATATTATTGTGATATATATATATGTGTAAATATAATATTGTGTATAACTGTCATTTGTATGCAGCCATAGTTTAGGTTAGCTCACGAATGTGCTTTGATGACGAAAACTACAAAGTCTGTCGTATAATATGTCGTCGTCAAAAATATCCGAAACGATAGTACCTATTATGTACCTATATTCATTACAGTGAAATGAGAGAGGTTTAATATTATTTTCCATTCTATATACTATTAAATACTTTTACTACTACTATTAAGATTTAAAACGTAAGAGTTTATTAATAATATTGTTTTTAACCAAAAATGTACCTTTATGTTTTTACCGTTGAATGAAATTTTCTATCTTCGTTCTATTAATACATGAAAAAATCACACTTGATAAGATACTTCACATTTTATAATTTATTCAGTAATTTTTAAAACTATTCAGGAAAAGTATTTGTATTTCTGATTACTGTAACAACCTTTTTATTTTGAATAAACCATCGGCAGTATGATTTATGACGTGTAGCGTCATTACCGACCTAATTTTTTCAGTTAGGTGTAATAATGAAATCAATCAACAACTTTCAACATTTATTCGAAAATTTAAAAAAATTGTATACAATAGTTTTATAAATTAAAAAAAAAAAATTGTAACTCAAAAAATATAATATAATACTTTATGTATTTGATTTCAATAAATAATTAATATTATTGACTTTTTCTTTTATTTGAAAATAAAATATAGCAGAGATAGGAAAAATGTATATTATTTTATATTTTTCGATTGCAATACAGTAAGATAATTATTGTCATACATTTTTACCGTAAACAGCTGCAGAGTTTAAACTATTTAAAGAAGTTTAAATAGCAATATGGTTAGTTTAACTTCAAAAAGTTCCACTTGAGTACAATCAAAATCTTTTGAGATTTACCCTAATGAAGTCATATAACAATAATTGACTTATTTAAGTATAGGTATCTACTTCCTTTTTGATGAACTACATTACAACATAAAGCTGTATTTTTATGCAGAAAACGATGAATAATAAATTATATACTATTCAAAACATGTGACTCTAATTCATATTATTATGTAGAGTTGGACATGAAACAAATTAACGTAGCAAATTATTTGATTCTCCATAGTTTGGATATTAGCATACAAATGTAGCTTAATGAGTTCTTAAGCCAAAATGAGATATTAAATTATCTGTACTGCTGTAATCCATATTATTATTATCATTAGGCAGACAAATCGAATACCAACCCAATGTTATGAATAAATATTTTATTACTTAACTAAAGTGACGAAAATATTAAGAAATTTAAATAATGTAAGTAAATTAATCATATTTTACTATTATTTTTTTTTAATTTGTTCTTAGTTTATCTGTCCGTGTTCATACCAAAGTAATTTGGAGTATAAAAATATAAAATTTAGTAATATTTTTTACATGTATTGAAATTCCTTTCCTGACTCAACTAAACTATAACATATTAAATAATATATATTTCTATAAGGAAATGGGTTGGCTCAAAGCACATTACTAGTAGATTAATAGACGTCATGTTGACGTAACATTAATAGCTAAGTAGTTAATTACATACGTTTGTAATTTAAATTGAAGGAATTCCTTGAGTACTTTACCTATGTAAATTTATTAGTTCAGTAATCTCATAATTTATTTTAGTCAATTTACAAACTTATAAACTAAATAATTCAAGGAATTAAATTTATTAATCGAAAATATTAGATACTTTTAAAATACAACTCTGATATATATTATTCCATAATACGTATATATACTACATAGTATATATTATATTATATATATAGTGGCATTTTTAATGGTTCGACAATCAATGACGAAATAATATTAATATTCATTTTCAAATATTCTTATAAATACACATTAAAAAAAAAAAAAAAACATAATATAATTGATGATAAATTAAATATTGAAAATGTAGATACGGGAAATCTAGGAACACTATACGGGTTAGTTTATTAATCAATATAACTCTTTTTAACTAACGGTTTTGGGATATTGTTTGTATATTTAATTTAAACATAATTATTTTTCATAATACATTTTTTTAATTCTCTTAATGTTGCTATTATTAGGGTAAAAATTCAAGTATTTTATTACTTATTTGTATTTATTATTAAAACAAAAAAAATATTGAGTGTTATTTTTTTTTTACTTCTATTTAATTAAATTATTTATAAATTAATCAAATTAATATTATCATCAATATACAAATTATTTAAATTAGACATTTAAAACAGGTATATTAAATAGCTCATAAAAGAATTTATTTTTATTAAATTAGATTATAGAACTTTGAATTATTCTTATCACATTAAAAACTATTCCATTATAAGTTATCAACCGTATTTATAGCTAAAAAAAAAATGTGTACAATATTCATTTCTATGTGAATATTTTTTTTTTAATTGCATCTTGGCGCCAGGACAGCATTTAAATTTTTAAGTAAAATTATTTAAAATTAAATCACTCGTTCATTTAACGGTTTGGCTTTAGTATGATTAATCAATATTAAATGTTTTGATTAAGACTGAAATTCCTGAAATTCTCGAAAACGGGAACATTTCTTGGAATTTTTAGATGGTCACAAAAACAATTGAATGAGCAAATTCTAATAAAATAATTTTGCGTGGAAATAAAATTCGTGTAAATTTTGGTGGTAATTGTGCAAATCATCTAAATGCATACTAAATAAACGAGTTATTTAATTGACGAAATGTTTCACCATCCTCTTCCACTGCTTTTTTACAATTTCAGCGTCAACTAAGCGGTAAAAATTGTGAAATTGATCATTTAAATTCATGCTAACTATTGATAAAATAAAAACCAAGACTTTTTATTGGGTGATGCATGGATAATGTATATGAGTTTAAGTTTTCTACTTACAATTTATATTTCTAATAATTATTATTTTGTGATTTTCATTTAGAAACCGAACCCTCTAGATATATAAGATATTTTATTTTTCTACAAATATATATATATTTAACTTCACAACACATGGTGCATTTCTTCTTTCGTTATAATAAATAAGATAAGTTTATATTTTGTTCATAAAATACACATACTGTTTACTTGATGTAGGCATAGGTAAAATATTGACATCACTACCGTTTTATATTTGAAAAAAATCTTTAAGTCTTTTCTTGAACAACAAATATTATATAGCTTAAGTTTACCAAGGTAGTAAAGTCGTTTTACTCTATATAATGTTATGTTTATCTATTGTACATATATATATAAAACAATAGACATATAACGGGTGTGTGCACGTACGATATTATATACGTCAATATACAGTGATTATAATACAATGACTTTAGTGTTTTATTAATTAATTAATACAACGTTAAGGTTTCCAGGAAAACATAATACTATTTGCTCATTGTGGCACACATAATGTCATATTATAGTGGGTACTTGAAATGAGCGACGAAAACTATTTACAGTACGACCGTGAGATTTTTTTTTTTTTTTTTAATCGATCATTATTTAATTAGGTATTTGATATATATGTATATGTATATTGTACCAAATTTATCAAGTAGGTATATATGTATATTATAATAAGTATAATGCATATTATAGGCATTATAGATGTATATTACTATAGGGTATAGATGCCCCGCCGAGTGTGTCCGAGTGCTTTAATTCCACATTACGAATGCATCACAATAAAACATAATCAGATTTGTAGAAAAAAAAAACGATTCAATTGTATTTCACGAATTAAATTTATGAGAACTACCCTATATATTATACTTACATACATATATGTCGTATTATGCAAACGATATTTTCTTCAACGCGATTATTATAATATAATATTGTTGTTGTAGTAAAGAGAATTATTATATTATAAATTTAACGAATTACAATCAGCGCGCCCGTCGCAATCCACATAACGTCATTATTATTTAAAAATAGTGAAAACCATTTAGCCCGTATCAAATTCAACGCGTCGTGTTCGGTGTGAAAAGTAAAACACCGAACGAATTAATTATTCGCCGGACAAATCGACCCGGTTGTTTCGGGTCGATGTATATTTTATTAAAAAACAAACGCGCGCGCATGCTCGGCGCTGTTAGTGGTATTGTACAGAATTCTAATATAATATTATATTATTAAAACGTGTGTAGGACGTATACACAACTATTGGGATTAGACGGAATGGAATGAGAAAAAATCGATCATTATAATCTTATGTTTTGGACGATTTGAACTATGAGAGTAATGATTTGTAAGTATACACGATTACACAGTACCGGAAGGTTTATTATTGTCATATGGTGGAAAACTCAGTCACATAGCACGTGCCTCAAGGATATCCGTCGGAAAATCCTCCTGGATCCGACCGCATGGGTGGGATGTATCGGTTAAACTACGCGCCTACGCTGTTCTTGTTTCGTCTCGTAGATCATCTGCGAGAATTAGCTTTAAACATAGGTGAACTATACCGAACAGCTTAAAATTATTGGTTCATAATCATTTTTAGACCGTAAAAGCTTATAAAAACGATGAGGTAATAATATTAATAACGATATGGTATCGATATAATATTATGATATATATTTATACCGAGACGATTACGGGTACACTTAAAAATACAAAAATACAAGACCTTTGAATAATCAACAAATAACTTTCAAAACGCACACAAAAACCGGTAATAATATCATGTTAATTCGTCGAATAAATGTCGTGTTTTAACGACTACATATTATGTATAGACACTTCATATAGGTATTCTTAACCGATTCGTTTATGCTCTTTTATAGTTAGGTATAGCTATCATCGTATAAATATATAGTTTTGTTATGAAATAATAATCCAACCAGAATGATCTTACGATAAATAATTTTTAACTAGTGCACTCTGAATACAAGTAAACAGGTACCATCAATATAATATTTTTCAATTCAGATAACATACGCATATAAAATATATATGTAGGTATTATAATTTAAATTTTGTTCTAATGCAGACGAAAATTGATATTATGTCAGATTAGTTAAACGTGATTAGAGTATTTTGCGAATTTATAACTACATAATATTAATAACATGGATTTTCTCACTATTCAGAAAATATCTAGATTTAAAGCCCTAAAACAATTTTTACCGAATGAATATAATAATATTACGACGTCCCGTGCACGTTTTATTATGATTAAACACGTTGTAGTATAATAATAAGTAAAAATATAAAATGTAAATGGGGTAATATTCATACTGTAATAAAAAAAAAATATGTTTACAGCTACCTTTTGTAAGATAAAATAATCATAAGCAACTGAATTATAATATTACTGAAAAATACATTACACCATTTTTATAAGTTGTAACCTATATAAACTTTAAAATTCTTTATTTAAACAGTTGAGGAGTAGGTTTATCATTTTTATTTTTAGTTTTATATTTTTTATTAAGTTTAATAATAAACTGATTTTGTCTTAATACATAAAATAAAGTACTGTTTTTTTTTAAAGACTACTTCTAAAATACAGATATATCTATAAGTAATATGTATCAAACTCATAGAAATAAAAAGTATAAGTTTATTTTTAGATATACAAGCTAGATTAAAAATGTAATTATTTCATTGTTTCTTTTTATTATAGAGATCCATTTTAAATACTATTCCTTACGGTTGAATACCTACAACTAATATATTTTTAAATTTTAATATTCTAAAAACTAATTACATGAAATATGGAATGTTTACTATTTGTGTACTTTGAAATTATTACAGTGTCAAAGCGTTATAAATTTTTAACTAATATTAATTAATTTTAGTTTTTAAACAATCTCTTAATTTTAGACAATGGAAACTTTTGAACTCTCATTTTTCAAAATGAAACCTGGTGCGATCGATTGTGTTTAGCCACGATACCACAAATTCCCCTACTTGTTTCCATAGGAATAACTTTTGATGCTCATAACTTTTTATTATGGGCGTTAAAGACATTTAGAGAACTCCATTCAAAACTGAGGAAATCAAAACTTAATGAAATTATTTTAATTTAGAATTTGTGTGTATGAAGGGTTCTCCGGGAAATACTTACCGCGCCGTATTTTAATTCCCAATAGGCATCAGCGATAATCACACAACTGTGTTTTGACAGAAGATTAATAGTTCTTTAGTGTTTCAAAACAAATCTCACTAATTACTGATTGTTTTTTACATTGAAAATTGTTTATAGAAATATAATATAAAATATTATGTTTTCTATTAACACTCTTATTATTACTATTTTTTTTTTTAAACAAGGTATTCATCTCGCACATAATTAAAAGTAAAATCAACCGATCGATCACAAAAAATGCACGTCTAATCTGTTGATTTAGGAGTGATACAAACTGACTAACCATGATGTATTCTCTATTACTCGATTCTGCACTCGGTATATAAATCAAATCGCCGCCGGGGTTTGTGCACAACAAGCATGTATAGCTTATACCTACGGTCTCGGTGTTCACGATTTTCACAGAACAACGCAATATATAACATTCTCTTTAACGTAAACACTTACTTAAATCTCAAAATCATTGACACCATAAATTTAGTCTTGTTTACACATTGTTACAGCAACCCAACACAAATTTCATCCAGTACCTATCTCTGACAGATCGTTGGTAAAGAACACAAATTATATTGTCGTCACTGCTTCGGTCGTAAACTACAAATATATATATATTAGATATAGGCACATGTCCTACTATTCATACTGTCCGAGTGTCACGGATTTTAATTTTAGTACTGTCATTAATATTATTACTTTTTTTCATAGTAACTTTTTTAAAATGGCTTAATGTTAAGAAAAATGACATGTTTGCATTAATTTAAAAAAAAAAAACCAAAATACAACCCATTTGTATTAATTTGAGGGACCGTTTAGGCAAAATAATATTACACGCTATTTCTCTCTCTCTTTTTTTTTAATCGAACTCGCGAACATAACAATTTTAAATGATAATTTATTAGTAAACTAAATCATAAATGTGTATAACGTCTTTATTAATATTTGAATCAGCATCACCGTAACTCAGATATAATATCATTGGACACACTATCTCATTATAATAGTTACATAATACATTACACCACTATGTGTTTATCTATGTTTCTCCGACTTATTAACTATTCGACGATAAATCACGAGATAATAGAATTACTCAATATTAATTATTACTATTTCAGTGTGTTATATAGTGCTTTACTAAACATTGTCAAAGATCACGTTAAAAATCATTTCACAAATGGTTTTCTAGAATTTTTCAAACCTATCCATATTATTATAATAATGTTAAAACACAACAAATTTTAATTTTAAAATTAATTTCGGAAAGTCGTTTAAAACTATCCTTTCTCTTACAACAAGCCAGTGTATAATATAATCAGTGTATGTGTCTGTATGTGAATCCTACCTTAGCGTGCCACCCAGAATATAATCTTTAAAATACTGTGATACGAAGATTTTAGGACCGGAAGTAATCAAGCCTTGTTTTTTTTAATGTACGACACTGTGCAATACATGCTCACAAATTATGGTAACGGATGGTTATATTCCATAGATAGAAGTTATTTAGATTCATGGATAAAATTTCACCACACTAAAAAACACTATACCAATACCATACGATAGTAGTTCTTAAATTAATCAAAATCACAAAGTACCTATAATTGTATACGATTTTTTCGGATCACAGCCATTAAATAAATTAGACGTAGGTATGTAACTAATACATATATTTGAATCATACACTACACACGTGTATACTACAGTACAAGTAAACACAATGCAACTAAAAATTCTTTTTTCAAATAGACTTTTTTATTAATTTTTTTTATCAGTTTAAAAATGTCGGCGTAACTGTTTTTTATTTTCATGTTTTGTATTAACGCCGGTTAAAAACTACTGTCCACTGCTATATGCATTCGCATGGATGTGTACAAAATGAACAACAAATCTCAAAGATATTATGAATCAAACGATAAAAACAAGTGTGGAGAAAAGGTACAATGTCCAAATCTTATAAGACCGACGAATACCGTGGTTAGTGGTTAACCACTATAGTACCGTATGTAAGATGATTTACGATAGCTTCGTCTATAGGTTAGGTTAGGTTAACCTAATTCTAACTCTATAACCTCGTGATCAGATTGCAATGGTTATGGAACCTTACTTAATTTAATCTGCTAATTCAACTATGGCTCCCATATAAACACGAAGTTCTGAAGGTGGTAAGATCAGTCCTCTGAATCGTCCTCCATAATATAAATTGCATATTATTGCAGACTACAAGCCATACGACTGTGAATTTAACATTCCGTTTTCTTCACATCCAACAACGGCAATTTGGTGGAACCTTTTTTGTATTACCTTCCGGAAACGGAAACATTATATGATATTAGTTTTATTTTTTTTTAAGTGTGAAGAAATTCCATTTTCGAATTTCAATCTTTAACAGTATAACCAATCATTTTAGTGTAGCCTATCTATCCACGAGTGCATATACGTAGTGTTGTAAAATACGACAACGTTTGTACGAAACGAGCTTTTATATCACTTTTATACTGCTTGTTTTCTAAGAATTTTTCGTCGGGTTCCACTTGTAAAAGTAGGATGCACATCAATCATTTATATTATTCACAGGTTCCTTTTAGGGATAACAACGATATTACTATACTTCTAATGTGTGTATATGGTATGGGTTTGGAAAATCCAAGTAAAATCTTGGTAAAATAATATTGTAACGTAAAAATAACAAATCAACAGCATTATTATATTTTTGAGAGTGGAAATAACTTAAAAAATTAAATTACAATGATCCAGAAATGTGAATGAATTTTTTTGTATATACTAATTATAAAAAATTCATAGTTCTTTTTTTTACTGACTTTGAACTTTGCATATCAATACTATTTTATAATGTGGAGTAGATATCCAATAATAATAATTTACACATAATTGATTATTGTAATTGAAAACTTTATAAGAACCATAATACAGTGAAACTTACTTTCAAGAATATTTTTTGTGTTTTGAAATATTCTGAAAACCACAACCAGTTAGAATCACATTTATATAATTCTATTTAACAAATATCGCTATGATAATATTATTTTTGACGACCATTGAGATTAATTTATAATATGGACATTTTATTATATCATACAATATTTTCTATGTAAATACTATGGTCCAAACATATTTAAATCCCCAAGTCTTAATGCGCTTTGACGGTGCTTTTTTTAGCTTCTTAGTTCTTAATGGCTTAGTGTATCTTCAGATATTGACGTGTGATGATTTTTTCGTTTCAAAAATTCATTTTACGTTTGATCATCCCAAGATGTTGTACTCATATTTTAGTATTTATCAAAACAAAATGATTTATATTATATTATTGTAATTGTATGTCTTTACTCTTAAAATTTCTTGAAGAGTATTTTAGCATACGCTGAGAAATCTGAGAATATTAACATTAAGGAAACATGGATTTAAATTTTAAAGAATTTATATTGTATCTGTTATTTATTCAATGAAAAATGATACTTAAACGTTAACATTTATTATGAATACTCCTACTATATACATGCATTAATGATAGCCCCCAATAATTAAAGTATGAATTATGTATCATAAATAACACTACCAGTGATTATCAATGTAGATATTTAAAGATACATTTTTTTCTTTTTATTTTGAAATTAAATGACTTGTGACCTGATTTTTTAATTTATTTATTCGTCAGATATTTCTAAGATTTTAAACAAGATTATAATAGTAAATACAAACTATGTTCACGACGCAGCTATTATAATACTATCCTCTAACTCAGATCTTGTATAAGTTTAATTTGATATCTAAATCATCTGACTCAATTAACATCATAGTAACTAAGTGAATAATTCTAATAAATTTTAAAATATTTTTTATCACCATTTACACTTCAAAAAAAAAAACATTCATTCACTTCAACTTCAAGGACCTTAAATACCTATTTCGATTCAAATTAAATATCTAAAAAATTTACTGGACAGACGTTTATTTAATTAATTAATAAGGACCTTCACTAAAAAAAAATTCTTGCTAATTGCCTTTATCTGTTTCGTCCTATATTTAAATCCAAATTATCAATTCAAACAAAATCCACTGGTGTAAATCTCTACTGAGACTTTTTTATTTAATTCAAATCTAGGGATACACTAAGCTTTTACAGACCTCACTAACCAAGCTATCTAGTCCATTTCTTTTTGTCTAATAGTCATAGCCTCCTAGTAAGTCAGAAACAAATACTCACAAAAATATTTTGAAGTAGAAACTGTGCCCAAATCCATTATAATAGGCTTCATATCAAACTCCTACAACATCTAAGCTTCAAGTCTCTCAGTTATCACGTAATCTTCCCTGACAACTTACTATACCACCTCAAAAGACGGTGGTGCGTGATCTCCTAAAATAGTGATTAAATACACATATTTTGTTCTGGAGAGTTTCGTCACCAGCTGAATGGCTTCCCTCTTCACGTATTCAATATATGTTGATTATTATTATGTATAAGCATGAGGTATTTTAAATACTTATTATTTAAAAAAAAATACAGAACCACAATTTTCATTAAAATAGCAATAATTATAATAAAAATGCTTTAAAATTACTGTATAAATTGGAGTTATAATATTAAAAATAACTACGAGAATATACAATTCACTGTACATAATTTCATTTCAAAATTACAATAAACTGGGGATAATATATCGTCATACTGTGATTTCGTAAAATATATATTTTTTCACGTAATTCACTATTATATTGTATTATTCTTATTATTGCAGTAATATTTTTATACTTGTACTGTAAATTTTTCCTAAGCCAAGCTGTCGACATAAATTTAAATAATATTCTCGATATGTCTAGATGTATCCTACAAGCAAAAATAAATTAAGTTTAAAGATAACAAACTTTTGCGTTCGTTTAATCGGTTATATATTTATTTATGTATTATTTTACAATAATATTATCTCTAATTGTCATATCGAAACAAATTTATGTGTATAAAACTATTCGATATTATTACGAATATAAAAATAAAAAATATCGAAGAAACTTTAATGGCACCATAATGCAAAAATTCGTGAACTTAATATTAATAATAATACTGACAGTTAAATTAATTTGCTCAAAGACTTAAGTTCTTATGGATTTTGCATTTCTCCGCATTAGAATATAAGCAAAACGTAAGATCAGTGGATAATATTTAAATTATATCGATGGAAGTTGTTTTAATGGTTGCTAATAAATAACATAGTACTGTTAAACAGCAATAGTAATTAGTAGTCTTATGAAATTCGTCAATGGAATATTTTAATGAGATCTATGCGATTTTAACCAATTATTATAGTGTTTTTAACAAGGTTAAGCAGTCAGTTAGTTACAAATGTACAAATATTATTGCTCGTTAAAGTATTTATAATTCGTGTGATGCTTTATATATATACTCGTATATATATATATTTAATTTTTTTTTTAATTACTTAACTATGACACGTGCAGTATACATTAAAAATGTTATAAACTGATAGATTTTAAAATCATTAAATAATATTTTAAAACACTGTGAATAATTGAAAAAAAAAATAATTGAACTCAGTCTTAATTTATAGCAACTAATTAAACGTTCGATATATTAATTTGATACTGTCAACTTATATTTTATTATATTATATAAGTCTTGTGTATTTTTTCACTTGTGCTGAACAATGAAAAGTATTATCTTACATGAATACAATTTTAACACTAACAAATATATTTGCTGTCATAGTGGACAAATAATTATGTTTGTGAGCAATTTTATTACATAGATTGGATAGTAACAGTATTCAGTATTTCATTAAGTATCTACGATAAAATTATGTACGATTATAATACAAGAAATCGTATATCATTGGCCTTACACGAAATTGAAATGCATAATAAGCTTTCTAAAAATTTTTCTATAACACAATTTTGTTAAGTGGATATTTTCATAAGAATTAAATAAAAATAGAAAGAAAGTTACTAGTTAGTAACCGTTCTGTTGTACAGAGTACTCTCAAGTAGAATATTAATATTTTTATGAATTCATTTATCCCACGCGATTATTTTAAAAGTACCTATTTGAAACTTTAACCTTTTGTAAGTACCAATCAGATACAATTTTCTATCGGAAACCATCCTCAAAGTTGAAGAGTAGAGCATTAGATAACAGAGGTATACTGTTTTAATGGTAAGTAAATACACCAAATATAATTAAATATAATTATAGACTATAGTAATAATGTTAATTCTATTGATTCTCTCACATTATTGGTACATCGTTAGGTGTCCGTAAAATAATCGTATCTAATTTAATTTCAATCATTCTTCGTCATAATGCTCAATATACCCAAATTTTGTTTTTCATATGGCCTCGAAAAATGAATAAATGTCAGCGTGTTGAATAAACGTTAAGTATTCAACTAATAATTATTATCGTTTTATGAGACCACGCGAAATGTCACTATAAACTTGTTTATTTACACCCAATATCCATGGTTCTCTTATCTTAAAACGTAACCTGCATTAATAATGTTAAAATTGGGTAATATTAAAATAAGTGAAATTATCCTGCAACGGTGTCTTCGTCTTGCTTCCCTCGAGTAATCTCGGAGTTCTTCGGGCCATTATAGGGTAATTCAGTGTTAGGTAGAACTTTGCACGTGGCGAGTGGAGGGCCCATTGATTAAATCGTTTGTCTCTGACTTTGGCTCAACTGCACCACGCCACTGGTGAATATCTCGAATTCGTTTGTATCCTGATGACTTCACGTTACAACATCATATTTTAATCGCAATCAACCTGCGAGTTGCGCCGTTTACTAGCTATATTGCCACTGTTTCAAATGCGTTACAAACAACCACACTGTAACAAGTACACGAAATCCTTCGGTCCATTTAATCCGACAATAATAATATTCGCTCTACTTAAAATATCGTTCCGGGGAAACGTTACACACACCCAAGTGTGCACATATACATACACACTGCTCGCAGACGGATAATTTATGGGATTTAATATTTAACGATAAAAGTTTCGGGACGTCAAGTACATAATTAAGCTACATGTTTTATTTCTACGGCCGTTACAGAAAGATATAAACTTTTGAATTTATCGTCTGTGCTGGTGCCCGTGTAGGGGGGGATTCGTGTCGAATGGTGGGGCGGGTGGTCTAGCTATAGTGAAACACACGATTTTTCATTGCGTTTTCATCTTATTAATCTCGGATTTGAATTTTGTTTTATTCATTCATTTATTTTATGTATATTATAAATTTCTATTTTTTTTTTACAAAATCCACAACAACCAAATAATTTAATAGCTAAGCGGAAATAGGTAGTATTAAGCAAATTTAATTTTTAAAAGTGACTATATTTCATTCTTTCATTGGACAACACATTAATTTTTATCACTGACTGGACGTTGTAATGGATAAAGTATCCACATGTTAGCTTTTTAACAACGTTGTTCTACTATTATTCAATAACATTTTTCGCGACCCAAGTCATAAACCTCTTATTATTAATACTTATTAAAATATTCTGTATAAAACATAGGTATTAGGTACACATATTTTTTATTCACTGTTCTAAACGAATTTTTACTGACATTTTAACATTTTTTTTTTAAATTATTAATTTATATTTATATATAATACTCCTATTATAAATATTGAAATTAATTGATTTCCTATTATAGAGTATTTGATTAATCAATATTTAAAATAGGGTTTTTGCGTTCAAACGCAATATTAATTTAAAACCGTGACTCATAACAAAATATTCTATTAATATATTTATAGAATGTACGTACCAATTAATCAACGAAACGTATTACATAATGAATTTAAGTGTTTAAATTAAACGAGAGTTAAACATTTACAAATAATACGTTTTTCTCTCTGTGTTGTTATAAATTACAGTGACATAAACTATTTGTTGTTAGCTACTTCACATAGGTGACCAGTAAATTTATAATTTATTCAAAAACGTATGTATTTGTACAATTATACGAACAAGAGTGGGTACCTACAATTATTTAAATGAAGTGAAAATATAGTATTCATAACGAAATTAAATTTGGGAACTGCGTAACATCTAACCTTTACTGGTGGGTAAAAATATTTTACTACCACCGTAAATGTTAGTTCATTTAATTTAATATAAAATATTTTATGTTTGTATTACGTTTCGTTTTATAATTAAATGTCACGTATAAGTAAAGTATTACTCAAAACGTTATTGTAGTATTTCGAAAAATTTGTGTAAAATGTTAATATTTGAACTTGGGGCTTTTAGGAGAAAAAATATAAATAACTGATTTAATACAAATCATGACGTTAACCCGATGTTAGAAAAATATATATTTAAATTTCGTTAAATTTACAACTTTAGTCTCGACACACTAGTAGGAAAAATGGTAAACAGTATAAAGTTTTAAAGGTATATAGGATAACTTTTAATTTATGTTTTTTTTTTCAAAATGTATATTTCTTTACCATTGTAAATTTATTTAAAGCAATTATTTGCGAGCCAAATGATTTACGACAAAAATGCAGCTGCAGGAGATATTTCACGTGCTGAAGAGCGTACAACACTCGAAACCACCGCCATGACACTTCAGTCATTCATTAGTCCTTGCACAATAAAAATGAATGAGTGTTTTGGTTATCAAATTCGAAACACTCTTTTCACAATCAACATTATTCTAGTATAATATATTATGCCCCCCCCCCCGGGCGACGTCTATTGCATTTCACAAGTGAAATAATAATAAATATTATTGTCTTATAAACTAATAATCCAATCATACTATTAATATTACATAGTCTGATTATTAAAAATATTAGTAAATTTTATAATTTTATTACTATTTCTCTTCTTTTTTTTTATAAATCATATTTTTTTTTTTTTTTTTTTAAGATTCTACGGTCAAAATAAGCATCAAAATTCAAATTTTGTACCTTGGTTAATAGGTATAAGTTGTATAATTTTTGGTTTGTTAATTGTGTTGTAACAGTAATGAAAATTAATATGAACTTAGTTAAGACTGCAGGTAAATAACAAAGTAATATATTGTATTTATATGTAATAATATAATATTTTATCTAATATTATAGTGTTCTCATAAAAATCGTCTTGTGTGGGTACTGGGTATATTTAATGATTATTAATTATTTAATTATTTGTTTATATGACTCGGGAGCCAATTGGGGTATTTTATCTAGACCCTCTGCCCGATCAATAATAAAAATGTCAAAAATGGTGTACGAATCGGAGTCGGTAAATTGCGTCCCCCCAAAAACTTATGATTATTATTCATATAATATAATAATAATATGGAAATCGCTCGATGGAATCATAAGTATTAGGTTTCGTACGGATTTATTAAACCGGTAGGTGTTGACAAGTTTATTGCATATGTGATATAACCTACGACTGATTTGTACGTAACATTTCCGCGGTTCTACTTAAAAAGAATTGAGACGAAATAAATTCATAATAATATTTTTATACTTGACGTCTAAAACGCAATATACCTGTATTTACTGTTTTTGAACTCTAGGAGTTACTGGTATATTTGGAACACTTCCAGATTAGAAAGAATTCAAGTCGTCGAGCCCATATTATAATACCTCACCTTCTCACCTTCATCCTAAATATCTCGTCTATAATTAAATCTAATTTAATATATTAGTCACGTACAATGTAACCGATTATTTTTAACTTATGTAATAAATAAAATTATAAATATAAGTCCTAGTTGTGATAGTAATTATTACTATAAATCGATACACCACCCCTCTCTCGGACAATGGTAAAATAAGTTATTTGAACGATACTTTATTGCTATATTATAATATATTTATTGTTAAAACGTTGAACGAATAAATAACCGGAAATAGCCAAGTATTCTACAGAACAATATATCATAATGCACAATATTATTGTGTTTTGAATTAAAATAAAACATAAAAAAACATACCTAATAATATTGGTTTTTTGTTTGAACGTATGTAATATTTATACTTTTGTCCAAAACAAAATATTATTACGCTTGTAGCTGTTTTTTATTTATTTAATTTTAATATAATAATAACAACAATGACAACAAAATCAATTATATAAATACATATTGAATGGTATGGTATTTTAGGATTAGTTGAAAAAGTATCAATAATAGAGAATATACGAATGTAACATTTAACGTTCCGTAGCTCCAGAAAACGTTCAGGATTCGTTAATTATTTTATTACTATTGTATAGAAATTATACATAAATTCATAATATAATATGTATAACTTGTATCTAAAAAAAAAAAAAATAATAAAAACAAAGACTTATTGAACTCTCGAGTTTATAATATTATATTGTCGAACAGTGAATTCTTGTTTGTCAAGTATTACATATAAAATCGTTAAATTAATGTTCAGTTAATATTTTAATCCATGTAAAATGCTTTGTAATAAATCAGTGGAGCATAAATAAAAATAATTAGTACCTATATATACTCATATTATTATTTTATTATTATATTCCAATTTAAAGTACACATGAATGCAATATTATCAGTGATAAAATTATTTTATAACTGTGCACACATCACGAAGACTTAAATCAATAAAACAGTTAAAAAAAAAAAAAATGAATTACTTAACCTAACTTTCCAATCGTATTAAAAATGTATACATTACTCCGAGTTAACTTGAAACGTTTCGTTGTATTTGGATATAATTAGAAATATAATATATTTAACTCATTAAAAAATAATAATAAAATTGAAAACATTTTATTCGTCCATAACCAAAAAGAACCGGTTTGTAATAATGACTGTAACTATTTTATGCTTAAATAAAATTAGATACCTATTCAACAGCTGCCAAAATTGTAATATATAAGAAATTCCGTTAGTCACTGTAACGTTCCATTAAAAATAAAACCTTGAATAAAAACAAAAACCTACAAACGTATAATTAATTTTTTTTTTCATACATATTTTTACTACAATGTTCTCTTTAGATTACTTATTTGAATACTACACACTCAAGTCGATTTTAAACATTTAATATTATAGATACTGCATTGCCTGATTGTGAATGACTAATAGAACACTCTCGACTTTATGAATATAAATATGAAATTTTATTGCACATTTCACTCAAGTTTTATATTTGATCCCTGACAACCCAGACGTTAATAATCCTCTAAATTCTTAAATATACTTATCCGCTTTAAAAAACTTTAACTAATACATTGAATTGATTACGTCTTAAAACCTTGATAAATAAATATATTGATATTTCAAGAAATTTCATTTCTCATTTCACATTTACAATTGTAAGTTATTGAACATTTGTAATTTTATTAATCGAAATACAATTATTATTATGATACATTTCAAGTTTCGTAAGCACAGAACGAGGTCTTACGTTTCATAAGCGATTTTAATTTATAGTCAAAATAATGTCTGATTTTCTATTCATTCTCAGATACAAATTATGTGTTTGAAAGTATCAAGCGACATGTTTTATAATAATAACATTTTATAGCATATTATGTATATAATTTGTACAAGTATGACTTTAATACTTGACGTTGAAAATAACATATTTGTTAAAATATAAATTATACGGTTGTTGTATAAATAACTATGTTAGATATTATCATCAATAAATCTAACGTAAACACGAGCGAAATTAAAAAACTAAAAAACTAAAAAACACTAGGAACATAACATTCTATTTGAATACTCGTATTTTAAAATAAAAACACGTGTTAGAAATATTATGATTATGTTTCTTAAATTTCTGGAGATGAGAAATATTACGGGTTTGTTTATAAACACTGAGTAGGAATAAGGTGAAAACATTTTTCGATAATTGTCGTTGGTTAACATTGAGTTCACTCAAGACTGACACCAGGAAACTTTAATATCAAGTAATGCTGAAAATTAAATGATAAACGCACAAGAAAGTATGACGTGTCAGAATTCAATTGTTGTCCAGCAAGTATTATAATAATCTTTGCGCCGTGCTAAAACTTCGACATACATCCGGATGTGACTGTATTGACCCACTTGAAATCGTTACGGCGCGCCGCTGTTTTAATAAACATATTATCGTATACTAATTATTATTATAACGTGTATCCGGAAACTAGTGAAATTTTTTTTTTTTTTTTTTAACACTATTTTAAAATTAACTTTCATTTGTAACATTAGTTTGCCTATTTACCTACAAAAACCTGAGTCCGTTGTTAAAAATAATGATAAAAATATATTATGGTACCTAAGTATATACTTATTGTAGGATAAAGTATTATTTCTTTTTATTGGATTCTGTGTTTTTAGGACTTAGGAAAAGTATATGTATTGTTTTAGAAGTGATTTGTCAAACGCCATATGCCTACGAGTAAAGTATTCCTTGTGAATTGTAATTGAAAAAAAAAATAATAACATGAAGTGATCAATAAAATTCAATTTATAGCTCAATAGATAAATTATTATGTTATAAAATTCTTTTTTCATTGACAGGAAATAAATAAATATACATATAAAATGTTATTATTACTATTGTTTATAACTTTTTCGGTTAATATAATATGGAAAAGTTTAGTTTATAAGGAATTCGATGACTTTATAACAAGATGTATTAACAAGCCATTAAAACTGGTCCATTATTTTTTCAAATTTTCTATAACTATAAAACAAGAAAGACACATGCATGTGCGATAAAAGTTTGAAAAGCCTTTATTATTGTATTTTTTAGTATCCCATTTAATGTTAGATGCTGTATATGTAATAGGTTATAGGTAATGGATGGAATAAGACTACTTTCAAATATTCTTATTACATCATACTATTATATCAATTTAAACTATTATACATGGGCATTGTACAGTATATTATATTATTTCATTTTCTGATGGATTAATAAATTTAATGAATGTTAAAGATATTTACATGGAAAAAAAACCAATTTATCATTTAATTCTATGGAGTAAGTACTCAGTAAAATATAAATATTTCAGTATTAGTACAAAAGGAAATAAAACTTCAAAGTTAAATTTGTTTTCAGTTTTTCCTCTGAGATGAGATGAAACATTATTTTTTAAAATACCTTTAAACATAATATATGTTTCACAAGAACTATATTTTACTGTTAACAAAATTTAATATCATCGAAGCGAAAATAATATAGTTGGTAGCTTTAAAATATCGGATTTGATAAGCCGTTTTTTTTTTAGTTAAATCGCATGAGCTGTATTAAGTCTAATAAGTGTATAGAAATTTATTAGTTAATAGTAATACTAAAAGCCTCAAAAAGGAATAAAAAATAATTAAAAACATCTGGTAAATTATTGATTTGTGCTAAAAAGAACGAAAATTTTAATTTTTTCAAAGTTTTAGTGTCAATTAAAATAAAATAACCTAATAAAATATTATCCTTGTTATAAATTGTATTACTCGAATGTAGGGCCATGACAGTGGTCTATAATCACATCATACGTATATTTGAGGGTTTTATGAGCGTAAATAAAAGTAACCCCCCATTTTAAAACTATAACAATATGTAATAGTTATGTTACTTTATTACAAATTGAAAAAAAAATACTGGAAAACAAACAGTGTATAAAACAATGTAATTATCAAAAAATGATTTTAATTTATAAAAGTTGAAAAATCCCTAGCAATGCATATTTATAATGCAAATCGAAAAAATAATTAATAATTAAATAAGCCCTGCGACGTAAACATTAATTAACCCTATAATATTATGACAAATAACAAATATTATTTTTAGTTATCGTCTAGCGCTTATTGAAAAAAAAAAGTAATAATAAAATAATATACTCCCTGAATCTAATTATTATTTTTTTCCTTTGTACTCTTACCCTTGTATAAATACATTTTGAATTCAATATAAAATGAAAAATAAATTTAATGTTTATGTATCGTTCATAAAATATTCACAAAAATAATAATAATTGCCTGGTTAATAATAATATATTTTTTAAGTAAAAATGTTACCACTGCGAGAAAAATTTAAAAAAAAAATGCAGTATAAACTATAAAACCTTTTTGAGAAAACTTTTTCATTTAAAACTTATTTGATAAATATAAATTATAAAAGATTATTGGATAATGAAAAGTATAAAATACTTATTATATAAAATTCCAGAATCGTCGAGGAGTAAATAAATAAATTTTTAAAAGCATTCTCAGTATAAATTAAATTTACAAAAAAATTATGATATTTAATATTTGGTATCCGTGTACCAATATATTTAAAGTGCGAATTTAAAATATTTTCAAACAATTAAAAATATCGTAGGTACAAGGATTTTCTGTAATTAAAACAAGCCATTATTCCTTTTTACGTTAATATATAAATATAAATTAAATATAGACGTGATCAGAATTTCTATTTATTTCTTATACTCGTAGACCTTGTTCACGTGGAATGTCTATTCAAAGTGACGTATGGATAAATATTTATGTAATTAATTGCTAACAATGTCTGTACAATTACATTGTGTTGCACTTCTCCCAAATTTAGTCCGTTACTTTCTAACTTTTATAAAGTTTCAACTAATAATATATTATTTATGTATATATTCGAGGTAAAATTGTTGAAGAAATATTTACGATTTTCTCGACGTTCCGGTCGTATATTTTGTGAATGACATTTAATGAATGTGTGTTGAACACATGATAGTTGATCAATAAATTGATTAAGTCCCAGTAATATTTCTTAGTTATTACTTATTATTAAAGGATTTCGAAAATAATTTATAGTTAACCATTAAAAATGACAAATAAACGAAAATAAACAGAAGATTTATTACTATCTTACGGATGGAAGACAAATAAAACAGCTTAAAATTATTAAGAAAGAAAAAATGGGAGGTTATGCCTTTTTTAAAAACAATTCGAAATACAATACAATATGATTATTGTAAATTAAAAAAACATATTGGTATCGCATGTTTGGTAGGAACTGAATTATTGTTTTATCCATTTATAATAATAAATTGTTCATAGGTATTACTATATTAATTCTTATTTATAAAACATAATTTAAAAGCCATTTTGGCTTTATATTTTATTGTTATTACTCAAACGTACATTATAGTTTTGTTATTTTAGTATATTTTTATGATGTCAAAATTAAACATTCAAATTACAAATACAATATGATTTTTCATTTCATTATATTCAATTGCTCAGCGATAATAGTTATTTATATTTTATATATTTATTTGTTAATATTTAATTTAAATTTCTTAATTTATTATACAAAATGATGATGCACAAATTAACAACGTATTTTAGAGGATAAATAACCCACATTTATAAATGTAATATTATAATATGGGATATAATCTCATCAAATAAACATTATTTTAGCATTAGTTAATAGCGTTGTTAAAAGTTCCGTAGCAATGGATTATACTACTAAATATATTATTAATTATTACTATAATAATGTCTAGGGTTTATAGAAATAAAGTGTAATTTAAAATTTAATAATGATAGATAATTACCTAACCTTGTAATCTTATTTATTGACACTGTAAAAATAAAAAATAAATATATAAAAATAAAAATAAAAAGAACGAATGGTGAGATTTTTTTTAGTATTGTAATAGTTTAGAATATCTAATTTATGAGTAGTTTTTGATTTAAGTAGAAGAACTGGTTTTATTTTTATATAATTAATGACACACTTATCCTACTTACCATATTCGTTCAACAATAATCGAAGTTTGTTGAGTTTATTTGAATTGAGTTATTTATTTATTTATTTTTTAATACCACCATATGTATGTGTAAATAATATAAAAAAATTGTACGTTAAATAATATTTTATATATTTTCACATGATTGCCAAAGTAAAATATTTCAAAACATATTCATATTATACGATGATTATAAAATCGTATTAAGTTTCGAACCATATTTTAGCTCTTATGAAAGCCATCGTAATTTCATAAAATATATATGCACTTTATTTTTAAATCATAGTTATTAAATATTTTGTATAATATTAACACTTTTTTTATTTAAATAATGTTATGTTTTCATTCTGTTGATACAAAAAATAAATTTGAATTACAAATCGAAACGTAAAAAATAATTATAGCTATTAACTTTTGTTAAGAAAAAATTTAAATAGAAGTTTTGTTGACATTTAATTTTATTTTCATAAAGCTATAGGTACAATTTCTACTTATTTATTGAATTCGCAGAATTTAGCCGAATAAATATTATGGATTTTATATTATATATTATATAATTATATTGACAGTTAATCTAGTCTTATTTAAGTATAAACCAAGTTTATATTTTATAATGTAAAATAAAGAAGGGATTTACATAATCTATACAAAATTTATTTGGTAATAAATAATAATAGTAAACTGTATACCTTACTGGCTACTATTGATTTTTCGTTTTAACAAAATAATAATTCGGAATGAATTTTAATGTAAAAAAATTAACAAATCTTATAAAATAGGTAATTATTATTTATCAATTATTAATTATAAACTTATAAGAGCATAATATACAATATTTTTATTTATAATTAAGACTATAGTTTTGAAAATATAATGAACACTTTATTTTGTGATTAAACAGTATAGGAAACGATTTGAATTTAATAATCAAGAAAATTGAAAAATAACGTTTTGTTGATTAGAAAAAATTATAAAGCATCTGTGCTAAATGGTCTTTTTACTTAACTTATGAAATTATAGACACATGCCAATTAAATTGAAATTGCTGAAAGTAAAAAAAAATTAACAAGTATGAACAACTATTTTAATACAAACATTTCATTAAAAATCTAAATAATTTGTAAAAAAAAAATGTATAATAAGTGTATAATTATAATGGTAATATTGTTTAAGGGTACGTTTGTAGTTTTATTACGTTGATTCATGATTCTCGTTAAACAATTTTATAATAATATATGCATAAAGAGTATTATAAGAGATATCGATAGAAAAAAATTAATAATTACATTACATTTTTATAACAACTATACAATTTTTAATCAACTGAAATTATTTTAATCTGATCATGTTTTCATCAAGCTATCATTATATTTACTGAGATATTATTAAATTGTATAATAGTATTCAAATATTTTATAATTTATAGGTAAATATAATATATTTTTTATTTTTACTTTCACATACCTATTTAGTAACCAATGTCAAATCAAATACTAGCATTAATACAAATAACAGTAACCGAATTCATCAATGGTGTTTACATAATTATATTGGAATATTTTAAATGTAAAAATAACTACCTTTGGAAAAAAATTTAAATTTAAATAACTCAAATTATGTATTTATTTGTTAACTACATTTTTATACAGTTAATAATGGATTCAGATTTAAATGGCCTATTATATTAGAATATATTTTTGCAGAAATGATTTTATATTATTAGTACCATTAGTAATGGAAATGTTTACTTGTCAAATGGAGCATAAACTAGCCTAACAAAGTTTTAGTTTCCTATTTAGGAGTAGAAAGTTAATGAAAATACCGTTAAAATTGTTAATGTTTCTTATGACATTATTACTTTGGTTATGTTTTGTTTAGTTCAGGAAAATGTTATTAGTTAATTAAATATAAAGTAAGTTTACGTTTGTGGGTGGTTAAAAATCTGTTTTTTTTTTACCGTACGTCAATCATAATGAAATCTGAAAAAATGTCAAATATTTATTGGATTAAGAAAGCTATTATAGTGTTAGCTTTGGATTACAAAAACTAAGTAATATAATATATTTTCATAGTAAATAGTGATTTTTCTTTTTATCATTTTAATTTAGAGGCAGTGTGATTCGTGTTTCTACCTTAAAGCTTTTTGTGCGTATAAGTAAATTGATCGGAAATTACTTTTAAACTTTACTGCCGGCTTTGAAAGGTTTAAGATTACAACGCTAACGTCACTATATTATGAGAATATTTTGAAACTCTAATAAAATATTGGCTTAATTAACTGCAAGATATTGTAATATAATGTTTCTAATATGATTTTGTAACGAAATAAATTATAATTAAATTACAGCTATATGCGTATATAAGTATAATACACGCTTTAACTTTTAATATTAATACTTATAAGTTATTCGATGTTATAAACATTGATTTTTTTTTATTACCAATCATTGTGATTTAAATAGCCGATAATTTATAATAATATAATCTGCTCTAAAAGAACCTAAATAATGTTAGTCAATATTTTATAAATGTATGTATAGATATTAACGCTAAGCACAAAACGTGAAATTCAATTTTAGTAAATGAAATTCATGTTAACTCATTATGATGCATGATGCAACATTCATAGCTTTCAAATGTTAAATGACAACACATTCTCTTACGTTGACGTCTTGACATTTAATAAATAATCTTAAGTTTGAGTAGTGAAAGTTACTTGTACCATCAGTAAAAGTTAGTTCAAATAAGCAAGAAAAATAATCAAAAAATGCCAAATCGTATTTTTAGTAATATTCCAATTTTGAATTTGAATACAAACATACAATTTAAACTAAACATAAAATAATAAATTTAATAACGCAGCGTTTTCTCTTGTATTGTAACTTTATTTAATAATAAAAGTTTCATGGGAATAAAATAAAATAAATAAATAAAATCAAACAAAAGGCTAACCCGTAGACGGTTGCCATGGGATACAGCATACTAATCATTAAATATAAATAAACCATTGAGTAAATGAAGTTACTAATTGTAATCATAATATTGAATTAATATATTATATTGCTATATTATATTTTGCGTTTTAATATTATTTATTTATTTCTTGATTACCGATAAAGCTTATGACCTATTTTCAACCAAGCTTAAGTTTTTGCAAATTGCGCGTGAACTGTCATTTTGAGGAAGTAATTTTTCGATTTCGCCAATAGTTGCTTTTAGAAGAGTACCGATGACAATATTGTAGTCGGAAAAACTACAGCTATTTTTACTGTGCTGCGTTTGGTATCACGGATGTCACTCCAATCCCTCCTAATTCTTGAATTTAAAAAAATTAATTGGACTATCAATCTGTACGACAGGTTTTAGAGTTAGGGTAAGGCGACCCTCAAGAAGCCGTAGAACAAACGAGGCTGTAGGGCCGGAACGACGTCTTCTCAGCCCCAACCTATTGTTTTTTTATAGCCGCACTACGGTAGCCGCCTTATAAACTCTTAAACGGCCTGTCGAACAAATTGACGACCCACTTTGTTTTTTTTTTTGTTTTTTTAAAGCCATAAATTGGTGACGGGGGCTAGTGCCACGTTCGTGTCAGTCGTTTTTTTCTTGATATAATAAGCTACTAAATCTACTTAAATCACGACATACCTACCAATGTCGATACGTCCGTGGTTATAATAATAATATAATATAATTTAATAAGTCGCTAGCTGTGTGTTTCTTGTGTTTGTCACAGTCTACTATTATTTAAACTGCTCGAGATGCAAATAACACCGCCGCCGACGGTTTCTCGAATAATAATTCACGCCCAAACATAGTAATAATAATAATCACTGCAACGACGATTATGATGACGATGACAGTAATAATAATGGCGATGATATTTATGTAACACTTCCGTCGCCGGTACCATAATAATAATATTACGGTATTACAGTCGCTCGAATCGATTCATAAAGTCCTTTCGGTGAATCTCTCTCTTGACCGTGACAACCGTGTATATAATAAGATAGTATTTTTATACATGTTATTCAGTAATAATAATAATAATAATAATATGCGATATGTGCCGCACTACCGTTTTTCAAGGACTCGATCGTGACCGCTGCGCGCTCGTTCGCCTCGACGTTCCTTATAATAATAATAATAATATCGTTATTTCACAAAACTGTTGCCGCTATCTTTTTTTTTTTTGTATATATATCGTAATATAATACGTAAATTTATTACTATTATTATTATTATTTTTTTTTTTTTTTGGCGTCTCCTTCCATGCCGATGACACGTCGTCATAATAATATCACGTGCGCGCGTACCTTTAACACGATATTAGGTGCACATACACGACAAGTACACGCTTATATTATATAATAACGACGATGATTATTATACCCGCGAAACCACCCGACGAGATGGTGCAATGTCGTAGGTCAGTTTATAGGTGTAAAACCGTCGAGCGCACCGGTGCACTCGCCGAAAACCCGACCGCGACCGTGTTACTGCAGCAGGTACCTACCTAACATAATACGAATATGATTATTATAACGCAGGACAGAGACATCGATTGTCGTCACCGCAGACCGTACGCAGAGCTCGTCCTTGTCGTGTGTTCTAACGATATCATCACGCATCATATACCTATACCCACTACACCTGAATATACATCATCATAAATAGTGCTCTCGATGGTCTCGACGGCGAACGCGTTTCGAGCGGAAGGATTACTAAGGATACCCACCTGTTGAAAGTCTATCGTGTTATTCGTATCAGTGTAAATATGTGTGCGTGAGTGTGTTTGTGTGTGTGTGTGCGAGCCGTTCGTAGCCGCCGAAAAGGGATGAGATTTTTTTCGCGGTCGTCTCGCGTCTGGCAGACCCGAAATAATGCCGCGAGGGACGATAAAGGCGCGAGAAAAAAAACCAGTACCCTACGACCTTGCTGCAAGCCGACCGAGACCGTTTTCGTGTATGTGTGTACACATTATTATTCGCCGGTTTGTTAATCCCGCGTTTGCCGACCCGACCTTTAACACATTTTTATTCGCAGTCATTTGTAATAACGTTATTATAACACGAATACACTGCTGCAGTACGCACACTATTGTATTGTAATAATGGTCTTTATGTCTTATAGGGACATGAGCTACGTTTTATTATCATAACATTGATCGGTCCCGACTTCAATTTTCAAAATTTAAGTAAATATTCATCGACCTACGGATTTTATGATGTCGCTATAACGTGATGACGTTATTATTGCGGAATACTTCAATCGCATGACGAGTGTATCTCAACACTAAAATCAAAACAACGGAACATTATGAAACGGTCAATTTTTTAGATTAATAACACCACTTTTGTCTTTAGTGTGCTTCTACCGTTGTATTTAGCTATCTTATTATATTAATTACGTCCTATGCAAGTAACGTGTAATTTTTTTTATATGCCTCGTCTCGTACACCTGGTTTTGATGGATTTAAGTTTCCTGCCTTGGAATATTTTTGTATATTGTAGAAGCCGTACACAAATTGTAATCCTGTAAGACGTGTTTATAATATAAACTCATTTCACGATTTTTTTTTTTTTTTTTTTGTTAAGTATTGATCCGTAGTTTGTACGCTTCATTACTCGTACTAATTGTAAACGACCACAAGGATTAAGACTCTCCAGGCCTACATTTCTCTTTCACCGTTTACCGCATAGTCCCTACCTATGAATACGAATGTTATAATAATTCCACCCCTACATTCATGGATCCATACAGTCTATTTAGCTATTTTTAGTCGCATTATGGTGATATTATTAGTATACAGCCCACAGCTTAACATTAATTCAACTATATTAACCATAAAAAAAAAAAAATCAAAAGTTGAATACATTTTAAGTATATCACTGTGTACTTGAAAATTGTATACTAAATATAAATTCACGAATACGAATATCGATTATAATATTTTTAATAATCAAAATCTAGTATCTAGTACTTACCTACGACCTACCTACCTCCTGCATAAAATTCATATTAATTAACGAAGCCGGTTAAAATTAATTTAACATCAAAGTTATTTATTCGAAACTTATATACCTACTTGTAGGTCTAATTAACATATTCATAGAATTTAAACGGAATAATTCTTGGTACATTAATGCTCCATGATGATAATAATAATAATGTTAATAATTACGGTCTACAGAAAGATACAATTGTACCAACTATAATATGATAGTAATTAAACAATGACCAGTCAGTATAATAGTAGCTAGATCAGTGATTAATGAGTTCGGTGATGGTTTTTTTTTTCATATTTTATAATGTAATCGAGAAATAATGTCAGTAATTACCGTACACACTTAATGGCATGGCGATTACTCACTAAGCTATCAAAGCACTATGCAGTTGTACTTACTGTAAATTTGTAGTGTCAAACGAAACATTATTATTGTGTTAAATGTTTATAATATATTATGATAAGTCCGAATATATATATATACGTATATATATTATTAAAAATTATTATTGCTCAAATTGTTATACTAAAAAAATAATAATAATAATAATAATAATAATAACCATTAGTTTAGTAAGCACTTAAAAATCTAGGCTTACTTCTACAAAAGTAAATTGTGTGAATAAACAAATTATAAACATTAATAATAAGATCATAAATAATGGAGCAGCATGCATTTTTATGGTAAGTACCTATTAAATATGTTTTAGAAATGGGTAGGTATATTATGTATTATTGCTAAAAATAAAATTATTATATTTTAATAGTATACGTAGAGTATAATATAGTTGTGTAAAGAACAAAAATCTTTAATATTTTTCAGGTAAAAAGAATATTCATAATAAAGCGTAATTTTTGTAAATACCTGATAAAAATCCTATTTACATATATAATTTTCATAATTATATTTTTTAAATTCTATGTATTATTTTTAATACGATTTTATAATACTATAAAGTAGGTTTTTTTTTTTATTACACTTCAAAAACCTATGAAAATTACATCTACTTACTTAATTGAACATAAACGCATAGGTTATATTATATACATAGTGTATTATTGTAAATACATTTATATGTTTAAAATATTTCAATAATAATATGTAAATTATACAAAAAAGCCAATTTCATGTTTACTTCTTTTTCAAGATAAAATACTTAATAATAATATATTTATATTTGAAAGGTCATAAAATGTTTAATATATGCGTAGGAAACCATAAAAAGAAATACAATTGTCGTTTTATGAACTGGTAGATTCGTTACTTAATGGTACATATGTATATATTATTATTTGTGTCACTATATCTCAACGTTCCATCAGTTATTGTGTTGTATTAGTGTCGGATTCGCCAAACGACAAAGCAAAACAAATTAAAGTTGATAAATTATTAAATCCAAATGTGCTTTTTTTTTGTATACACAGATATTCGTTGAAATTTAGTTTAAGCAAAAACAAATCAAACCTATCATCGCGATAAACACGTTCTAAATGTCTTTGCAATTTATGTTATTTCTGCCAAGAATAAATAACAATTTTATTTTTTAACAATACAATGTTTGTCAAAATTGAGGTTTTCTTTTATAATAATAGTACTCTGTAAAAAAAAAAAAAATATATGAACACCTTTTATACTATGTATCCACTATATCCACTTAGTATCCACACACTGACTTTTGCAAGTTTATTGTAAAAAAATATGTAAAAGAGTCTTAGATAATAATAATAATTCATCGAATTTACCCGATAGTGAACATTGTGAAATAATTTAAACATGCTATAACTTATAAGTTATATAACATCACTAATTATTGTTATTTGTTTTTAATTAAAGTCATGTTGGATTCGTTCATAAATTAAATTATTCCATGACATCAAAAAAGTTTAAATTATGTGTACAGTGTAAGTACTATCACATTTGTTTAATCAGAAGTTATGTAATGCAGTTGATTAAATTTCATAGTTTATATTATATAGAAAGTATTTTAAATTTTGTAACGTTATTTTTTATTAAAGTTATATTCTTGTTTCGTTTTAATTATTCATAAAACCATGCAAATATTTTATTTTTTTTCTTTGAACTTCATATTCTATTGCTTAATGTTTAAAATTGTTTTTAAATTAATTGGTATCTATAAATATTCCTAACAAAAAAATCCTACAAATCCTACAACATACTAAATTTAATAAATAAGAATAGAAAAAAATATTAGATTATTATAATATAAAAAATATACCTATTTGACAGGAAATTAAAAAAAAATTACATTTTGTTTATATATGTATTTAGTTAGCGCTGAAGGCAATTACGCTTGACAATGATGGATTATTCATAAAACAAAAAATAATAATAACTATAATACAAATTATAATTATAATAATAAAGAAAATTTTTTTTTAATCATCATTATTGAATTTTTTTGGTTTTTATTATTAATTTTCATTTCAGTTAACTATTTTTGCAAATTCCGGTTATATTATCATCTTCTATATATTTTCTAATTATTATGATGTATTGGTTGTACGGAATACATACCTAACTAAAAGTATTTTACTTAATTGGAAATTTTAAAAATATCATCATCGTGGAGACAAGAAATCGATGATCGTTTAACGAAATAAATTTATAATAATTATATTGTCTCGAGGTCAACTACTTTATAGTTCAGAACTATGATTACCTGCTTATTTGAACTATGAATTTTGCTTATAGGTCAAAAGCTACATACGGTGTTCTAGTTTGTAACAATCACTTAAAGACTTTTTGATCAAATTAAAAAATAAACTTACTTTATCAATAATCTTCATTCCCCACTAAAATAAATAAATAAATAAAATAAAAATCTGTTTATGATTTTAAGTCTGTATTATTTAAAATTCAGTACCTGAAAAATTCTAACTGCAGAGGTATTTATTTACTAAACTTACTCGTGTTAATATTTTATCAATCATATTTTGTAAAAAAGAATCTTGTTATTAAGTAATTTAGGTCATAGAAATGTCTAATGCCTATAACCCAGAAACGTCAGTATAAGTTTCTTTGTGAATTTATTCGATAAAAATATCTAGTATTTTAAACTCTATTATAAACAGTTATAAGCACTTTAGTACTATATAACCATGTTTAAATTTAAGTTATAATTTCCATTTATTTTAAATTAATAAACATAAATTTCAGCTCAAGGAAATTAATTTTAATTTATGAAATTATTTATAGTTGTATTATATTTTTATTTAGCAAAGAAATTTAATTTAAGAAGAATAAAGAACATTAATTTTTACCCGAATAAATTCTAAGTAAGAACTCGTGTCATTTAGAACACTTATTATTTAAATTTATTATAATATAATAGCACAGAACTTAACTGAAAATATTCATTAAAAACCAACCAATCCACTTAGACGATTTGCTTTAAGAACTTCAAATTAAAATCCAAGTCAGTTGATTCAAAGACTTCATTAAATTATTTATACTTTTTGTAATAATTTTAAGCAAATCATAAATTATTCAGATTTAAGCAATACATAAAAATTATTTTTATTATTCTCTAGATTGAAGTTTCTATCATTTGAATAAATAATTTTATCAACTTATTAATTAATAAATTTAAAGGTTTTCAACTAGATGAATTCAATATTCTATAATACGATGTACTGATATTTAATTAAATTTATTTCAAATATATTATAATAAATCAATACAATCGACAATATATTGTTGATAATATACTATTTATAAAAATAAAATATGATATAGTTTTCTATAGACTATTGCTAAGTAGGTATAAGTGTAATACTTTTGAAAAAGCATATATTATGAAAATATGTTAAAAGTAATATTAATTAATTGTATACAACTCAAATATTTATATACCCTATAAATTATGGTTTAAAAATCTTTTTAAATCTTTTTTAACGTTATAATCAAACATTTTTTAATAATTAGGTAGTAACTAATTGTAACATTATTATTTTTTTATTCATATCAGTTTTAAAACGTTTAATCAACACATTTTTAATATGTTGGTAGATATATCTAGTTAGACAAATTAAGTAAATTTACAGAATTGAATCTTATTCAGGTTTATGTTTAATGTAGTATACAAATATATTTATAATTTATTAGGCAATACTTAGAAATATCGATGAGCATGTTTTGAAAATTAATCTAAGAAAAAAAGTAATTTTTATATTATATTATTTTACATATTGAAAATATAGACTTATTATTAGTTACATATAACAATAATAATCAAAGAAAAAATATGTTCATGATAAATGATAATATTATTGATATCATTATTGTTTTATAAAAAATTATCCTGATTCACTTATTGCGTAGCTCATTAAGAATTATTCATACTTTATTCAACTGATATTTAGTTTAAAATAGAATTTTAATCATAATAGATAAACAGAAAACCGATATAATATAGGAATGCAGATTAAAATTGCACTAGAAACATATTTATTTTTAACGACTATTGAAGTTGAGATGTTTTTGTTTCCTTGAGCTTTATTAAAAATAATTGTAAATGTTGTAAATTATATACAATTATTTAACCAATTGAATTTAACTGATATAATATAATATAATATATAGTTATTATTATACTTCCTAGCACGACCTCAATGAAGAATTCAATTATCTACGATTAGTTGGGTTATGTATATAAAAAAGAAAAAAACATTCCAAAAAGAGTTAATTGAATAATAATCCATGAATAAGAAGAATGGAACACAATTTTTATTAGATTGTACTTTGAAAAATTAAATTAAATTGAATTGGCATTCATATTTTTCATGTATTTTGAATATCTCTGGTTCAAGGTGACCTAGATTATTTTTAAAAGTTGTGCATTTAATTTATGCATTTTGGACATTTAAAGTATAGTAATATATTATATTAAAATTAATTTATGTAATTTGAAGAATTTAATTTTATCTCTAAAAGCATTTTTATACTTCATTTTAAGACTAAAACTTATTACGAAATAGGTTTTTAATTATTTTATTTTATTAAACCTTCAAATCTTTAAACGGTGTTAAAAACTTATGTGATTTTAACTATTGTTTTAGCTCGCATGGAGTCACAGAATAATAAACTATTATTATTTATTTACAACTAACACATTGTATTCAATTTAATATAAAATTTATATTATTATATTATTTTCTAGGAATTATATATTATATGGTACCTAACTTGTAAATTTTAAAATAGCAGCAATGGGATATATTTTATGTTGAGAAATAGTTTTAAACTATGTTCTAGAATAACCAGATTTTTACCGGTTACTGGATTAATTTATTTAAAAATAATATAGTTGTAAGTGTTCTCACACATAAATTAATGTTCATAATTTATTTTATAGTTGTAAGAACTAAAGTAATATTCAGTAGGTACTTGTTTTAAATAGTCTCTAAAATGATATAATATCGTGGTTTATAATCAAAATTATAATTAAAAAGAAAAATGAACTTCATACTGTTATTTTTCGTTTATCATGATTACAATCTTAAAGATTTTAATATTATATACTATTTGGAATACAATATTCATATTAGTATCGCGATTATTGGGTGTATAAATTATTACATAAAGGAAAATAACATATTTAATTAGAAGTAGTAAATGATTCAAAATAATTTAAATTCAAAACGCTAATCAAAATTCAATGTAATAAATGATAAATTACCTAGAGTACTACTATTTAGTAGGAAATTATGAAACATTAATTAAAACAATATGCAAATAAATTACTGTACGAACATAATAACTTTATAGGTACTTCCCGTGGAACATACAATTTATGTTGTTAAATGGTAAATTATAATTTTTAAATTTGAATAACAATATTAGTAGGTACCCACAAAAATAAAACTTTACGAACAAATTATTATAATTCGTACACTCTTTTTCAGTCATACCGCAGGTCGTGTTCTGCACGTCGTGTGTGTCCGTCACAATTAATTGATATTTATACAGAAATATACAAGAAACAACTATACAGTTCACTAAATTTCTGGGTTGAAAATATAATCAATAATACAGTATTCTATCAAGTCACTTTAAACATGGGATACACATTGTTTCCTGGTTGATGGGATAGAAAATCGGGCAATGTCTGTAAAAGTTTAGAGGCAGAAATGCGCAAGTTGGCAAACCCATTTATTTAATGGACTTAGTCGTTTTGTTTATACTCATACACACACACACACACACACACAGACGAAGATATACAGATTGATAGATAGATACATAGATAAATAAATATAAACACATTCTCATGTGTATTATATGACGGAGAATTTATAAGCAAAAATGTTTCACTCGTAAATAGAACTATTTGTCAATAATATTTTAATTGTATTAAAAAACAATAAAACTCAACGAAGAGTAATGCGAAACGCTCTCGAACAAAAAGCAGCTCAAATAACCTTTTTGAATAATAATTATATACTTTAGTGTATTCAGAGTAATCAATATTACCAGGGAAACAGAACTCCTTAGAGTTTTGTTGACATTTGAATACGCATATCGTAAAAACAAAACTGTCTCATCGTGGTACCATTTATTACTGTTTTATTTTTTTATACTTGAATATACATATATATATATATACACTGTACAGTATACACATTGGTTCATATTTATTCTATTTGTGTATATTAAAACGGTATAATGTGCATTATTTCAAATAATACTTTCCCCACGCCCGCAGTGCCCAAATATAAAATCCCTTTTAAATCCATGTCTACTCCCAAGCATATACATTAATTATTTTCTTAAAGAATGAAACCAGGTTCACCCGGGATTTAATCACGGGTGCTTCCAGCCCAGTAACTAAGAATATTGCGTTGTGCCGTCTAATCTAATCCCAACAGTTGCCGAGATCTGAAATTCTTGTAAACCGTTTGTCTTATCGGAAAATGGTTGTCCCTTGTTTATAAAATATGGGCTGTGCTTGAAATGAGACAGGCGATTTATTCACATTACTGTAAAACAACGAGGCACCAAAGAGTCGGGTGACAAAAATTGATAAATGTAAAAATAAAACACCCATGCCTATACATTTTCTAGATTTCTATTTTAAATGCATACACAACTTATTTATGGAAAAGTGTAGCACGAAATCGAGTCGAAAACATATATATTGGGAAAATCTATTATTATTTTTACGATGATCTAGATAAAGCATAATTTACTATTGATACCTATCAGTAAATAATTTTAATCCATCAACATTTATGATTTTTAAACATGGCTGGTGTATAATAAATACTAGATCCAATATTACATTTTGTTTTATATCTCTGTAAAAACATTTTTAAAAACGATTACCTTAATATTTGTTTATATTACTAAATAACTACTAGTACGAATAGTTATGAATTAGGTACCAACTTAAAAATTATCAAGAAATTATTCACTCAGTAGTTTAAAGTAAAAAATGGAGTTTTCATTTGAAATACAACAATTTGTACTAATAAGTAGTGATACTTATGAAGTACTACAATATTTTTTATCATTTTAAATAAGGTCTTTACCTAATATATTTGAAAAATCAGAATTTTAATGAATTCATAATTAAATTGAAATACGAGATATGTAAATAATATCTTAATTGCATTAAATTATAATATTTTTTTTTAGTTTTAGAGTAGGTAGTATAAAAAATATAAATGAAATGTATTAAATAGTATTTATGTTTCAGTCTATATAGAGTTAAAATAATAATAATAATAATATCTTATAAATGATTTATTTGTCAAGAATGTGTGCACTTCAATTATTATCGATGATGACGGAGTTCAGCCAAACATTTTTTTTTTTTTTGTAAAATTCGTTATGGGTCTTGTAATTGTAGACTATGGTAATTTCAAATTGAGTTATTTATGTTAAACTGGCAAGCGTTTTCCAATTTTCCAAAGAACTACTACAATATTCATTGTAATTTAAGTTAAGTGTGTAAAATTTGCACATATAATCAACAATGCGTATAAAACTGAAAAGCCGTCCACCGAGTTATTTAGTATGACGTCTTGAATAGTTTCATTTCGAGATATTATACCGGGAAAACCCCTATAATCATTTTGAACTTTGAAAGTAAATAGTAGAAGAGTTTCTAAATCTGAATATGCTGCGCCCGCAAATACAAGTTGTTGTTGAATTCATTGCTCTTCTTGAAAAAGTATTGAGACTAGTTACGTGAAGTATAGGTACCAATATATATACAAACATATACATACATAATATATGTGTATAACGTGTTCTTCATTACTGAACAATAATTGGAAATGCACTCAATTTACTTATTCGTTTCAAGCGTAAACCTTCATCTTGTTTATTCTGTCCTAGTAATGTATCGAGTGTATAGATATATATGGTTATTGTTATTTGAATTGGACGTGAGATTTCCGTCTATGCCGAGTTACGACTTACGAAAAACGCCTAAAAGTACACATGATCGTTTATTAGAAAGTTCACAAAAATTGGTTTCACGTTAACTAACATAGTACGATGACTTTCAGTCGATCTCGTACAACCTTTAAGTACAGTTGAGGTATGTGTCTACTGTGTTAAATGTGTACACGTCAATGTCACGGCTTATTAAAAAGACACCACGTGATGATTGAAATAGTAACTACCAAGTGAAAACAATTAAATTTAAATGTGACAATTTATGCATTTAATTTTGATTTTTCGCTCATGCAGGATTTATTTAGTCCTTTTTCCAATGGACTCGGTAAATCTACAAAAAAAAAAACAATATAAATAATAATGATTAGTATACCTCTCAAGAGGTAGACAAATTAGACAAAATGAGGTTCTCACCACAGATTAATGTGGCTCATGTATTATTGTAAGACGTGAAACATTTCTACTAATATAAAAAACAAATTATAAATATTAATATGAAATATATGTTTGAAAAATAATAAATATTAATATATGATTATATATAAATTTGATATCTATAATTAATAACAATCGGGACAATCGTGAGCAATTAATATTGTACGATAGTTGATATCTTTTTTTTTTGTTTTTGGCTCTTACATATTTTTAATTTTATTACGCAGCTTACGGATCTCTTGTAGCTAGCAACCCTGTCTGGTATATTTTAATCTAATCATTTATACATTGACCTTAGGTAAGTACAGTATATGAACACATTATATTTAGTTTTTGAATTATTATATTGCAGCATTCAATACATTGTTTTCACTTTAACACTTTTAAATATTTTTAATCAAAATACATACTCATTGAATAATTGCATTTTATAAATTTCTAACTTGATAATATTTGAAATAGAAGTATTTTCACATTAAACAAAATATAATGAAATTAATGTTCCCTAAAAATTAAATGTAATAATATTTTATGTTGGTTAAAATTATATGATATAAATCACAATTACAAGATATTGCTTGAGTGCTTGAGAAAAAAAAATTATGCGCATCAACTAAAATAAAAACCATTTATATAAATAAAATAATAATTACCGTTTAAAATATTTTAATAATTTTCTCTGTATAAATTTTCCTATTTATTATTTATTATTAACTGTGTTTACAGAACGGAAACATATCACATTCGTTGATAACACATACTTAGTAGTCATTAGAGTATTATCCTAGTCATAAATGTAATTTTTTTTTATCAATAGAACTATGAAATATTAGCTCAACATAATTCACTAGCTGAAAACAACAATAAAGTATGATGGTTATTTATTTTATTATTTTTTTTTTATATAATATTACAAGCTTATACACGAATAATTGTTTTCTTGCTTAAATAATTAATATGTGCTCTCAATTTTCTAAGTTCAATATTCGATTAATAAATAATTGAAATACCATAAATATAAATTTATAAATGTAAATGGTATGTCTAATCAATAAAATGTAAAGCCTTCACTTATAGGTAAATAATATTATATTATGTATTGATGTTGACTGTATACGATAAATTAATAACATAGATAAATTTCTAATGCTATTTTTATTCGACTTTATTGGTTATCCACTTAATTTTTTAGTATTGTGTATTTTAATTTTAAAAATCAGAGTTAGTTAAATTCTTAAGTACTCAAGTTTTATAAATATTCAAATTATTTTTTCAACATTATTTCTCATATTTTAATATAGAACTTTTATATCATAAATAGGTCATGTATGATACGCCTGCACATTTCATTTCATATGATTTCAGATTATTAACTTAACCGTCTTCTTTTTATATTATTAATTTTGAATTAAACATACTTAATATTATTAAAAATTGGTTTGGCTTTTGTTTGAGGGTTTCGCCATTGTTTTAAATAACTTCAAACTATTGATTTTACATATTATGTAAATATTTGAATTGAAATAAATTGAAATTCAGTACTATCTTCAGTTCTAACTTATAGGATTTTTCAAAAGATGTCTATTCAAATAAAAACAAAATAACCATTGATGTAAATTATGTATTATGATAATGAAATTCGATACTTATCAGAATTATTTAAATAATTCTATTTAACTTTCTTTTTCTTCTTTTTAATAATAATGTAAAATAAATGTAACGACACTGTTACAATTTTTAATTAGATTTATAGAAATTAAATAAAAGGACAAAAACTTTAAAATTACAAAGCTAACTTTTCTAATAATGTCGTTCAGTTTTTATTTTATGTTTATTTTTATTTGAAATGGAAAATTAATGGTGTATACTGGGAAGTTTATAAAATACGATAGAATAAAAATTCAATCATAACAATTTTCTTCAAAGCAGTATTTGATTATATCATAAAGATAAAATATAATATAAACCAATTCACCCGTACGTAGTAGTTGCTGAGACACAGTCCTAAAATACCTATATTTTAAAAGATATCTTAAGATAGTTATAATTTATAAATTTAATGATTTGAAAATATATTTTTCAGTTAATATTAAGCATTATTATCAGTGTATTTTATATGTGTTTTACAGTGTTTGACGTTTTATGAATCATATTCTTGAAATCAACTCATTTTTATCTATGACAGAAGTGTTGTTGTATAACTTCTAATCTAACATTATTAACAGAAATCTATTTTATAATGAATCAAATATTAAAATAATTATTCATAAATCATGTATAATATTGATTAATTGTAATTTAAATAATTTATTGCACCTTTGGAAATATATTAAGATATTAGGTGAAATGTGCCATTGTGTCTCAAGTGTTTAGATTGTACTAAATGTACTAAAGATATTGAAAAAAAAATTGATTAATATATTTTAATATCATGTACTCATGTACCTAGCTTAACTATAATAACTATATTTATTTAATACTTGTATTACAGAGATCATGTTAACCATGACATATGATATAATATTCGAAGAATAACCAAAATACAAAACCACACAGCTCAATCCTCAACCTCTTTTAGTCCCATGTAACATTTAAAAAACCCTCAACGAAGATCGAGTCACCAAATAATGGATCGTTTTTAATCCTATTTATGACATTTTTATTAATTTTTAAATTGTAAACTGTAAGTAAACTGTAATTGCTTATAAATATTTTAAAATATTAATCTCAACTAGAGTTTCCCAAACTTTTTATTTATGGTGCATTACATTACTATTATTAATATCTACTTAAAGTTGAAGTACACTTATGCTTATCATTTTATACTTCTCAACAATGAGTAGTTATTTATAGATCTGAGAAAAACAAATGCATCAGACCAAAAAAATGATAAACTACTCCGATTAAATAATGAAATATAATTGTGCAATGTCACTTAAATTACCTATTATTTTTATTTTCAAATAATTATATCCCGAGTAATATATTGTATTATTATTTTAAGTCTAAATAAAAGAAAAGTAACACTTTTTTATAACACACATTAAATATTATTACGATACACCTTTTAAGAAATACTTCTCTAAACGCAATTTTTGATTTTTATACTTTTTAAAGACAGTGAATTCTTGTATCGCCTTAAAAAACTTTTTTTTTTTTTTTTTTTATTTTTAAAAGGTATATACAATCTGTTCCTTAGGAACAATAAGAATATGAGATAATAGAAATAATTACATGAAAGTTTGATGGGAGGAGTCACCCAGTGGTAAAACTGCCCTTACTTGATTTTTTTTTTTAATTTATTTTTAATTTATATTGCTAAACTTTACTCAATGAGAAGATCAAGACACCATTTCCTTCTGAGCCTCCTGGGAGGGTTACCAGGAATTGTGAGAGTAGCAAGGTTGGAAATGAGAGGATTGGTATGAGAAGGGAGTTTAGAGTGAAATCTTTTGTAAAAGGTTATTGCTTCTTCATGGACTGTTTTAATTTTGAGATCGGTGTGTAAGGTTAGGTTTGAGATATAAGGTGGAGAATTTGTGATTTTACGAAGGAAGTTATTTTGGAAGGTTTGGATTTTGTTAGTGTTGGATTTTTTGGCATTGCCCCAGAGCTGAAGACCATAGGTCCACATAGGCTTAAACAAGGATTTGTAAATTAAAAGTTTAGTATTTAATGGAGTATGTTTATTTTTGGAGATTAGATTTTTGAGGAATCGGAGTCGAGCATTTAATGCAATTCTTTTTATTTTAATGTGTTGTGACCACGTGAGACGGCGGTCAATTGTCAGACCTAAGTATTTAACCGATTGTGATGAAGGGATTTGTATATTGTCTAGAGACACCATAGGACAAGGAGGAAGTCGAAGAGTGAAAGTTGTGTGAAGTGATTTGGATTGATTGACTTTGACCCGCCATTTTTTATACCAATCAGCCATGAGGTCAAGGTGGAGTTGGAGATTGAGTGAAGCTATGTGAGGATTATCATGGACTGAAATAATAGCCTTGTCATCGGCATATTCCGCCACAGTTGTGAATGGAGAGGTGGGTTGATCGGCAGCGTAGATGTTAAATAATACAGGGGAAAGGATGCCCCCCTGTGGAACACCTGCACTGATCTTTGCTAATCCGGAATGGGATGTACCGACTCTAACCTGAAAGTAACGATCCATGAGGTAGGATTTGATTAGTAAGTAATAGGTTGGATGTAACAGGGGCTTAATTTTAAATAGCAGTCCTTCGTGCCATACCCTGTCAAAAGCTTGGGATATATCCAAGAAGACGCAAGAGCAATAACTTTTTTTTTCAAGAGAGAATGAGATAGCGTCGACTAATCTGTGCAGTTGGTGTATTGAAGAGTGAGCGGTACGAAACCCAAATTGAGTGTTTGGCAATATGGAACTGGAAGAAATGAATGGAAGAATTCTTTTAAGAATTAATCTTTCTAAAATTTTGCCGAAGAAAGGGAGGAGACTTATTGGTCGGTAGGAGGAGGATATGTCAGGAGGCTTATTTGGTTTTGGAACTAGAATTGTAACAGAGAATTTCCAAAGCATAGGAAAGTATGACAATCTTAGACACGCGTTATATATAACTGTGAGAAGAACAATGGCTCTTTTGGGGAGGGACCTGGCCACTTCTGCGGTTATCAGATCAAACCCCGGGGATTTTTTGAGGCTATGTTTTTGAATTGCAAATTTAACGTCGCCAGGAGAGAAATGCTTAACTGCGGGAGAAATAGGAAGGAGGATATCAAGATAACGATTTACTATGTCTGTATGTCTAGGTATTTGTATATCCGAGTGAGGCGTGAAGGTTTCAGAAAGGTGTTCTTTAAACAGATCGGCTTTTTCAGCGTCAGTTGTTGCAAAACCACCGAGGGGATTTATTATGGGAACGAGCGGAGGTTTGTATTTTAATACACTTTTGGAAGCTGTCCAGAGACTGCCATTATTAGGTGATAAGTTGGAGAGATAGTTAACAAAGGATTGGTTTTTATGTTTAGCAAGTATTTTTTTCAACGAGTTAGATAGATTGTTATATATGCGTTTGTGGGATGGGAGGCGTGAACGTTGGTAAGCGGCCCTTGCTCTGCGCTTGATAGATATGAGGATACGAATATGTTCGGGAAGTGAAGGAGTAATATTTGGACACTGCATTTTAGTAGGACCAGAAGCCCATGCTGCAGATTGGATTACATTTGTTAGGTTGTTTATGGCTAGATCAATTTCTTGGGGGGATTTAAGACTAACTTTTAGTTTTATGTTTTGATCCACTAAGTTATGGAATTTAAGCCTATCAGTTGAATGGAGAAAGAGTTTTGGAAGAGAAGGCCGGATTGGAGGACAGGCACTGACAGTCAGGAGCACTGCAGAGTGATCTGAACAGGGTTCTAAGAGATTGGTAGTCTGGCTGAATAGGTTGTGGGGTGTGTTGGATACAAATATGTCTAGTATGTCCGGTTTTTTGCGTAAGGAGGTGGGCCAATATGTAGGTCCGGGGGGCGCGAGGATTTTGTAGCCTTTAAGATTTATAAAATTGTAGAGAACGATACCTCTTGGGTTGTTTGTACGACAGCCCCAGCTGAGGTGTTTAGCATTGAAGTCACCACCTATTATGAAGTTGTGACTAAAAGTGCTAAAATAATCAATATAGTTTTGAATGTTAATATTATGTCTCGGAGGGGAATAAATTGCTGCTAAAGTAGTTGGAATGTTGTTGAGATGAAGTAAGATAGCACAAGACTGTAAATGAGGTTGACAAAAATTAGGAAGGGTTTGAAAAGACAAGGAAGATTTAATATAAATTGCAGCACCACCGTGGGCGGTGTTATCTGGGTGATTTGTTTTTAGGAGTTGATAACCAGGTATAGGGATGTGAGCGAATTCTGTAAAATGCGTTTCGGATATTAAAGCAATATCGATACGCTTCTCCTGGAGAACTAACTGGAGTTCATTTGAGTGATTTTTAAGACCATTTGAGTTGAATAGAAGGATAAGAAGGGAGTTGCTTGTGTATGAAGACATTAATTTTTTTCTAGAAGTTTTGAGATAACTTGGGTGAGTAGGGCGATTAGTGGATTTATTAGTAATTTGAACTCGTCAAGGAACTTGTTTATATCTGATACAGGAGGAGGGATTGAGTTATTATGGTTAGAGCCGGAGGTAGCTTGAGCGTAGGTTTGGAATGAGTCTGGTAAATGTGTTGAGGGAGTTACCACTGGTTGACTAACCTGTACATTTTTCTTATGACTAGTATTATCCGATAGGAGATTGCTCTTTTTTGGTTTGTTGCGTTGTTGCAGATCCTTGTAAACAGAACATCCTTTATAATTTGAGGGGTGATCACCGGAGCAGAGGGCGCATCTTGGAGCAGCATCCCGTGGATTTGGACAGGCCGACGAGGAGTGGAGGGCACCGCAACGGACACAGCGAGCTGGATAGCCGCAGTACGATTTTGTATGACCGTACTCCTGGCAGTTGATACACTGGCTTATGGTTTTTGATTTGTAAGGTTCTTCCACTTTTATTTTGGTGTGGATAAGAGATGTCAGATTGTAAATGTCATTTGACTGTATTGTTGGTTCGAGGTCCACAAAAAATAACGGAAGTGGGTTTTTATTGATTTTATGTAATACATTTGTTACTTGGCGGACCTCAAATAAGCGTGACTCGAGCTCCGATTTGATTAGTTCTGTGGACGTGGTCGGATGGAGATTTCGAATGACCACCCGCGTTGGTTTGTCATCTTTGAGTTGGTACGTGTGATATTCAGCTTTATGTTCCTTGAGGAAATGAATCAGCGTTCTATAGGCTGTTGGGTTGGCAGTCATAATTTTTAGGCGATCAGTTGAGGATTTGCAGGAGAAATTGTCTACTCCGATTTGTTCAATCAGTTCTGTGCAAAGATCGGGAAAATTGCAAACACCTTTTACAAAAATTGGTGGGGGGAGGGTTGATTTAATTCCAACATTAATGTTTCCCGCTGGATTTGACTCATTAGAAATAATTGAAGGAGTTGGTTTTGATGGAGTGGTGGGTTCTGGTTCAACTTGAGAGAGCACTTCATAACGATTAGATGAAAAAAATAATTTTTTGTTGTTGGGTTGTAATTTTGGCGAAGATGGTTCAGAAGAAGAGGAGGAGAAACCCCTTTTTCCTTTATTTTTTTTTGACTGTGCCTGGGACCAATTTCCTGATGAAGAAGTATCCATGTTAACGTCTTGATTACCGACTGAGTGATTTGTGTTGACAGAAGTTGAAACTTTGTTTAGGCGAGCAGGCTGTAGATTGGTATTATCGTTACATTTATCGATGTCTAAATTGGTGTTATTATTTTTGGATGTGGTTTGTGGCATAATTTTATTGCGATAAAGTCAAGGTCGACTGCCGCCGTAGCGGCGTACGATAAGACCGCACACAAGTTGTTGTAGATATAGCGAACGTATAGGCACGACGACGAGCTATTATTATTTATTAATATAACGATTATGGCGATAATATTGAAGCTACCAATTTTTTTTTTTTTTACATACTTAATCTATGCTAGTTAACACGGAGTTTAAATAAAATTAAGTATAAATTGGTACATAAGACCAATATACGGAATAAATAAATACAGACGGAGAGCAAGCAGTGTGCGCACGACGGGTATCGAACTCGAACTGCCTTAAAAAACTAAAAATTAAAAAGTAAAGTAATTTTTTTAAATGTTATGCATAATGTTATTTACATTTTATAAAATGTTTCTATTTTTATCTAAAATTTAAATAAACATACGATTTAAGTCCATTACATACATGTAGTTCGTGATCCAAAATATTTTTCACTTTCAACGTTGTTGATAACAAATGACTCGTGCGCACATGATATATGACTACAATACTAATCTTTTATATTATCGAAAAAATACAATAGTATTAAAACAAACCAAAATCAGGTAAATATATACAGCATTATTGTTCAATGAGCAGAAAGTATTATGTATTTAACTGTTAAGCATCCAACAAACAAAGTGACTTCCAATAGTTTATCATGTTTTCACGATTCATTGGTCGGGTCAAGTAAGTAAAATAAAAAATAATGAAAATGATAAATTTTGGAAATTTGTATAAAAATCATAATAATAAACAGCTTATCGACGATACATCTATTCATATTGTATTACTTACATCCATAATTTTCTAAAGTGCCAAATTTGTTTATAGGTCACCGATCAGTCTGTTCGACGATATTTTATTTAACACTTGATATATTCATAGAATCTAAACTTATTTCAGTACTTACAAAAGTTATAAAAATAATTATTTTTTATGATTGGTTAGTACTGTTACGAGTTATGTAGGTAGATAATTGTAATCACGAGATTACAATATGTTCAATAATTTAATTGGTTTCCCGACTGAAAACGGATTACATCTAACTTTGAATACATTAATTATACAAAAATACTAAATTAATTTTTATTTCAAATATATAATTTAACTAGAATTAATTTTAAATATTTAATTTTATATATGATATCAATTATGTGAATAATTCGTTATTAAATGTTTGATTTTTTCATTCCTGGTATTTTAAAAATAAATGAAAATCGCCAGAAAATGTATATTGTAATAATGACACTTATTTTGTGCATACAGGTATTATATAAAATATAATTCCAAACGCAAACTTGATATTAGTAAAGTAAATATTAAAAAATAAAAATAATAATAGCTCAATAAAAATATAATTGTACATATTATAAGTATTAATGGTTGTACGAATACCAATAAGTTATTACTTAATACTACTATAATATACCGTTATGAGGAATTAAATTCTGGACTGGAATTCAAATATTGTTCGTGTGATCTTATAATTAATTTACTTTTTCAGCTTTTAATGTTACTATTTTCGTATTATAGAATATTATTGTAAATAATTGTTGATGAGCTTGAAGATATTTTGTAAAAAAACATAACATTTAAATAAGTCACAAGACCCAAGATAATTGGTACTTGGCGTGGACCTCGAAGTAAGAGTTTTTTATTTGTTTGTAAAGGGACACCATGACGAAACATTTTGATAAGCTTAAATACTTTCTAACTTTTTGGTAGCTAATCACGCTTAAATCGGATTCATAAACTATACTTCATTTAAATTTTTTGTCAGCCAAATAATGTTTAGAATACTGGACATTTTACTCTCGTTAAGTTATTTCAAATTAACTACTATTACAGATATAAATAACAGCAGACAAGTGGACTACAAATAACAAAAATAGAAAAGACGAGTTTGTATTAAACAAATTAAGAATTGGCCATACATAATTAACTCATGGTTTCTTAATGGCTAAAGAAGATCTCTAATTCTCTCAACATGCATCACTTGAAGAATTAAATTCACTTTAAAACACATTTTAACGGAATTCCACTGATATTAAACGAAATAAAAGAAAATATTGATCAAGTCATCGTTACAAAAGATCACTATAAGACCTCAAACTGAAAAAGTTAACAAAATATTAAATTATTTGAAACGTACAAATCTATAATAATTTATATAGTTATTAAAAAATAAATACTGTAAATGCAATAAATTAAAAAAAATAATAATTTTAATATACGAGTACATATTAATATGTACACAAATATAATAAAAATATAAAATTATGTCATTATATTATATTTTATACACTGTACACTTTTTTAATTATATGTTTATTTTTATTTCAAATCCTATTCAAATACTTCAATTAAATTAATCCAACATTATTAGATTTATTTATTTATTTATTTATTATTATTTAAATTTTTAATTGGAAAAGTTTTCTTATTATACTTCTCTTTCATTTATTTATTCATTTTTATGGAATGAAATTGAACAAAATTAATAATTAATAACAATGCGAGTTTAACAATACAACTGTGACTTTTTAAATAATTAGCTCGTTAATACGTTTCCTTACAATAATTAACAAAAGGATAAAGTGCATAATAACTTTCAATATTATTTTAACATTTTAATTATTCTCTTCACAAAAGCAAATCTATTTAAAAATAATGTGCGTGCGCACGTGACTTATAAATCCTTTTATCTTTTCATGTTTCTATATGCTAGACAATTTATCATTCCTTGGGATATAATTTAAATTACATTGAATATTTTACTAAGTCTATAAAATACATGAGATATTATAAAATAATATATAAATTTTAGACGAAAATTATAGATTATAGGACTGTATAAGTAAATAAGTAAATGATTATTTTAAGATAAAATATTTTTGATATTTGTTTAAATATTTTGATTATTATAAAGAATAATAATGTAATGATACATATGAGTTATGAGTATAAACCACGATTTAAGCTACTATCATTATTATCGGTATTATTTTAAATCATGGTATAAGCATTGTTGTTGAACTGTTTCGGATTTTAATTTGCAAGTGGCAGACGATATATAACTATATGTTGAATTAATCCTTTTGTGTTAACAATCTGATTTAAACATGTAATATAATATGTATATATGTATTATGTACGCAATATCATAAGTTAAAACAATAGTAGCTTATATTATATTATTACAAACTGTCCATATTTTATTTTAATTAAAATTATTATATTATAATTATAATATATTTTATAGATTTTTTTTTTTTTTAGGCGCAAAAATAATCATATTTTCACACAAAATCGGATAACTAGTAAAAATTAATAGATTTTCTCGGGAAAAAATTAATTCAATTTTTTTTTTTTTTTTTTTGTACCTACTTGTATATTGTACAGTATTGTAAAACCGAACCGATTTTTGTTTATTATTTAAAATAACATATACGCTGAAATTGAAAAACCACTTTTTACTCGATATGATTAATGACTATCAGCTGTGTAAACTGTAAAGACAATACATCTTTCAAACACACTCTGCCGACTATTACAACTCCATCAAACACGTAGTAGGTAGTACAACGGCGATATTCTGTATAGCGTACCTGTAGGTACCTGTACAAAACTCTAATTCTAACGAAAACCAATTTCGATTATTTTACGAACAAAGCAAATCTGATAATTTTTTTTTTTTTTCATACGTCTCAGATAGGTGTAATAATAAATATCTATGAAATAATTATTCAGGAGAAATCGTTATTTCCCGTTATGAATATTGCGCCAGTGATTATTTTGTAGCGTGGCGTACAAGTTTATTCATCAGAGGTGCCAAATAAATGAGATAACAGTACCTATATAGTTGTACTTGAAACAACGTCGTAACTAATTGAATTCTACGAATAAAATTTGATACCGTTGAAAATCTCAAGTGATTAGATACCCACTGCATATATTTGTATTGTATTATATTATTATAATAATAATAATAATATTATTATTATAGGTACCCAGGTAATGTATTAGTTAACCATTACATAATCGTACTGGATTAATTTCCCGTTGTAATAAAAACGAAATATGTTGGTGCTAGACATTGTGTGCGATGGGAAAGAATGGATTTTCATTGGTAATAATTATATCAATGGAAATGTTGATTGACGACGAGGAGGCGAGGGGAAAACTCCAAATTATACCCGTCCGAGACGTCATAGCATTTGATTAGTATACAGTGAATATAGTTGTAAAACTCATTTTCGAAACAGATTATAACATATATTATCAATCTCTGTCCGAACCAGAAGGAAATGCCTGTAATTTAGCCAGTCTTATATATTTATATACCTACATATATATTCAGTATACACAGTAGGATGCGCATTAATATTGAACTGAAGCCGCTGAGGTCGTTGATTCCATTTAATTATACAACCGTTACACGGTTCTGATTCAGTTACCTTAGAGTAAAAAAAAAAAAAAATAAATAAAATGATAAAACCTAAACAAATAAAATAAAAACGAAACGAAACTAAAACAATCGAAATAATTCAAACATAATATATGTATGTGTGTGTGCGTATCATTTTATTTCATTAGCGGGGAAGTGAAAACAATCGACCGAATAAATATATAACAGTTACCCATCTTATGGTAGGTACTACTAAATTTATATCATATTATTATACCTACACCAGTTGGCAGATTAGTGTTACGCAACCTCAGTTTTTCATCTAAGTTTTAATTGCGAGTTTCCGGCAAACATTTAGATTCACTATCTGCAGTGCGAATATTAACGATTCCATTTGTATCCACGGCGAAAATGACTGTTAATTAGCAAATTATCATAATGTTCAGATGGTAAAGCTTTTCACTGCAGTGCCTTATCATTTGTTTCACAGCAGTTTTCCCAACTTCATGTCCCATCCCCGTCACTAGTTTTCTCATTATTAAAATATATTATAGGTATTTAATATACTAAGCCTTTTAATTTCTTAACTTTTTAGTTTTATATCATGTGTAGTCTATATTATTGTGTTGGACCTTCAATTATTATAATAATCATATATTTTTTTTTATTTGTACATGATTTGGTTAAAATATTGGTTATTATTACAATATTTTCAAGTTCAGTTATCATCTTAGGCCATCAATATTTTTGTACGATGAATTATAATATTGTTATTACGTGTCTTGATAAACGTATAGATATTTTTTATTAAGAATTAGTGTATTTTTAAATCGTTTGTTTCTTACATCTTTTTAAAGAATCTAAATAATAATAATAGCATACATTTATTTTATTCCCTTTTAAAATTACATTATTATTGTATCATATATTTATATAAATATATATATCTATATATATATATTTATTATTTTTTTTAAATTTGTATTAAAACAAATTATAATTGTGTCAATACAAAACTTTATCCATTAACTATAAATAAAATAAATATAAGTTAATATTTTATAATGGCTTGCTGTAACTATAAGTCTATATTATTTGTCATTGTATATAACAAGCCAATACTCATAAGTAACCTTGTGTCCTTAATAATAACATACCTACGCATGGAGATAAAAGATAAAATACGAACACATTAAATATTTTCGTTCGATATTCCATTAAATATTTTATTACAAGTCTGTGCGAGGAAAGATAAACATGATTTAAACCAAGTTCACAATAAATGCACAATTATTTAAAAGTAATGAGCATATTAATACGAAGCACAAAATCCTTACGTTGTTTTAAAATGATTGGAGAACCACGAAGAGAGGAGAGAAAGTAATAACAAATATGAAATGGGTTTGCATGCTATTAAATTGAAATCGCAAATATTAATATATTCCAATTGTAAGTAATGTTGTCGAGCGATTCAAAAAAACCAACATAACTTACATACGAAAATAGGAAAGGTGTTGAACGGCTAACGAGTTGATCAAAAAATAACAAGTACCAATAATAACAACAATAATAATATTAACACAAGTAATAAAGGTTTACTCTAAACGGCTGTTGTTAAATTAAAACCACAAAATGATGCAAACCGCAGTCGGTATCCAAGATAACACGTGGCGCCAGTGCTTTTAAACATCGGTATGATTATATAATCAGCTCGTGAGAGTAATTTAATGGTATACGTCTTAATGTCTTATGTTATGCTAAAAGCTCTTAAAAACTTTTAAATTTTTATAGTGAGTTCGATAAAACTAATAACATTAATACTTATACAACGGCAAACATAAATACGTGATAACTTAAAGTATGGGGGACTAAAATAGAATGGTTATTTAATATTGATTAATTATTACTTTTCACGAGAAACGGACATTGAAAAATAATGAAAATAAAATGAAACGATATTATCCAAGTCAATTAATTTATTTATTTTAAAAACTGTACCTATATACCTACCAGATATTAATTACTAATGCAAAATATTGTACTATATAGGGGAAAATAATAAAAAACGCATGTGGAGTATTTTATCCATAATGCTTTGATGCTCTCTCATCTAATATTTATTTGAAAAAAATGACAACACACGTACCTCCTACGTTGAAATTAAAATAATAATATAGATCAATAATCATTGTCAATAGTCTAACAGAGTTCATACTAATAAAAATAGTTTATGACAGAATAAGTAAAATACCAATTTATTCACTAACGCGACATAATATTTCTATATGCTTAAAGGATTTAGGTATTATGAATTATATTAAAGATGTTAAAAGTTTAAGACAAAAGTTTCATAAATATTATTTGAACCAACGGAATATAATGATATTACGAGTTTTTAAAGTTTTTCGTCTTTAAGAAAACGTAGCTAGATTTTAACGATTTATTTATTTCAAGAACTGTGTCAGAAGTGTTGTATTTTTGTTTGTTATGTTTTTTTTTTAAATAATTATTTTCGTGTAGTTTTGACTCGCTGTGGATAAGACGCGGAATAAAGCAGAAAGTATACCTACTGGACTGATATATTATTAACGATAAAGTCGAGAAATTATTGCGCAAAATACAGTATAAATTTAAATTTGAAATTCAAGTGATTTTTGTGTGTAGGGGAAAAATGTAATGTAACATAATAATAATAATAATAATAACAACAAAGACGATGAAAATAATAATAAAAAAAAAAAAAATTCAAGAATTATAACGACTATCTGGGCAGGAGCAGCTGGTTTTTTTAAATTACATTCTGCATTACATTCACTCATTGATTCTCGTTGAACGTCCAACAAAAGAAATACTTCAGCTACACGTATAAATTATGGTATTAATTTTGTGATCGAACGTGTAGATTAAAAATAAAAAATGATGTTGTTTGTGCGACTCGATGTTACGCAATCATACCGATTAGATATATTGTGTTATTTATGTTTAAATATCGCGGTTTAATTTACCGTCCGCCTAGATACAATAATAATAACCACAAATCGATACGCGTTTTTCGAACAATAACGTACGCGTCACATCAATCGCGAGCATTTATATGAGGTCGTCACACGCGTATTGATAGAGCGGTTTTTTAAAATTTATTAAAATTAATAATTTTAAATCGTCGGACACTTCGAGAAATGATTTAAACGAACCCTCAAAAATAAAATAAAATAAAATAATAGATACAGCCGCACATCGTTAAAGACGTATTCGCGAAACATAATATCTGCAGCATTATAATATTATGATATCACACTATTATAACATTATTGTTTCAAATCGCGAAGGTTAGGAAGGTTAAAAAGTTATGCATACGAAACGTCCACAATGTGACTCAAATTTATTTGACTAATTTTTTACTTTTCATATCTATCCGATACGATTAAAGATACAACACAATATAGTGATAACATCTCACGAGACTCGGTCGAGGATGTCTCTGCAGTGTGGTACTTTTACTATAAATATATCCAATATTAAGATTTATACAACCTATTGTTAATAAACAAAAAAATTTCAATAATAATAAATAAAACGTTTCGTGTATAGAAAATTCCATGTACAAGCTTCATGCATATATATATGTATACGTATAATTTATATTATTCAGTATGTCTATGTGTGTGTGTGTGCGTGTATGAATGGTTAAAGACTAATCCCGCAAGACAGATCGTCGTTATATATTGTACGAGACGAATAACTCTGCTCTTGGTTCGATTGAATTAATGTAAACGAATTAATGTGAATTGTTGTCGTTTTTGACACCGGTAACATAAAAAATAAAACAAATGCCGTTAGAAAAAAAAATAAAAAATAAAAAATAAGAAGAAGAAAACCGACGTTTAATTTATGATAATACTTATCATCGAGGATAATCGATAGAGCGTAATGACGAAAAACAATAATTTATAACTTTTTTAGAGGATTTCCTCTCGATGTCCATTCTAGATTATCGTTATCGTCTCGTTATTAGAATATTAATATTATAATATTAAACATTATGAACACGAAACGTCATGACTAAGCGAATTCATACCTACCCAATTCGTTTTATCGTCGCGTTTCAATCGACACATGCGTGTGTAGTAATATGAGGTACCTACCAGCTATACTAATATTATTATAAGCCACACTATATAGGCGTATTACAAAGTTGTTTTTCTGTTTGTTTATCATATATATATTATATATTATGTAATTAATATATTTATATTATTCGTGAATAGAGCATTATACAAGTCCCGTCGCGCGTTTCGCCATTTTTGATTTTTTTTTTACCATAATCCGATGTGATATGACCGACGGATAACGTTCGATAGACGTCGCCGTGATGGGTCCTGATGATTTGATCGTAGCAACCTAACCTGTACACCAACGACTTCGCAATGAATTAATCCGAAAAATGCGAATAATTCTGCCATTCTCTCCACCATTATCACGCACAATGGTCAAGTGTTTATCGCGGTGTAAGAGTCACGTGGCCATGAATAGCTCCCCGCGTGCTCGTCATCACGACTGCGTCAGAAACGAAGGTGAATAATATTGTGTACTTATGGATAATATATTAAATGAATTACATAACGAGCACTGTACGATTTGACAGTGTTGGCTGATCCGACGAAGTTCGTCTCATTAAAAAATTACTGACAACATATTTTATATTTTATGCAAAAGAATAATGTAATGTATTATGTTTTGAGTATGTATTATTACAATATTATTTCGAGCTATAAACTCTTAGAAAATATTTTTACTCAACGTTCAAATTAAAAAAAAAAATTATAATAGTAAAAAAAAGTCGTCGTTAACATACAACAGACTTGACAGTTTTCAAAAAAGTATAAATAAATAGATAAATATATCTTATTAAGAAGGAATTTTGTAAACATTCTCCTCTTCGCCAATCGGTGGGTCGTGACGAGCCATTCTACCACAGTTAAGCCATCCAAAACGCATAAACATACACATTATCTAGTGCTAAAAAGAGAAATATACTATTTTAGCACAATACAACAGTTGTATTGTTACTGTTTTATTGTTACAATAAATTTATTTCATAATATACGTCTTGTGTTTTGAGTGTTTGATGCGATTCCAAGATGGTTTTTTTTTTTGACAATTTCTGAGTGACTTCCATTTTATTTATTTTTATTTTACTTTAAAATAAATAATAAAGTTTGTGACGTGGTCAGTCTGATAGCATGTCCCCATTATTATTCCACGTTGAACATATTAAATTAAACAACAAAATTAACATTAGAAATTTTGAAAGTTTGCTCCACATAATACGCACATTTTATGAATGGAATAATAATAAATTTGTATTTTTATTATTATATTTGTATAAAACACGGGTTCAGCATAATAAATCAAACCTACAAAACCTTTAGACTGTATTTAAAACAATAGAATAAATCTTATAAATGGTTAAAACACATTTCATAACCTCTTTTACATACACATAATGATAATAATATTTCTTCGAAATTTGCATACAATATTTTCGCATTATTCTGTTACTCGTATTCAAAAAACAAAAAATAAATTATAATATTAGAGAAACGGGGAAAAAAATTATAATTTGTCGATATACGCATAATATGAACTAGAGACGACGAAAATATATAATATCACTTCTGCATAATATTATGCAATATTTTATATAGATTACACTATATTATGTTAATAAAAAGTCTTAAGTATAAAAACGTGCGAATTCACTAATAAATATAACATTATATGGTAATCAATATATGATTAGACGTCTTCTATACTTCGGTTTACTTTAGGGGGTGCATACATAATTTGGAATAATAAATAATGGTTTTCCAAATATCAAGTTGCACAACGTTTATACTTTTTAGTTGATGGTAAATTTAATATACGTGATTACTTGATTAAAATATAAATGATGATAGTAATTTAATATTGCGGTGCGTTGTGGAATTTATGAGTTTAAAGTATAAACTGCAGCTAAGGAGATACAATTAAAAAAATATATTTTTGTGGAGATTTGCATTAAATTAGTGACAACATACAGTCAACCGGCTGTGAGTTGTTGTTACATAAAATGTAATGCCATTAAAAATGTTTTTATGATTTGTGTAATGTCGACAGTTTGAAATTTATACTAACCTACATAATAGATACAATGTGCGAGATTTAAGTTCGATTAAAATTCTTATAATTATTGGATCGTGACAAATTGAATTATTCCTTAACAAATTCGCATAAATTGATGTATTATAAATATAATATTATAACGTATATTCCTAGTTACTGTGAAAAAATATATGGATAAGATATTATCTACATTTACATTATCAATAATCTACATCTACAACTTATACAGCAGTAAAAATACGAAAGTACTTTCGATACTGACAAAAAAAAGGTGACAAGACAGTAATATACTTTAAATGCGAATTTTAATAGCAAATCAAATCAAGTTGGTAGTTGGTACTAACAGGGAGGTAGGAATTTATAGTTAAAAAGTAAAAAATGTACAGTAGTTAATAATTGAAGAAAACAGACATTTTCACACAAATCTAGTTTTTGAAGTAATCGATTTTTTTTTTTTTTTAATTCGAAAATAAATTATTATACATAGGTACTTGAAATGTTTACCAATTATTTGTAATAGCATTTTCTACACATAGTATAATTTTAAAAATATCAATTACTTTTTGTGCTATTTATAGATGTTTGTAATTTTTGACTTTTTTTTTAATTTATGTATTGCTACAATTTTTATTTTTCTATAAAAAACTTGAACATCTAATATAATCTTATCCTCAAATATTATTTATGCAAAATAGATCCAAATACAGAGGCAATACTTTATTATTAGCTTTTAAAGTTAATATTTTACAAAATTCATCAAAATCACCAACATTTGCAAATTATTTTGTAACATAAATTCATAACATTTTTAGTAGGTACCTTAAAGTTTTTAATATAAAGGTTTATTGAAATTCCATACTTAAATACTTTTTATAATAAGCGTCTGAAATTTAAATTTTGTCGAAATTGAATATTTAAACAAATAATTACGTTTTTAGTGATTTTATTAAAATTCAAAAATATTTACGAGGACTAAAGTAGATTATTATAATAATTGCATTGATAAAACATACTTGTAATATAGTTTGACTGTCTCAGCTCAAAATTTTTATTCTAATGTAATAATTTATCAATTAATTCAATTTTTTTAACACGACCATTACAATGACCTACTAAATAACTAGGTACATTCAACTCTTACTGTACATTAGAACGGTTACCTACTTACCCACTGGTTTTTTTTATTGAAATACCAACAACTAATACTATTTAAGTCATTAAAAAAAAAAAAATCACAATATTACAACATATGCTTTTAATTTCATATTATAATGCAAATTATTGTTTTGGATAAATGTATAAAAAATTTAGTAAAGTCACTCAATTGTGTAGTAGGTGTTTCAACCTGATACCTAAATACTTTTAGACTGATCACTTTAATATTGATATGTTAAATTTTAATTCAATGATACATCATTACATTTAAAAAAAAAAAGGAATCTGAAATAGTGTATTGGCACACTTATTTATATTTAAATTATTTATCTTATCCATTATCTATTTTTATTAAAACCATTGCATATATTATAAACAGTTAAGTCAATTAATAAGTCGATATCAACTTAGGTATCTAATAATAATATAAATGATTCTTCATAAACCATGATATTTCATAGTTTAAAATTAGTCATAATCGAAAAATATGATAGGTACATATAATATATAAAGCTATATATATATTTTTTTTTTGAAAATTGCAACTATCCGTGATTATTTAATTTTCAGTTATAAGAAATAATCAAAATCAATTTTTTTGAAAACAAAAATCGAGTAAATATAACGTTTTTTGGTCATATAATTTTTATTTTTCAATTACTTTTATAATCTCTTACTAAAAAATATAAACTAGATCCAACATCCACCACACATAACCCTCAATATTGATAATTGAACAATTTTTTTGGTATAAAAAGTGTTTGCAGCACTAAAAAAAATACAAGTTTTTGTTTAAGTGAATAAAATCAATACATTTATTACTTTACTCAGAGTCTAAAATTTAATTTCTAATGAGTAGTTAAATAATTATAATTATTCATAGTTTTTTTTTTAATTATACAAACATTTTGTGGCACACTGCTTCTTTAAACCTAAATTACTTAAGTGTAAAGGCTAATTATCAGTAATAACCGACTTTACCATGGGAAATATAATCAAAAACAAAATACGTGTGGTGCTCACCGCTAGGTGTATTTTGGTTTAAATGCTATAACTCCATGATCCAGTTTACGTGTAGGTACTTGTGTGCGTCCATGAAAATGAACAATACTAAAAGCAACACAGATTTTGTACAAAATTTTTTTTTTTTTAATAGACTACAAAGACATATATATATATTTAAATTGATGAAAAAATGAACTACTGATACTACGGGTGTATTTATATTTCCTCTCTCAATTTTTCGGAAATAGGAGTCGAGTTTGTATAAAACTATACTTAAAACCTGTTCAGTAGTGTGCTCTGTAAATTAAAAAAAATATGTGATTGTAAAAACGATTGAATAAGTAGTTCCGGATTTAACCCATGACAAAAATACTCATTTAAACTTAATGTCAGTTACAGTTAATATTTCCCCCTAATTTCAACAGTTTTTTAATTTTTCGGAGGAAATATAAACATTTCCGGGATAAATGTTCTGTAAAGTTTGTGAAAATTCCGTAAAAATCGATTAAGTCGTTTCAAAGATTAGCCAGGCAAACAGATAGACACTTTAATTTTACTCGTTTGAATAGATTAACTACTATACTCATTTGTTCAAAAATCGATTTTTATGTATTGACATTCTTAGAAAACAATAAAACTAAATTAAAAATACAAATTTTAGCTGAAATAAAAACTTGATAACGATAAAAATTTTATTTTTAATGAATTGAAATTATGCGAAAAAAATATTTTCAATGCCTAATCATAATCCATCTTGAGGAAACGATGAACCACTCGATGTAACAATCATCCGGATGACTGTAAGTCTTCATTTTTCTACAGACCTATCTCTGACGTGTCAACTACTGCAGTATAAATATCATAGGCACCACTATTGTGTGTATGTGTGTACACGCGTGTAAAAGTTTACTCACAACATACATAATAATAATAACTACAACGATAACAATATAATAATATATAATCATGTGTGTCCCTTCTAATGACTTTTTGGTTTATTTATTTCCAGTCGTGCAAAAAGAAAAAAATATTTTTAAAGCTTCTAGATACGAATGCACTAGTTTGGTACATAATAACCATCGTGTGAGCTCACGTGTTGCCTTCTATGATGCAGCGGTCGAGTATCCATTCGTATGTGATACATTTACTACTAAATCGTGCGCCAAATATATTATTAACGTTTTGTATTTCCTACCGTCTCACACGAGAGGTTATCACTTTCGTTGATTTCGGAGACTTGTATTAAGCAGGACAGTGAGTTGGTGAGAATACTGCAGTAACTGGCTTCAACTTTGCACGCACTGTAATCAGTATCTTTGGAGATGGTTAAAGTTTCCACCGTTGTAGTCTGTATATATGGAATATTTGTTTGATAGTTTACACTGGAATTAGATGTTTCCACTTGCACTGGCCGCTCCGATCTGATTTTCCACAACGGTTTTCGTAAAGATATGAACACGTGGGTCCTTTAGATACAGATTCCCCGAGGAAATTCGTGTATAGAAAAGAATGAGTTGATTTCATGTGGAGGTGGTGTAGATTTAAGTGTATGTTCATAGATATGTGTCACAATAATATTATGATTGTCATATCATTGTTATACCACGAAATATTACTCACAATTCAGTCACAAATCGTTTCTGCAGACGACTTTTACCACACTATCATGTGTGTATTCATAATATTATTGCGGTCGTGTTATACTGTTATATTATATAAATTTCGATCCATCTGTTTTATTTTATTATAGATTGTTTCATTAACTATTAAAATTTTATTTGTGTATCGAAAATGGTTTGGAGAACTGTTTTCGTAATTGGTTTGTAAACACGTATAAATTAATGAAATAAAATAAAAAAAGAAACATATACAATTATTAGCATTTTATCTGTGTTAAATATATTATCTATATGACATAATCAGGCAATACATGTCAATGCCAGATGATGACATGCAACCGAAAGGCTGGTAAACATCTCAACAGGTAATGAGTGTACCTGTTGTATAATTTGTCGTTATAATAATGAATTATTATAGTTTATCATTATAATATTATTATTTGTGGTTTGGCTGGATCAGTCAACCACAACTCACGGATTGTTGATCGGTTTATATGTGATGTGTGTACTGCAGTAAGCTGAAATCCGAGAGATTTAATATGTAAATTAATAGTGTTAAATACAATAAGCCACTAAATAAATCTAAAAAATAATAAAAAAAAAATGAAATTTGATAACACAAATTATTTTGCAACGATTATCATTGCCCGTAAAAGGTATTTTATTAAGTATTGTTGTTATATAGATATAATCAAAGTTATCGATATTTAAGTACGGAGTAAAATCATAATAATTTATATAATCTAAATGCATTAACATAGTTTAATAATCGGTAAAGTAAACACCAATTATAATTTTATTTATATAATATAAAAAGTACATGGAATACAAAAATATAAAATTACAAGAGTTATTACTTTCTGCAGCAGCAACATTATTAAATAAAAATTAAAAATTGATCTATTTGTACACAAAAATATGCACCATCAATTCAAAATTTAAAAAATGTTCCTTTTTTTGAATGGGTAGTGATAGCATAGCTAAATACTTTTATTGCAATATATCTTATTTTTATTTAGGTATGTAGTTACTTTCATGAAGCATCTAACAGGTATGTTATGTTATATTATTATCATGATATAATATGGTGGGTACCTATTGGTAAATTTAAGTATTCGATAACACCAACCTATTTTTTTTTCTAATCATATAACATATTTTGTACATGGTGGGGCTGAAAAGTGAATAACGCAAAAATATACAAAATAATCAATTTAAATATCAAACTCTTGCGAATAATTATTTTTAAATAATATTAGCATAAACTTTCAAATGTGGTTTGGCAAATTGTTTTTAAAATTGTTTCTTTTCGTGCAAATTACCATAAGTATTACATTAAGGTGTACAAAGTGTTACGCCCCAAAACGTGAAATCGCTCAATATTCGTGAAATGGAAATATTTAATTTTTTTTTTTTCACAATCAATGAAACGAACTCAGTGTCTATACATTTCGTGAATTCGTTTTTTTTTTTTTTTAATTCCATCTATACAGTTAACGGTATTGGCATTAAATTTCTTAGAACTATATATTAAAAGACAATTTTTTTTATAGATATAGAATTACAATATTAAATATTATTTCAAAACACTTTTATAATTTAAAATAAAAAGCTATTAGTGTTTTTTTGAAAACATTATATTCTTTTAATTTTAAAATATAACAGAAATGTTGAAAATTTAAGTTTTAATTGTTTTTATTACAATATGCATTTTTAATTCCACACTCTGACACAGAATATTATTTAGAGTACCTACTCTAATATCCAAAATCTAATTTTTGATGAAAATAATATATGAGTTATAACTGTTGAAAGTTTTGACGAGAGGAATAGATCGGCACAAATGTACTGCACAAAATATTTGTCTATTACTCTGCTCATCAAAACTTTAAATAGGTACTTATAAGTTATAACTAATCCACTAGTCTTCCGAAATTAAATATTCATATATTAAAAACACTAAAGAATTTTCTACTTTGGAATAAAAATAAAAACTTTTTGGTTGCTAATCTAAAAATGAAAACTATAAAAATAGAAAAAAATAATGATAAGTAACGATATAAAAAAATATGAAATACTATCTTCAAAAACTTTATTCGTTTTTGAAATAATGACTTATGCTTAACTTTAAATAAATCATGCATATAATATTATATCTAACGATAAATATTATTTTTTAAATTATTTTTTTTCTTAGTTTAATTGATAACGTTTTTGGGTGGATTATTCAAACATGAAACAGGGACGCAATTAGGCCATAAT